>NC_051066.1:26173585-26492960 GCF_004664715.2 Peromyscus leucopus | reverse complement strand
TCCAATCAGCACATCAAAGGTACCAAAAGCGAAGAGGACTTTTCCTCTAAGCACTTTAATCAGTCGGTGCCCTGCTCTGCCTGCACCCACTTGTCAATTGCCACCTGAGAACAGCAGAATGGCCAGGTGGCCCTTCTAATTTGGTTTCCTTCCTAATTCACTTTTCAGCCAAATACAATCATGACTCCTCACCAGCTTTCTTCCTCAACTCCCTGCTTTTTCTAGCATGAGTTAAGCGTCCAACCAAGATATGAAATAAAGAGAAAAATGTAGAGGGAAGAAAAAAAATGAAGGTGTAATCTCTCCTCTCTCACATGTTACTCTTGGAGAGTTTCATTTCTTACCACCTTACCAGTTGGTCTATTACTGAAGCTAATTCTGCACCCCAGGAATCTGGTGAGCTGCCACCAACTGGGATGGGTTTTGTCCCCTAAAACACAAAAGCCATATATATATATATATATATATATATATATATATATATATATATATATAAAACTTCTTTCTACAACCTAGATGAGGTAGGCATCTCTTTGGTCCTCAATTGTGAAGCTTGCTGTCCACATCATCCTGCTTTCGTCTCATGAAGAAGCTCATACAAGCTGCATACTGTGAAAAGCAAGCAGGATTCCTGTTTATAGTTCATTTGGCTTTCACACAGATTAACCAGAAAAGGAAGGGGAAAAAATGTCAAGATCAGTATCCTAAACCCTCGCAACACAAGCTCTTAAACTTCCTGACAAGGACAATACACTTGTCATTGTAACCTAATACACAAATACAACTGAAATTTCACAGAACATCCTTCATTGAGTGACTCCTGGTCATTGTCCATTTTCTTTCTTTATATTAATGTGGCCGTGCTACATGGATTTCAAGATGCACCAATAAGCTATGCCCTGTAGTTTGAAAAGAAAACTACCTTGCATTCTTTTCTCTCCCCAACTTTCTTCTCCCATTCTCTTCTCCCTAGCCATATGCACAGAGCTCTTTTAAAACTTTACCACAGACCATACAGGAGAATCTAGAACAGGTTTGAAGATGCAAAGTCTGGGGGTCAGAAGAAAGAGCAAGAAAGTCAGAAATTGTGATGATAATAGGGATACTATTTCTTCTGGTCTAAGAAGAAATCCTAAGTCCTTCTCTCAGACTCTAAAGGGTAAAGTTTTACAGTACTGTAGAATACAAAATAGGTAAAATAGGAGTGTGGCTTGGTCTGGGGTGGGAGCCAACCTACGTTGACAATGATTTTGTAAGTTCAGGGCTGGCTCAGTGGTTAAAAGCACTGGCTGCTCTTCCAGATGTGGGTTTGATGCTCAGCATGCACATGGCAGCTCACAATCCACTGTTAACTCCAGTTCTAGGGGATCCAACACCCTCCTCTGGTCTCTGTTCTGGCTTCTGTAGGCACCAAACCATGCATGTGGTGAAAAGACATACATGCAAGCAAACATTTCCACACTTAAAATAGAATAACTGGCAGGGAAAAGTAAAGAAAAATGTGTCCTAGGTTCAAAAGAAAGTTTTGTTTAGTAATAATGTATTTCTAATTGAAGGAGATGGGCCACCAACAGGTGTCCAAGAAACTGGTAATCTACAGAGCAGATCCAGTTTGTGACCCCAGTTTCATTCAGTCTCTGAATAATAATTTTACATCTTGAGATGGTTTCAAAAATCAAAACAACATGTTGTGACACATGAAAATTATATGAAATTGAAGTTTCAGCATACACTAAGTCTTATTAGAACACATTCACAGTGGTTTATTTGTGTAATTTTTTTTTACAATATTCTTCTGTTTTAAAGGCTACTTCTGTTTTAAAATAGGTAGAGCTTAATAACTCTACGAGACTGCTGTAAAATATTGACTATCTGGCCCTTTGTTAAAAAAATAAAAATAAAAACCCACATTACAGACCCTGTCCTAAACACGTGAAAGCAGTGCCCATTCCGTCACCAATATTAAGCCCCCATATGTCAGACACTGGGAACTGTACAGTGAGTGAATAAAGGTCCTCTTACAGATTTTGAGAGATAAGGGAGGGGAAATTGAGATATAGAAAGCAATTGGTAGGAACCATCAGAGAGACAATATGGCAAAAGATGAGGGTGGACGGGGTCACTGCAAGAAGTAAGCATTCCTTTCATAGTTGATACTAAGTTGCTTACAGAATTAACATCTTTATTCATTGGTAGCTTACAGACAACTGTCCACTCATTAAAAATCACAAAATTCTGAATTAGAAGTTCTGTCATAGTTAAATCTTTACATTTCTCTGTATACCTTGAAAAACAATACTGTATTATTTACAAATATTTGGTGATCCAATTCAAAATTTTACATTTCATGTACACTTTTACGTGTGAATATGAGTTTCTGTGTGTAGTCTTAGATGCTCAATTAATCTTGTGAGTTGGCCACTACAAATTCTATTTCCCTGGGGAAGGACTGAGGTTACAGAAAAATCTCAAAGTTCACAGCATACTATAAATCATTGTAGAGAGAAGTCCCAATATCTATGTTTTCTCTCTGCCAAATGTTTGCTTTTTTAAAAAATACTAATCAGAGGACTGCATAATTAATTACTTTTACTAAATTTCAAGATAAGGGAAGTTCACCATTAGCTTGAAATTACTAAAGTTCAAGATAAAGGAAGTTCTTACAGTTACCAAACAACACTTATGCAAACATTATTGGTTTTTATTTATCTTAACTAGCTCTTACATGTTTCAATGATAAAAGATTCTGTAAATGTAAAGAAAGGGTTGTCAACTTCTGTTCTCTAGTGTAACGATCTGAGTTCCTTTCATGACATTGATACAAGTCTGTTAACTATAAGAATATCACTTAAGTCAAGGCTGATAACTATATGTCATCAGTCTAAACAGAACTACAGTTTTTATGTGTGGATATTCTTGGGCTACAGTAAGAAAGCCTGTAGATAAGAGATAGGCACTATCTCCGAGATTAGAAATGAAGTTGGTCTACACTCTAATTCTAATCTATGCTTCACTTCAGCCTTCCAAACTGTGGCTAGCAGAGGTGTTCAGAGTCGTACCATCCTGATGGAGGGAGCCACTTGACCATTTGTCAGACGCTTGCAGTACTCCAAGTCTCCTATTTTAATTGCCTCTATTATTTCTAGCTCTCTTGGCTAATAATTAAAAGTAGCAAATAATTCCCAATTCAATACCCAAAGCCAGGTTTATATAATTTTAAGAAATAAAAGAAAATAAAAAAGCTTATTACCAAATAAGATTTGTGTTGGGGAATATTACTTTTGTTTATGTTGCATTTGTTTAACCCTGTGAAGCTGTGATACTTTGCCTATATAAAACACCTGATGATCTAATAAAGAACTGAACGGCCAATAGCAAGGCAGAAGAAAGGATGGTGGGGCTGGCAGGCAGAGACAATATACAGAAGGAGAATCTGGGAGAGGAGAGTAGTAGCAGCCAGAGAAGGAGGAGGACTCCAGGAGCCAGCCACCCAGCTACACAGCAAGCCACGGAGAAAGAGTAAGATTACAGAAGAAAGAGAACAGGGAAAGCCCAGAAGCAAAAGGTAGACAGGATAATTTTAAGATACGAAAAGGTGGCTAGAAGCAAACAAAGCTAAGGCCAGGCATTTATAAGTAAGAATAAACCACCGTGTGTGATTTACTTGGGAGGTGAGTGGCGGGCCCCCTAAAAGACGAAAAACCAACAACAGATTTGTTATGTAATCATTATGTAGAATAAAAGGATGGTCAGGGCAGCTGTCACTTTACTTTTAAACCTGGTAAAATGCCATGCTTCTTCTGGTTTCATCACTCTTCACTACTGTGGAGCATAGTTTTGCCCAGTCAAGGATGATGATGCTGACCTCTGCCATAGAAAGAGTTGGTCTCCTTGCACCAAACAAACCTGCCTCCATCCAACAGTCCAGGCTAGAAATGTCTCTAACTAAAATACTAAGCTCACTACCTAGTTAGAGGCTGTAGCCCTGAATAAAACTATCAGCCTAAAGTACAATTTATTCTTTCACCCTTTAAATAAGATCTTCATAACCTGAAAAGATAACTCTTTAAGTACATAAATTCTAAGAAGATAAATTTATAAGAATTAAGATACAAAATGCACTTGAATTCTTACTTCTGAATCCTCAATCGTACCAATAAAACAGTATACCGCTGGGCGGTGGTGGCGCACGCCTTTAATCCCAGCACTCGGGAGGCAGAGGCAGGCGGATCTCTGTGAGTTCGAGGCCAGCCTGGGCTACCAAGTGAGCTCCAGGAAAGGCGCAAAGCTACACAGAGAAACCCTGTCTCGAAAAACCAAAAAAAAAAAAAAAAAAAAAAAAAAAAAAAAAAAAAAAAAAAAAAAAAAAAAAAACAGTATACCATATGCTTGGCACAGTAAGGAGGTAGCAAATTGAAAAGGGAGGGCGGGCGTATGAAGAGAAAAATAAGAATATAAAATAGCATATAGACAAAATCGAAGGACAGGAGTGTCAATGACCTAACCTAGGTTTGGTCATCTCTTCTGTGGGAAGCCTGGTTGAGTGGTTTGGTTTTCGGGGATGTTAAAAGTACTGGTAGTTAGAGACAAGCTTTATTTATAATACAACCAGATACTGTGCAAAGCCAGAGGGGCTTTGGACACTCTCCAGCTTACACTGCTTACTGCTCTCCCTCCTTGCTCCTATGCACTTCATCATATTTTTCAGACAGGTAGGAAAAATGTTAACATCTAAACCAAATCAGTGACCCTTAGACCTCTTTACTTCCCAATGTCCTCTTCATTTTATTCTAACTCCTGCTCCTGTGAGAAACCTGTCTGATCTTACCCCACCTCTTTCTTCATCAGTTCCTTCCCTGAATTTCTTCAGGCATCCAATAATTTCAATAATCTGAATTTCCACTTTGTATCAGGAACTGTGCTATTTCCTGTGGTACTGTGATGAAGGAATGGAAAACTCCTCCCATACTGAGCTGTCACTCCAGTAGTGGAATGTACAAATAATAAACAGGAGAGGGGGGAGGGACAGAGTAAATAATTAGAGACTGTAATGTGTGACAAGAGGCAAATGAAGTGTTAGGCTCTCGGCACCTCTTCATTTCTGATAGCACATGCAGTAATATATAATTATTTAATTCATTTCACTGTATCTTTACCACAGGAGCTCCACAGGACATCATCATGTCTGCATTGTTCACTACAGCACCTAACCACTTAGCATTGAATTGACCATGTATCCACGTTTATCTGTTAAATGAACAAGTTATCAGGATTATCCACTTTAATTTAGGAATAAGTAAAATGAGGTCTTGATATTGTTAAAGGTCAAAAAATAGTCAATAGAAAAGGAGTCTGAGTAGCAAATAAGTCCTATGTTTAAAATACTGATGTTTACAGGGTGGTGATGGTACACACCTTTAATTCTGACACTCAGGAGGCAGAGGCAGGTGGATCTACGGAGCCAGTTCTAGAATAGCCAGAGTTACATGGAGAATTCCTATGCTAACAATAAATAAATAAACAAACAAATAAATAAATAAATAATACTGGTGTTTTGATAAATAAATAAATAAATAAATAAATAAATAAATAAATAAATAAATAAAGCTGGTGTTTTGATAGTCTCCCGTAGCTTAATTAGGCTAGCCTCAAACTCATTACTACGCCAAGTATTGACCTTGACCTTCTGATCCTCCTACCTCCATCTGCAGTGCTGAGATTATAAGCCTGTACCATGACTCTTTTGTGGCACTAGGGAATTGAACCCAGGGCTCTATGCTTCGTGGGTAAGCATTTTACCAACTGAGCTACATCCCAGCCTTCAAAATACTTATTTTTAAAATTCAAACAACTGGAGGGCAGAAGAGACAGCTCAGGGGGTACCAGTGCTTGCTCTACAAACCCAGGGCCTGGGTCTGATCCCCAGCACTTGTCCAGGCATGACTGCAAGTGTCTACAACCCCAACACTGGGGGCTGGGGGAGGACAAACAGATCCTGAGAGCTCTCTGGCCAGCCAGTCTCAGTGAAAGAAAACAGTGCACACCTGAGCATCTGGTTCACTGAGAGACAAACCCATCTCAAGACAAGAAAGAAGACAGCAACACAGGAAGAAACCCGAAGACCTGCTCTGGCCTCTACATGAACATGCACTAGTGTGCACACCCACACTCATGCGAATTCACTACACACTCTCATGCATGCACACACATATACAAATCAATTGGTAGAACAATCCTAGCACTGTGGAGATAGAATCAAAAGGATCAGGAGTTCAAGGCCATTCTCAGATGCACGGTAAGTTTGAGGACAGTTTAGGCTATATGACACTTTTGTCTAAAAGAAAAATAAAATATATCGATCAATTATGCTTTTAAAACTTAAGTAGCTGGTACCTAAACACAGACTTAAGCCTTCTAAGTTTACTTTTGCATAAAAAGCTTGAAGAATACCTAATATTTGAATGTAGTTGTCCAAGAAAAATGTTTTAAATTCCATCAGATAAGATTTACCTCGATGTTTGTATTTGTGTTTTTCTGAGACAGGGTTTGGCTGTGCAGCTCAAGTTGGTCTGCTACTATGTAGCACAGGCTGACCTCAAACTCACTGCAATCTCGCCTCAGACTATGTTAGAACAAGAGAACTGTTTAGAACAGGAAACCCTGGTTTAAAAAAACAAAAACAAAAAAGTGCTGTAACTGAAGGTTCTAGGGAATCCTAGCAACTCTCTGGCACTCTATACTTACACTTTCTTTGGCTGTATCATTGTTAGAATATTATTTTGCTATAATTGCTCAGTAATTTGACTAAAAATTTTAAAACATCTCCCAAGAACTGAACCTGTATTTTAAATGTCTTAAACACTATGTCCTTCTGAATTAGACTCAGAGATTACTAACATATGTTAATGTTATTCTGGAGCAGCTACTACATTATATAGTGTATTTCATTTAATACAACTTGGTTTATAAATTTTAAAATGTAATCTCAGAGTTTCAGAAATTTGCCAAGCTCTAATCACTCACCCATTCCCAGCCATCTTGAAATGTATTCGATTACAAGTTTGATGTACCACCTATACTCATAAAGATGTGAGCAAAAAACTTTTTTTCCTAATAATAGTATGATGGAGTCAGGGCAGGTCTCACTCTGAAACTCAGGCTAGCCCAACTCACTATGTAGCCTACACTGGCCTTGAAATCATGGCAATCCTCCTGTCTCAGACTCACAAGTTCTGGAATTACATTAGTGAACTACTACACCTGTAGTATTTTTTGTTTGTTTTTTGCTTTTTGAGAGAGGGTTTCTCTGTATAGCCTTGGCTATCCTGGAACTCATTCTGTTAACCAGGCTGGCCTCAAAGTCATAGAGATCCTCCTGCCTCTGCCTCCGAATGCTGGAATCAAAGATGTGCACCACTGCCAGGCAAGTGGTTTATTTTGCTTTGGTTTTTGTTTTTGGTTTTTTTTTTTTTGGGGGGGGGGAGATTAGTATCATTTCTACGAAATGAAAATTTGAAAATCAGTAATCCTAACTAACATTGAAGGCTTACAATTTTTTAAAGCTCCAGGCTTCGGATGAGGCATATTTTATTACAATGTATAAAGAGTTGACATGTTCTAAAACAATCTGTCCCCACATGTGCAGTCAGTCCTTCCAGTGACTGTCTTCCTGCTTTGTATGCACTTGTTTCAGCAACACTGGAAAATAAAGTTATACCCAGAAATAGTCTACACAATTCGAGACAAACTGTTTCTATCTCATCCAGAAGAATGGCCTGTAGAACAGGAAGGCTTCAGGAATGAAGAGCACATACAAACTCCAGTACACACCTCAGTCTACTTGTGTAGAACAGTATTACTGTAAGGAAATGCCTCACATAAATTAAGAACATAATCTAGATCATCAATAAGAGTTAAGACTGTAGCTATTAGAAGGTAACTATTATTTAAGCACAAGCATTTGGAGCCATTAATGCTCAGAATCATTACTAGATAACATATGGAGATAGATCCATCAGTGTCTCCCCTTGTAAAATATCATTACGTTTTATTATGGGTTTTAGTACCCTTTTATTTGTCTAAATTTACATGTGTAACTTCATTCATATTTACCATCTAAATCCACAGCCATCTAAGACACTTATTTAGCCATATAATACGTTTCTATTTCCTTCTGACTTGTTAGTTCTTTACCACTTGTAATTAGTAATCCTATCACCTAACTTAATCTTCACATTGTTTTTCTGTCCTGTACACCACATACAAGGATTTCTATCATCAAGCCCAACCTAACCTCAGTTTCTATTCTTCCATCTGGATCTATGCCCTCAGCTAAGAGTGTATCTCTCTAAGCAAGTTATAAGCATTTTTCAGCATACCAGTCCTTTCCTCAGATTAGGTCAGAATTCCTCCATCCCATCGTATCTTCCAGCCATTCTCAAGTTCATGCTCAAGTATCACCTGTGTTTCTAATGCTCTGTGGCTTTTCCTTCACATTCTATAAATATCCTTTTAAATTTCCTCTGAAGACCTTGTATTCCCAGTATTGGGGGCATTTTCTGCTAGGAGTATTTCCTGAGTAAAAAAAAAAAAAAAAAAAAAAAAAAAAAAAAAAAAAAAACGATGAAATCCCCCAAATTAGGGAAGGTGCTAAAAGAGAATTGAACTATAATTTAAACAACTGGACCCCAGGAAAGAAGAGCTCAGAAAGCCAGGTCTAAGCTCTCCCCTGGGACAGTCTACTCTCTAACCCACAGGCTGGCACACAATCCCTATTAGAGGTTAATTTTACGGCCATATTCTCCTGCACATGGGTTTCTGGTACATTTGTCCATCTCATTCAGACAGCACAGACACAGGGAATGAGGGAATTGCTGAACTAGATCAGTGTTTTGACAACTACAGCTTCTTAGTTGGTCACTGACTCAATGGATCATACTCAACATTTTTTAGATGTAATTTATTTGTTTTGTGTATGGGTGTTTGGTCTGCATGTAAGTCTGTGTACCTGTTGCCCACAGAGGCCAGAAGAGTGCATCAGATCCTGTAGGACTATGAGCCACCATGTGGATACTGGGAATTGAATCTAGGTCCTCTGGAAGATCAGCCAGTGTCCTTAACTGCTAAGACATCCTCCAGCCCTAATGCTTATCATTTTTAAATGAAACAGAATATAAAAATAAATAAAAGTATCCTTCCTATACACAGTAAGAGCAGGTAATTCAACCAAAAAAAAAAAAAGAAAAAAGAAAAAAAAATGCTGGGTGGTGGTGGTGGTGGTGGTGGTGGTGGTGGTGCGCCTTTCCTGGAACTCACTCTGTAGACCAGGCTGTCCTTGAACTCAAAGAGATCCGCCTGCCTCTGCCTCCTGAGTGCTGGGATTAAAGGCGTGCACCACCACCACCACCACCACCGCCACCGCCGCCGCCGCCGCCGCCGCCGCCGCCGCCGCCGCCGCCGCCGCCGCCGCCTGGCCTGAGTTCACTTCTTAATAACATAAAAGGAAATGTATACACCAAATATGCAAAGAAGTTCCATTTCAATCACTAAATAAACATTTTCGGAGTACCTACTGTGTGCCAGGGTCAATACATAGGGTTTGTGGTTAAAGGGAAACTCCTAAAAGATGAAAAAGCAAGGTAAACCTTTCTATTAGTTTAAAGATGGAATTGGCAAGTGAACATCTGCAGCAGTTCCTGAAACTAAGGTCACTTAGAAAGTGTTGAACAAAACACTACGACCTCAACTGCGGTTAGGTGGCAGAGGAAATATTTCTAAGGATAACACTTCTCAGTCTTGAAGATACTAGGAAGAAGAAACAACACTTACAGACACTCACGGCACACAATGAAGGGTAACTGCGTTCTAAGTTTGGATGACTGAAGCCCAGAACTCCTGAGAAGAAAGAGCAGCAACAATGGAGGAGAGCTTGCCAGGCCTGGTGGCAAAGGAAGGACCTCTATGAGTTCAAGGCCAGACCACTCTGTGGTCTACACAGAGTTCTCCAGGCCAGTCACAGATGCACAGCGAAACCTGTCTCAAAACAAACAACAAAATCTACTAGTGCTTATGTGCCGCTTCATTATCAAACCATTTTCTAAAGTGGGCATCATTTATATCCCCATTTTGTAGGTAAGAAAAACAGGGCACAAAAAAATGAGGTCAAAGGTGAAGATGTGAAGCCTATTTAAACTGAGGAAATCTAAGTATGGAATGCATAGTTTTAACCACTATGCCAAGAGGTTAGAAAAAGCAGGCAAGAACCAAATGGTGAAGGACCCTCTATGTCACTGTACTAAGGTGATTAAGTCAGTGAAAGATCTTAAGCAAGAATGACATTTTATTTGTTTATTATTTACTCATTTTTAAGGCAGGTTTTCAGTATGTAAGCCAAGCCAGCTAGGAACTTGCTAAGATCTCCTTGCTCCTTCTGCCTACCCTGTGCTAGGACTACAGGCATGTACCACCATATCCAGCCTCAAATTTCATTTTTAATGAGGGGAGCGGGTAAGTAGTAGCTTGGAGGAAAAAAAACCCAGATAACTAGCTAGTCTTAGCTGACAAGTTGTTACAGTTTAGGTAGGAAAGCCTGACGGATGAGCTTGCGTGCTCTGACACCAGAACCAAATCTAACCATCATGACCACATTTTTGTTCACTAAGCATAAAAATCTCTCAAATTTTTCCCTAGGCCCACCATTCTAAGAGTTCAAAATTTTCAACCTCAGAGAACAGCATAATTCTTTCAAGTCCCTTTACTAAACAAAGCCTGACTACTAGATGCATGGATATACATGAAAGAGACTAAGGAATCTGGTAAAAAAAAAAAAAAAAAAAAAAAGAGTGTCAACTGCTATCTACAACAGTTTTCTTGCCTTCTTCCTCTATACTCTATTCCTGGAACTTTCATCTTCAATAGTCAATTTTAAATCAATGCTCTGTCTAGACATGACTGTTATAACCTAACAGAATTAAATCTACCGCAGAGGAAGTCTAATGTGGGCCCATCAGTGGCAATAAATCCGCTCACAGGTCTGGTCAAATTTTGGCTTAAACAGACAATGAATAAGTAACAGTAAGAGGTATTTCAAAGGCAGCGAAGAGTTAAGGAAAATCTTGAACATGAAAAAGAAATAAGAGAAATCTGAACTTCAAACCATTTGGTTTGTACCAGGGAGGTACACTGTGTATGTGCGATAATCCAAACTGCAGCAAATGAAAACACAGTGGGGAAAGAGTATGAAGGAGCTGGAGAGATGGCTCAGTAGTTAATACACTGGCTGCTCCTCCAGAGGACCAGGGTTTCGTTCCTAGCACCCACAGCCGGCCAGAGGCTTGTCTGTAACTCCAACTCATGTACACATACCCACATGTAGACACACATATCAACATATAATTAAAAATAATAAAATATTTTTTTACAAAAGAGTATCTAGTCTCAAACATTCTAGATTCTCTTCTGAATGGTGTAGTGCTACATATTTTAAGAGTTTCGCTGTTATTCTCATCTTGCCTGGCTAGATTAACTTTTTTAAACCAGAGTTCAAAACCAGGTAAGTATTTATTAATTACAATCAAGATTTAACCTTAAAAAGGACAAAGGTCTTTAAGGGATCACAGAATATTACTTGGTATGACCTAAATGAGTAGTCATAACCAAAGCCAGCTAATTATTCTCAAGAAAATTATACAATCAAGAAATCGTTTTTAAAATGTTGAAGTTAGGTAAACAAGAAATACCCTTTCTTTAAAAATGAACTCACATCTTGGAATTATTTAGGGAATGCATTTATTCTATCTACATGTTACAAAACTTTCAAGCACCAAGTTTAGCACACAAAGCCAACAGCCATGCAGCTCCAGGATTTCAATAAGGATAAAAGGAAATATCCTAAGAGGTGAGTATTATGAAAGAGAATACCAGATCAAAAACAAATATGGCTCAACTTGACACCGTGACCAATTATTCATCATGTCCATGAACATCAGTCTTCATGAACAGTCAGAATGGGTCACAGGAGAGTTTATTCACAATGTTCAGCAAACACTGTAAATGAAGTATATTTGGATAAAATAATGCATACAACTAGAACTTATTTTCCTAATTCAATCATATTCTAAATTTAAAAGATAATGAAAACTACAACAGAGTCACCTGGAGATCACCAACATCCTGCACTAGTAAAACTTAGATAACTGACTTCGATGGGAGAGAGCCCACAGCTTTCCCTAAAATATCAGTGCCTTTTTAAAAGATGTATTTATTTATGTATATAAGTGCTCTGTCTTCTGTAGGTCTGCACGACAGAAGAGGGCATCAGATCCCATTTCACCATGTGATTGCTTGTAATTGAACCCAGGTCCTCTGGAAGAGCAACCAGTGCTCTTAACCACTGGGCCACCTCTCCAGCACCCCATAGTAATGCTTTTAAAGCTTAAGAATTTAAAAAAAAAAAAAAAAAAAAAGGTTTCTCAATCTGAGCACTGCTGACATTTTGAGCTCGATAATTCTTTGTTGTGGTAGCTGTCCTGTGCAGCATCCCTGTCCCCCACCCACTAGGTGCCAGTAGCATCCCCTCCCCAGTTTCAACAAAAATTTCTCCACATGTCTCCTGAGAAAAAACAAAAATCACTCCAGTATGAGAACGACTAACTCAGATCATAAACAGAAAAAATTTCAAATTGGAATGGGGGAAGGAGAATTTGTTTTGGTTTTTCAACTGGTCTGTATGTTTTGGCATATCATATTTGGATTTGATCACATACATTTAAGAGATTTCTATCTTTAAGAAACAAAGCACTGGGGCTTAAGTGATGATTTGGCACTTAATACTTGCTACTCTTCTCGAGGACCAGAATTCAGTTCCCAGCACCCACATAGACAACTCATAGCTAATTCCAGAGGGACACCTCTGACCTCCATGCATTCAAGTGCACATACCCACATGCAGACACACATCTATACATAATTAAGACTAGTAAAAATAAATCTTTCCTTAAAAAAAAAAAAAGTATTTACTACCTATCACTTGCTAGCCAACACAGTGATACCTAGCTATCAATACTGTATTTCTGCTCTTCTTTCATGAGTATGCTGAGCATACTGTTCCCAGTTCACACACAACCCGAAAGAATCCTCAAGTTCAGAGCCACTAAAATACCACAGGAACGTTAGCAACCTGGGGGGGATAAATCTCAATACTGAGCATTGTTAAATTCATCTTCACATTTTAACAAATTGTAAGAAAAGACGCAAATTAACCATGATGTTTCAAAAAGTAAGAAACAGATTTGTGTTTTGAAACAGACTCTGAAGAAGGATAAAGAGGAATAAAAAAATTAAAAAATCATAGGGAATCTGAAGGCATTCCAGGATGAGGGCAAAACTTGAAATGTTTCTCCTGGAATGAGAGCAAGGAGGAAATTATACACTTGGCCATATCCTACAGGAATAGTCTGCATAATCAGTCTCCATAGCACATACCATGGGATGGAAGCTGAAAAAACCAGACCACAAAACACTAAAAAAACAGCGAGTATCTGTCTTTCCTGAACACCTAGAATAAACATGTTCCCTACTACTGTTCCCATTTGATTTTTTTTTAAGTCAGATACCCAGAAACAAACTGGTAATTTAGTAAATTACTTAATTCTAATAAAAATAGCCACCCTCTGCTTCCAGTGCCAGATTACACATTACACAGAAAAATCAATTAGAAAACTACACACAACACATACAAACACACACACACTTTTTCAGAGTGCATTTGACAAAGTTCTTTTTTAAAGAAATATCAGACATTTTAAGCAAAAAAAAAAAAAAACCATTCATGTATCAATATGGAGTATAGTTTTTCAAATTATTTCAGTGGATTACCTATATGTTCTGTAACAACAAAACTACTCTATTTCAAAATTTTTGCTATTAACCTGCAAGCCCAGTAAAAATAATCGTAAACGGAACTACTGCTCAATTCTTTTTACTCCCAAGCCAGGCAAAGGAAGCTGTAAGATCTGTAGTGTCAGCCTGCTTTTCCATGAGTGATACCTTGGGGCTGCTCAAGAACAACCTCCTTCGTCAATTAATGAGACTCAGGTGGGTTTGGGAAAGAATAATGTCTACAATCTCTTGATCAGTGGCCATGATGCCCCTCCTCCTCAAGAGCAGATCAGAAAAAAAATGAGATCTGAACAGGAGTTCACCAGCCAGACATATAGGGTCAGGGGGGGAAACGGAGTACTATGAGAGAGAAAAACTATAGGCTTAAGTCATTTCACAAAAGCAAGATGTTGAACATTATCGAAGCCCTCATCCATTTCCGACACCATTGTTTAGCTTGCTCTCCAAACCGAGCACAAAAAGAACTGTCCGCCTGTCTTAAGCATGTTCCTTCTTCCATTTAAACAGACATGATTCTTCTGGTTAATCTCTGGCAATGATCGCCATTTCACAACACATTCAGCCCACCCGGAACTGATCAATACCACTACAGACATAAGACTAGACTTTATCCATTTATTAACCACAAGGAAATGTACCATTCAGCAAAATTCTATACATTACAAAAGATTCTAATAAAAGGGGGGTGGGGTAGGAAAGACGGACACACACAACACATACATCAGAGAGGTACACAAAGAAAGACTACCACCTTCTAATTTCCCTATGACATACGAGGTAACGACACAGCCACGAAACCTGTCAATTTATCCCCCCCACCCCTATTCTTTACCACAACCTAGTAAATAGACACAGAATATTTATAATGAATGCATTCATTGTGACTTTTAAACTGTTTCATCCCTGGAACTAACTCTCCGGTTAACTGCATCTGCACACCTTTTCAGCTAGATGTATGCATTTCCAGAATTCCAAGTACAAAAGCCTAGCTTCTTCCAACCACTGGTTGCAACCATACAACGTCCTCACATAATCAAATTTTCAGATATAAAATGGCCAGAGTATTCTCCTAACCTTGAGCTAAAACATATCTCACAAGAACAGCATATTTAACAGTGAGCACAATTTCACATGCCCTGTTCTAAACTGAAAACAATGCGTCGGTACAAAGCGTTTAAAATAAGTAATAGGTAGGTAAGCAGAATCTCCGCCTGAAAAGAGCACACAAATGGTGGGTGAAAGCCAGCATACACCACCAACACACAGCAGCATACCTCTTCTGCACTGGGTTATGGTTAATACTCCAACAACTAAAACTATTTTTAACACTACTGGACAATGAAGTTGGAGAAGACGTGAGAGGAGACCTAGATTAAATTGCTGATAGAATGCATTGTTTCTCAGAGGCAAAATTAAACACCAACTCACTTGATCTATGTCTCGATATTCACCGGTGGAGCCACTAATTAGATGACGACCAAAACCGGTCCTTGTTTTGGAACAGCTTAGGCTAAATGACATTTCGGAATACTCCTTTTGGGTCTCAACCTTTACATAAATTTTCACTTGTGGTATTTGCGGCTTAACAGCAACCCAACCAGTGCTGTCATCGAGTGTTATGGCCACAAACCATGACTTTCTCACTTCCACAACAACACAGCACTCAATCTATCAGTTCGCCAAACCAACCCAAAACAAGAGGAATTCATGGAGGTTTCCAGATTGTCAGGGCTGCGGGGTCGGGCGCGGGAAAGCCTCGGCCGCCCGGAGCTGCCCAGCCGACGGCAGCCGGCCACAGCCCTGCCGCGCCGGCTCCTCCACCTACCTGAAGAGCAGGAGATAAGAAAGACGGCGAACGCCAACTTTGCAGCAGCTCCCATTTTCCCGAGGCGCCGGGGAAGCCGTAGGAAGTTCTCGCTAGATATCCAGTTCCCTGGGTCTTCCTCAGAGACAAACCTCCTGGTGTAAAATCAACCGTCATAAAACATATTCGGAAGCCCCGAGGCGGGGGGTGGGGGGGGATCGGATCAAAAAACGTTCACGGGGATTGGAAAAAAAAAAAAAAAAAGCACAACAATTTAAAAAAAAAAAATGTACCACGGGGGAAAAAACCGCCACACACACGCACAACACAAAACCAAACAACGAAAAGCCAACAACAACAAAAGCGGGTTGAAATCACTGTCAAAATCACTGTCAGCTCCGCTCGCCTCTCGCGTCTCTGCGAACAAAACGCCTGGCTGAGGCGACGAGGCGGCGGCGGCGCCCGCAGCCGCCCGGACGGTCCGGGAGCCGAGCTGCTCCGACGTCCGGACCGACCTTCAACCCGGACACCCAAAGTCCGCGGACCACGGTCGCCGAGCTTGCGGCGGTGGCGGCGCGAGGCGGCGGTGGGAGACGGCGGCGGCGGGAGACGGCGGCGCAGGAGGCGGCCAAGTTCTGGTCCAGGCTGTGGCTCCGGCTCCCGGCTCCCGGCTCGGCCGCGTTTTTCGGTCTCCTGGCCTCCGCCGGCCCCGCCCCCTACACTTCCGGTTCCGGCCCGAAGCTGGAAGCCAGGCGCGGCGCGGCGGAGAAACGCTCGGCGGCGGTGGCGGCGGGAGCGGCGGCAGGGCGCAGCGCGCGTGCCGGGCGGCGAGCGCGAGGAGATTGCCCGGGAGGCGGGGCGAGCCGGAGGGGCGGGGCCGGAGCCGGAGCCCGAGCTGGAACGCGCTCTTGCGAGGCCTGCGGGACCCGGGACCGAGCTGCTGCTGGGAAGGCGGGCCCTGCAGGTCCCGACCGAGGCACCGAGGTGCCCGGCGTGCTCAGCGCTGTGCCCGCCCGGGCGCGAGAACCGTGGCGCCCGAGCGGGATGGGCGATGCCGAGGCCGACTGCGGCGCCCAGCCTTTCCTCTGGGGGACGCCGAGGCCGCGCCGAGCTGCTCCGAGTGGGCGGGAGCCGCACCCGCTGCTGCCCGAGCGAGCTAGGTGCTAGCGAACCGGCCGCGCCCCGGCCGCCCAGGCCTCCCAGCGTTTGTCTTTGGGCTAAAAGAGAAAAGCAGGAAGGGCTGTCCGCCAGGTCAGGACACCCTCGCCAGTAAGCACGATGTACGTTTCGAATCCTTCCCACCATACCTTGTGTACACAAAGCATTGTGTTGCAAACAGATCTGCTCCTAATTGCTTTGAAAATCTTAATAGGCTTGAAGTGAAAACTACAGATTACGATCAATATATTAGACGGTCAGAGAAGTGGGTATTATCAATTCTTAGCCTCTTCTGAGACCTATTTTTTACCCCGTAAGCCGTGTTTACCGGGTGCCCAGTTAATAACCGAAACAAATCCATAATGTTAAATTGTGACACCTCCCCCCCCCCACCTCCAGAAGCTCGGCTATTTGGGAATATTAGAAGTTAGCTATAGCATCCAAAGAATGACTAGGAGCGTCAGTAGGTCTGTCATTTACCACAATTTAGTAAAATAAAGGGGGAGATCTTGTCCTTTTCCCCACTTTATCCCAGCACCTAAAGAATCTGACAGGAATGCTTCCTTGATAAATAGGTAAATACCTAGGCGTTCACCTTTTTTTTTAGTACAATAAATAACCTTTGTGTATTATACAGTGTTTGGAGATTTTCTGTTAAAAAAGAAGCACCTGTAGGATAAGTATTAATGTTTTAGTGTGCACTGAATCCCACATTTTTTCCACAAACTCAAGCCTTCTCACTTGCATTTATGTTTTCTTTTTCTCTTCCTATAAACTACTCTATATTTCTGTCTATTAAGTACATCCTATAATTATCTGCCTATTTCTACAACTTGTCAGGGTTAATAATCATTGTGGCTCTTTAAACTCTCTCCAAGATTTCCAGTTCTCAAGCCCTGCTCAGAATCTGATGGTATTATGCAACAAAATCCTAAATTGGTCTTCAAGATGCCTCAGTAATCTCATGTGGTTCTGCACACATTTTGAGCTGGCCAAAAATTAAGAGTTGCCACTGGCAGTTCTGAAATGGAAGAGTGTGCTTGCTTAGAACCAACTGCCCTCAATTCTTTCAGGGATTTGATGGATCAGGCTCTACTGTTGTCTTATCGCTTTAATGTGTCTTGACTGCTAAAACCAGCACAAGTGAAATAACAAGTAGTAGTTGAAAACATTCCTTATCTTGCCCCCTAATTTGCTATATGAGTGAACACAAAATTGTTTTCTACAGTAATAAGAACTTCAAGACAAATTCATAACTAGCACATTCCTTCCTAACAAAGAGTTAAAGTAAACCCATGGGGGAAATTACTGGCATCCAGTAACAACAGCTATGCATTCTGTTCTTAAATGTGCTTTGGGGAGGTATGAGATAGGGTCTTGTGTAGCTCAGGGTAACTTTGAACTCCCTAGACAGCCTAAAATGACCCTGTACTTTTGATCCTCTTGCCTCCATTTTGTAATGGCTGGAATTACGGAAGTACACTCCCAGGCTGTGTTTATGTGGTCCTGGGGATCCAACCCAGAACCTCATGCATACTTAGCAAGCAGTTGCACTCCATCCTGAGCCCAAAATGTGCTTTAAAAGAAAAAAAAAAATCCAGAAATAATGACTTAAAAAGATAGTGGTTTTGATTCCTACTACAATTCCAAAACTGAGACTGAAGACAGAGGTAGCTGAAACTATTAAGTCTGCCCTTCTTTTCTCTGTATTTTATTTTTTAAATGTTTTTTTTTTATTTTTGACAAATTCTACAAATACAATGTGTTTTGATCACACCCACCCCTAACACTCCCCTCCCACTTCTCCTAGGGCCCCTTAATACATGACTCTTCTACATTCATATCTTTTTTTTTTAAATATAGCCTACTGAGTCCTATTAGTGTTGCCTACATAGCCATGAGCAAGCTACCAGTAACCACATCCCTGAAGAAAAAATGGCCCCTTTCCAGAAGCCTTCAATTGTCAATGGCTCCTCAGCTAAGGCCTCATGAGTCCCTCCCCCATCCAGGTTGGAATTATTGCTGGCTTGGTCTTTCCAGGGTCACTGTAGCCGCTGTCACTTCCATGGCATGTCCAGAAGATAGTGTTTCCCAGCACTCCATCATCCGGCTGGTCCATTTCTCCTGTTCCCTGTTCCATGGCGTTCCTTGAGCGTTGTGGGGGTTGATACAGATGTCCTATTTAGGGCTGAGCCCCTAGCAGTCGCTTACTCTTTAGCACTTTGACTAATTATAAGTCTCTGCATTGACTGCTGCCAACTGCAAAGGGAAACTTTCCTGGCCAAGGTTGAGAGCAGCACTAATATATGGGTATGAAGAAATATGTAGAAGGCAGATTGACAACATGTCTGTTTAACAAAACAACAGGAGTAGGCTGTCCCACTACACCCTGTGTCCTCCCCAACCATGGGCTTTTGACTAGTTTGCAGTATGAGGCCTAAATTCAGTGGTTCTTAACTTTCCTAATGCATTGACTCATGTCTTGGTGACTCCAACTGTAACATTATTTTTGTTGCCACTTCATAACTGTAATTTTGCTACTGTTAGGAATTATAATGTAAATATCTGTTTTCCAATGATCTTAGGCAACCCCTGTGAAAGGGTCATTCGACCCCCAGTGGGGTTGCAACCCACAGGTGGAGAATCACTGCATTAATTCATTCTTGTGGAACAAACCTCAGATGCATTCAGAAAGTGTCTGGTCATCCCCATAATATTTATGCCACTATTGCATTATACATCTTGCCTAGGAGGTCAGTAACACAGCATTCAGGGTAAACTGTTAGGTACCATCATTGATGACTTTTTGCCCCCAGCAGCCTGCATAGCAGCTTCTGGCACCGGGAAAACTAGCTGGGGGCTGATTTTCAGATCAACTCCAGCTTGATTCCTCTATGTCCCTTAACCAAACTGTTGTGTCTTCAACAATAGGGTCTTTCCATCTAGTAAGAGCAACAACAATAGCCTATGGTTTTTGGGGTGGGGGCTCTAGGGCCTTCCTGACCAATAACATGTAAGGAAATATCCCATAGCTGGCACTGAGATTTTCATTTAATGACCCATGTCTTCTGGGGAAAGCATTGTCCATCCCCACAGGGTAGTGATATTCAAACTTCTTTAAAAAAAAAAATGGCTTTCTGCATCTCCTGGTTCCAAAGAGAGCTGCATCTTCTTGTACAGTGCCAGCCTCATCCCCGAGACACAATGGTGAAAGCAGAATGAATAGATTTGGCCATATTAGGCACTTTGTTCCCAAGCCTGTCTTCAGCAGCCACTGGTAACTGCCACTCTAGCAAAGTAGATATTGTTGCCTTCATTGACCTCAAATACATTGTCTGCATGTTCCAATTTGAGTCTACCCACTGCAAGTGCAACAGCACAGTCAAGGCTGAGGACTGGAACCTTGTTAGCAATAGGAAAGCCATCTCCATCTTCCAGGAGTGAGATCGTGCCAACATCTAACAGGTCATGCTGGTGCCAAGTACATTATGGAGTCTACTGGTGTCTTCACCACCTTGGAGATGGCTGGGGCCCACTTGAAGGATGGAGTAAAAAAAAAAAAAAATCATCATATCTGACCCTTCCATTGATGCTCCAATGTTTGTGATGGGTGTGAACCACGAGAGCTATGACAATTCACTCAAGATTGACAGCAATGCTTCTTGCACCACCAACTGCTTAGCCCCCCAGCCAAGGTCATCCATGATAACTTTGGGACTGTGGAAGGGACTCATGACCACAGTTCATGCCATCACTGTCACCCAAAAGACTGTAGATGGCTCCTTGGAGAAGCTGTGGTGTGATGGCTGTAGGGCTGCCCAGAACATCATTCCTGTATCCGTTGGTGCTGCCAAGGCTGTGGGCAAGGTCATCCCAGAGCTGAACAGGAAGCTCCCTGGCGTGGCGTTCCATGTGCCTATTCCCAATGTGTCCATCATGAATCTGGCATGCTGCCTGGAGAAAGCTGTCAAGTATGATGACATCAAGAAGGTGGTGAAGCGGGAATGAGAAGGCCCACTAAAGTGCATCCTGGACTACACTGAGGAGCAGATGGTCAAGGGCAACTCTTCCACCTTTGATGCTGGGGGCTGGCGTTGCTTTGTAATGACAATGACATGTAAATGTAAAGACAACTTTGTAAAGCTCATTTCCTGATGTGACAACAAATAAGGCTACAGCAACAGCAGGGTGGTGGACCGCACAGCCTTACTCCAAGAAGTAAGAAGTCCTGGACCATCCACCCCAGGGGGAAAAAAATGAGAGAAAGAGAGAGGCCCTTGGCTGCTGAGTGGTTCCTGTCCCAACTCAGCCCCCAGCACCGAACATCATCCCAGATTCCCAGAAGTTTCCATCCCAGATCCCCAGAAGAAGTTGAGGGACTTGGGGAACTCTACTTTCTTAAACACCAAAAATAACGTTCACTGCACCCACCCACCCCAAATTATATATATATATATATATATATATATATATATATATATATACTATATATATATATGATATATAAACCATATATATTATATTTACCATATATATGGTTTCTTGAGACAGTTTCTCTGTGTAGGGTTTCTCTGTGTAGCCATGGCTGTCCTGGAACTCACTCTGTAAACCAGGCTGGTCTCGAACTCAGAGATCCACCTGCCTCTGCTTCCCAAGTGCTGGGATTAAAGGTGTAGGCCACCACCACCCAGCTAAAAGTTATATATTTTTAATTAGCTTACAAAATATGGTTTCTATAAAAATTTTACAAATATTCTGAATTTTTATTAATCTACCTCCTCCCCAACTATCTCCCCATTGTCCACTCCCATCCTTACCTAAGCCTTTAGCCCACATTTTTATATCACATGCATTCTACTGTCCCCTCTTCATATAAGGCCTCTTCCTCTCCTCCAACCGTGGGAAATGTCTGGTTTCCTGATTACTATAGACACAGACAGTCAAATTAAATGTACAAATTAAGATTCGGAGGCTAGGATCCACATGAAAGAAAGAATATATACAGCATTTGTCTTTTTAGGTCTTAGTTCCCTCACTTACTGTAATAGTTTCCAGTTTCATCCATTTTCCTATAAATTTTATAATTTCATTTTTAGAGCACAATACAATGCAATTGTTCTGATGATTGACTTAAATTGTCAACTTAACCTAGCATCATCTGGGAAAAGAGTTTCAGTAAGGGATTGTCTGTATTGGGCTGGCCTGTAGACATGTCTGGGGACAGGGGCACTTTTCTTAAATTCACTGATGTAGGAAGATGCAGATCACTGTAGGTGGTACCATTCCCTAGGGAGTCCTGAACTGTATAAGAATGGAGGAATCAAGTGGAACACAAACAAGAAGCATGTACGCATTTGTTTCTGTCTGCTCTTGACTGTGGGTGTGATATAATCTGCTTTACATTCTCACCTTAACTTCCATCAATGAACTTAACCTGGAATTGTAAGCAGAGTAAACATCTCCTCCTCTAAGTTGATTTTTGTCAGAGTATTTTGTCACAGCAAAAAAAGTGAAACTAGAACACTTGTGTATGTACCAGATTTTCATTGTCCATTCATCTGTTGATGGACATCTAGGATGATTTAGCTATTGTGAATAGAACAGCAGTGAACAAGATTGAACGAGAATCTCTGTAGCTGGATATGGATTGACTCCTTTGGGTATATGCCCAGGAGTAGTATAGCTGGGGTATATGGTAATTTTATATTAGCTTTTGTAGAAACCCCCACACTGACTTACATAGTGGCTATACTAATTTATTCTCATCAACAGCAGGTAAGGGTTCTCTTTTCTGCACATCCTCAACAGTATTTGTTATTTATTTTCTTGATGATAGCCATTCTGACTGGTGAGAGATGGAATCTCAAAGTAGTTCTTATTTAAATTTTTTAATGGCTAATGATATTGGATGAATTTTTAAGTGTTTATTAGCCATTAGTATTTCTTCCTTTGAGAACGTTCTATTCAGACCTGTAGCCAGTTTTTTAATTCAGTTTTTGTTTTCTTGATATTTCGTTTCTTGGTCTTTTGGTTTGGGTTTTTTGGTTTTGGGGATTTTTTTTAATATATATCCTAGAGATTGATCCATCCTCAGATGTACAGCTGACAAAGACTTTCTTTCATTCTGTAGGCTGTTTCTTCATTTGATTGGCAGTTTCCCTTGCTGTACAGAAGTCTGTAATTCCATGGGATCCCATCTGTCAATTATTAGTCTTATTTTCTGCGTGACTGAAGTCCTATTTAGAGAGTCCTTACCTATTTCTATATCTTGAAGTGTTCTCCCTACATTTTTTCCTCTAGTAGTTACCGAGTTTCAGATTCTTGGTCCATTTGGAGTTGAGTTTTGTGCAGGTCGAGAGATAAAGATCTATTTTCATTCTTCTACATGTAGATATCCACTTTTCTCAGATCATTTTTTTTTTAAGATACTATCTTCCCTTCAGTGTGTATTTTGGCATCTTTGTCAAAAATCCGATGGTTGTAGTTACATGGCCTTGTATCTGGGTCTCTGTTTTATCCCATTGATCTACATGTCTGTTTTTTGTGCCTGGTACCATGCTTATTTTATTACTGCACAAGAGCAGCAAATGCTCTTAACTAATGAGCACTCTTTCTTTCTTTCTCTCTCTCTCTCTCTCTCTCTCTCTCTCTCTCTCTCTCTCTCTCTCCCTTTCACTATTATTATGGTGTGTTCTATTCTTTCTTGCAGCCACATGGATGGGCTTTTTCTACAGTCTAAGGATTCCTTCAAGTATCTTCTGTAGAGCTGCTTGTGGGGGTGGGGGTGGGGAGGTGGGGTGGGTGTCAGAGATTCCATAAATATTTTATATAATGGATTTTTTTATTTTTTCATCAATTATGACATATAAATTTTTCTGGGTATGTAGTCTTCATTGCCAGTTGACTTCAGAAATTGAAATACATTATTCCAAGACCTTCTGGCTTTCAGAATTTCAGTTGGCTAATTTCCTGTCCTTCTGATGGGTCTGCCTTTGTATGTGACTTGGTGTATCTCTTTTCCTGTTTTGAATATACTTTCTTTGTTCTATAAAGTTAGTATTGTAATTACAACGCTGAAAAGGGAAAGTTCTTCTCTAGTCTGTTCTGTTTATTTGAGATCTCTTTTATGCTCTGAATTGACATCACATTTTGTTTCTTTTCTTTCTTTTTCTTTTTTGGTGGCAGGGAGGAACATGGTCTTTTTATATAATAGCCCTGGCTGTCCTGGGACTTGCTCTGTAGACCAAAATGGACTTGAACTCACAAAGATCTAGCTGCCTCTGCCTCCTAAGTGCTGGGATTAAAGGTATATATGGCATCATCTCTTTTCTTAATTCTGGGGTATTTTATGCTATAATTGTGTTAAAACTGTTTTCTATTCTTTTGCAATGAGTTTCCCCTTTTATATTTATGATCCATAGTTTTGGGCTTTTCGGGGTGCCATGTACATATCGTTTCCTTCCTTCCCTCACTACTTCCCTCTGACCCTCTCTCCTTTCCTTCTCCAGCCGCCCTTTGTCTCCTTTCTTTATTTCCTGCCTTCATTCTTTTTCATGTGCTTTCTCTCTTCCTTTATGGACAGTGTTTAACTCTCTTTGGTCCCCGTGTCCTGCTTCTCCTGTGCTAATATTACAGGCATGAAGTATCACCAAATTTCTACCATCCCCAGCTCTAAGACAGGTCAGAAGTTAAATCCGGTACAGTAAAGAGGGCCAAGAACCTGTGGCTGCATAGGTCCTAAGGAAGAAGCTATGCTTATTTTGCCAAATGGACACACTATCAAATTGCTCATACCCATACATCATGAGGCTCTTAATCCTCATCAGAGAAGCTCTCTCTCTCTCTCTCTCTCTCTCTCTCTCTCTCTCTCTCTCTCTCTCTCTTCTTTTCTTTTCTTTTCTTTTTGCAATGAATGGCAGTCAATACAGAGACTCGGCTGGTCAAAGTCCAAAGAATAAGTTACCCTGGAGTGCTCAAACACAAATGAGACTTTTATATCACACCCCTACCCCAACAACTCAGGAATCAATCAGAAGAGGGGAGGAAAAGATTGTGAGAGAAAGGGGTTAGGGCGGACTACAGCCAAACAGTGTTTTAGTGTTTTCCAGAAAGGATGGGGCTGATGTACACATGGTCACAATGGTTGGTGTCACCTGCACATGACCTACACACACACACACACACACACACACACACACACACACACACACACAACACACACACACACACACACACACACACACACACACACACACAATCAAACTTCCGCACAGATAGGAGAGGGTTCATGAAGCTGCTAGAGAAGGGAGAGTCAGTTTTCTTCAGGGGTGTGTCCCCAGATTGGTTGCCCCTTTTTCAATGGATGACCATTCCCTTCTGCACAAACTGGCAGCACTAACTGGACTCAGTAGTTTAAAAAAAGAAGACGTGAAGCTGGGAGGGAGATGGAGGGGAGGAGTAAGATAGAGATCACACACACACACACACACACACACACACACACACACACACACACACAGAGTTTCAAAGAATACATGAAAAATATCTTTTATAAAAAGGAAGATGGGTTCTAGAGAGATGGTTCAATGGTTAAGAGCACTGGCAGAGGATCTGTATTCAGATTCCATCACTCACATGGTTTTGCTTGATATATTGTGCACCCCAGTAAACTTATCTGGGGGTCAGAGAACAGAACAGCCACTATATTAAACATAGGTTTAGGCAGTAGTAGTACACGCCTTTAATACTAGCATTCCAGAAGCAGAGATCCACCTGGATCTCTGTGAGTTCAAAGCCACATTGGAAACAGCCAGGCATGGTGACACACGCCTTTAATCACAGGAAGTGATGGCAGGAAGTAGAAAAGTATATAAGGCGTGAGGATCAAGAACTAGAGCCTTGGCCGGGCGGTGGTGGCACACGCCTTTAATCCCAGCACTCGGGAGGCAGAGCCAGGCAGATCTCTATGAGTTCAAGGCTAGCCTGGGCTACCAAGTGAGCTCCAGGAAAGGCGCAAAGCTACACAGAGAAACCCTGTCTCGAAAAACAAAACAAAACAAAAACAAAAAAAAACCTAGAGCCTTTTTAAGCTTTTAGCTTTTAGCAGCAGTTCAGCTGAGATCCATTCAGATGAGGACTCAGAGGCTTTCAGTTTGAGGAAACATCAGCTGAGGAATTGGCAAGGTGAGGTTGGATGTGACTTGTTCTGTTCCTCTGATCTTTCAGCGGTTCACCCCAATACCTGGCTCCGGGTTTGTTTTTCTTAATAAGACCTTTTAAGATTCATGCTACACATGATGGTTCACAAACATCTGTAACTCCAGTTCCACTGGATTCAATGCCCTCTTCTGGCCTCTGTAGGCACCAAACATGCAAGTGGTGCACATATATGCAAGCAAAGCAACTACCTATATAAAATTTAAATTTAAATAAAAAAAAGTTTAAAATTAAGATGCAAACAGTTTTTAATCCTACAGAAACATCCACTAAATTGAAGAACAAATACCTGAGAGACATGGAAGGTGGCATTTTATAAGGCAGGAGTGTCTTTGACTAATTTTAAGAGAAGCCTAACTAAAGGGTATGAAGCATTGATGGTACGGGAAAATTTAAAGCATTGTAAATGACAAATCTTTAAAACCATTTGGCTACATAAATTCAGTAGTTAAGGCAGTGGCTAGGGAAAATGCGCAATCAAAGAGAATTTTAGTGCTGCCAAGTAGGGGTAGTGCACACCTACAATCTCAGCACTTGAAACAGGAAGACCATAAGTGAGAGTTGAGCCAGGGTTGCATAACAGAACCATTCTCCCACACCCAATAAAAGGATTTTATTTTGTTTTTACTTTCAGATGACACGCTATATGTGTAAATTGATAGGATGGTGCGATAGGAAGAAATACTGAGAAGGAAGAAGAGAGAAAAAGTATAAAGCAAATTCTGTGTTACAGCAACAAAGGAGGAGCTTCAGAATGTGAGATCTGATTGGTCCATTCTGTGGTCACCCTTGTCCTCATTACCACCTTCCTCCTCCTCCTCCCCACCTCTCTCTTCATAAAGGAGGACAGAATTGAAAAAAGGAAGGGTAAGCAAAAGCATGAGAGTCTACAGAACTAGATGCTACAGAATGATGGTAATCAATGCTAAACTCGCCTCATGGCTGAAATATACAGCAAGGTCTTCTGTTTAAAGTGAATTAAGAATAATTGAAAGCTGAAAAATAGTCTGGAGGTTGGGAAAAAAAGTAGTCTGTAGATGTAACCAATCAAATAAGAAACACAGAGCCAATGTAAAAGAGAAAGCCGAGAGGTCAGAGCTCAGAGATAAATTCTTACCTCCTGCAGTGCTCCTAACTTCCGAGAGAGAGAGAGAGAGAGAGAGAGAGAGAGAGAGAGAGAGAGAGAGCTACTTCCTGTTTGTCTGTGTTTAAATAGTCTTTCTGTTCTGCCTTCTCATTGGTTCTAAACCCAACCACATGACTGCCTCATCACTGCCTGTAAGTACTGCCCTCCAGGTCTTAAAGGCATATGTCTCCAATACTGGCTGTATCCCTGAACACACAGAAATCTACCTAGCTCTTCTAACCATCACGCTCTTGCTATGGCTCTAATAGCTCTGACCCCATGGCAACTTTATTTATTAACATAAAATTAAAATTTCATTTCAGTACAAATAAAATATCACCATAGTAGTCAGTTGTGGCCAAAGATCATGTGTTTATCTCCACTCATCCACTATAGTTTTACAGAAAAGAAAAAATGTTGAGTGTCAAAAAAATCTAATAATAAACAGTTATAAGTAGACATATTCTCATTTATTGTCCTTTATTTCAAAGATTTCTGTTACTTTTTAATTATTTGTGTGTTCATGTCTGTAGGTGGGTATGTGCATGTGAGCAAAGGGGAATTTGGAGTTCAGAAGCCTGCTGCTGGAGTTAAAGGGGTTGTGAGCCTCCTGACATGGTGCTGGGAATGGAATTCTGCAAGAAGAGTACTGATTTACCTCCCCAGCTTTCTCCCTAGACCCCATCCTCTATTTTAAATTAGACTGATTTATTTGATAAGTTAAGGCCTACTTATTAAATATTTAAATCCATTCTTTTTAAGGCTTCTTTTCACTGCCACTTTCTTAAATATAAGTTATTTTAAATTTTCTATAGATAAAGAATTTTAATCTTCTTTTCAGTTCACATGAAGACAAAGAATTTATCTGAATATTTTCTCCTTTTATAACATGGAGAGAACATTTTTTAAAGCTGTGCTGGAATAAAAATTATAGTTATAATTATTTAAACTATTTCTAAAGAAAAAGAATAAAAAAGATGTGATTAATTGTTATTATTTTGTGTAAAATTGACCTATGCAGCCAGGCGGCAATGATAACACATTTTATAGTTATAAAAAGCCTGTGGGCAGAAAGAAGGATTATTTAGCTTTCTTCTTTAAATTTTTTTGTTTTGTTTTCTCAGACTTAACCACACCTGTTTAAGCATGCAAATTAAAAAAAGAACCACTTACTCCACTTCATTGTGCTTCATTTTAACTTAAATCAGAAGGATTATAAGAGCAGCAGCACTAAGGTTTTAGGGGAAACTGAACTGTACAAGTGGTTACCATCACTTTAACTAGTAAAATATATTACAGTACCTTTATTTGTATGAAAAAATGTATTATTAGAGATTCTTGCAAAGAAATGATGATTTTATCTCATTGTTCAGGTGGACTAATTCAAAGGTTAAGTGCCTTGCCCATGGGCCTTAACTGAATCAGTAACAGAAACGGATTTGACAACTACTCTAAACTACTGACTCATGGCTTTGTCCAGTGAGCCATGCTGTTTGCCAAGTAGCAAGCATATTAATTGCCCCCAGAACAGGAACAAGGCTCTTAATGGAGTATGTCCCATCTAGAAGACCAATGTAACAAAGGGAAGACGGGGAGGGGGTTATTTAGAAATAAGCCCTTATAAATTGAAAAGTAGTATGAAATATGTTACAAAGTAATATGAGCTGCCCTACTTATAAGCTCACTAGGCTGATCTGCATTTTCAATGGCGAATTTAGATTTAGGACCATGGAATGGCACATTTACTAAAGAACCCACATACCTAGATCATTTAGAAATCTATTTCCCATTTGTTATCTAGACTAACAATGCAAGAAGATTTGTGTAAATATTACTTAATACTTGAAAATTCGGTTTCTTGGCTTTATCAGTCTTATTTCAAGTGGACCCAAGCACACACCTCTCTTTACTCGGTTTTGACACTGTACTTCTTTTTTCTGGATTGTTCCTCATAGTTTGCTCAGCCTGCTTGTTTGCTTTGTTTGCTTGCTCTCTCTCTCTCTCTCTCTCTCTCTCTCTCTCTCTCTCTCTCTCTCTCTCTCTCTCTTGCATTTATAGTATAATTACAACATTTATCCTTTCCTTTTCCTCCCTCCAGACCCTCCCAACTACCTCCCCCAACTCTCTTTCAAATTCATGGCCTCTTTTTTATTTAAGGAAAAAAACCTATCATTGCATTGTATACATATATGTATATCTACAAACATCTATATTCCTACATATGAACTGTTTGGTTCATATAATATTACTTGTGTGTATCCTTTTTAGGGCTTACTGTTAGGCACTGGACAACCATGTGGTGAACTTTTCCCGAGGAAGACCACCTCTCCCACTCCCAATTTTCCTTAGTTAACACTGTACTTTTAATACAACAATTGAAGTCCATAATTACCTACACTTTTTTTTGCCTTGGCATTTGCAAGTTCTTGACCTAGGCAACAGAGAGAAAGAGCAGAAACATTGTAGACTTATGGATATTTCACTAGGTTAGGGAGATAGATGTTGGAGTTGGCCACTGCCAATGTGATTTGGACCAGAGCAAGGAAATAATTTGATAAAGAACTGAGCTGAGATTTTGAAGAATTCATGAAAAGAAATGAGAATTTGGAAACCACCATGGAGGGAGAGCCCAAATAAATACCTTAGACCTTCAGAGGAAAATCCAAGAAGGCTATTCTTAAAAAGTAAAGGTTAAGATTGAAGATTTAGGACAAACTGGAAGTTGAGCATTCAATAGAAATCTGAAATCCAGTTCTTATTGGAAGACTATGACAAGTCCATACTGTAGAGGGTAGCCATTCCAGCTTTGACCTGGAAGTTCCAACCCCCATTAAGGCTTCGGTAATGGTCAAGTCTACAAGGCCGGGCTGAGAGAGGACGCTGAAGATCCGATGTCAGGATACGTGGGCTCTCTTGGTTCCTGGACCCTGGACGCTGGAGCTAGACCGAGCAGAGTTCTCCAGAGAACACTGGCGGACTACGCTACACTTTTCCCAGACTCTGTAAACTACAAATCCCTTCACTTGTAAGTTACCCCACAAAATAAACCTCCCTTTTAACTACATGGAGTGGCCTTAGCAGTTTCACCAATACCATACAATATATAACTTCTGGAGCAAGCTAAAGCCTCTTGGGAGAAAGGGAACTTCATGCAATCTTTGCGATTTTTCATAGCATCCAGAATTCAATTAAACAATTGCTGGGCATTTAAAAATAGGACAAATGTAAATGCTAGAGCCTAAAATTACAAGAAGTAAAATGAATTTTAAAAATGGGTTTCTAATAAGTTGGGCACAGCAGAGAAAATTATAATGAATTAAGAGAAAGAGGGAACGGCAGAAAGTATTCAAATTCCAGCATCAAGAACAAAAAGGATGGAAATATAGAAGGGAGGATAATAAAGGGTAAAAGAGAAGATTAAACCAAGGTTTAAACTAATTAGAGTCCAAAATGATGGGAGAGCATGAATTGAACAAAAGCAACGCTTGCAAAGCTATTGGTTACTAAGTTCACAAGACTGATGAAAAGAAAAGTTAAAAAGCTTTATGAAGCACATGTTCATACATTTAATGAAACTACATCTAGATTACTATTTTAAATATATTTAAAGCAATAGTAAGACTACTGAAAGTAATTAAAGAAAATATACACATTACTTTCAAAGGAATAAAAATAAGACTTAATGTCATTTTTTTCCAGCAGAAATTGTAGAATTTAGAAGACAATGGAATATCTTAAGTTCTAAGAGAACACAGTTCCAGGGAAGAATTCCATGCTCATGAAGATATCCATCAGAAAGGAACAATAATGTTTTCAGAAAAATAAAAGCAGAGAGAACTTACACTAGAATCTAAGGGAGCTTTTGTTCATTTATTTATTTTTTATTTTTATTTATTTATTTATTTAGATTAAATGAGGAATTAAAGGATAAGATTAATAACACAGGAATGCTACATACATGAATAAAACCAAGCATCAGCAATAGCAGCAATATTGTGGAGTTTACAAGTGGATTCGTAAGGACAGGGGGAATAGCTCAGTGAGCAATGCTTGCCATACAAACCTGAGGACCTGAGTTTGACCCCTGAAACTTGTAAGAAGCTGGATACAGTAGCACATGTTTATAATCCCAGAGTGAGGCAGACAGAGACATATTGACCCCTGGGGCTCCCTGGCTGACTGGCCTAGCCTTATTAGAGATCTCTAGTGAGAGGCTCTGTCTCAAACAAACAAACAAACAAACAAATAAATGCAATAGGGCCCATGGCCTATCTAATCTCTCGTTCTTGACTATTTTAGCAGTGTGTGTGTTCCATCTTATGCAGTAAGCTTTAAACGCAATCAAAAAGTAACTGGTTACTCTTATAACATTTGTGCCACTATCGCACAATAGAAAGAGAGAGAGAGACAGAGAGAGACAGAGAGACACAGAGAGAGAGAGAGAGAGAGAGAGAGAGAGAGAGAGAGAGAGAGAGAGAGAGAGAGAAAGAGAGGGAAATTGAGTAAGGAGGTGGGAAGGATCTGGGAGGATTTGAGGGAGAGGAACAAATATGATCAAAATATGTCAAGTGAAAATTTAATTATAAAGAAAAAAAAAACAAACTGGATGGCTCCTGAAGAACAACTGGGATCAATCTCTGGCCTCCATATACATGCATGTATACACACACCCCACACACAGGTTCATCTGCACACACATAAACACACTCACAACAGATATAGAATCAACATATATGAAGACAATATTTTCTAAAGTAAAAAGAGAATGATATTGTGGTTTAGACTTCTATAGCAAAGCAACATATACTAAATTACTTTAAAAAGAAAACTGAATCACCATTCTCACAGTTCTAGGTGTTGACGAGCCTATGGACAAAGATGCTGGAAAAGTCTGTTCCTAATGTTGATCTATTTACTGGCTTGCAAATGGTCAATTTTCACTTTTCCTCACACCAGGGACAACAAATGGGACAGCTCTAGCCTCTCTCTCTCTCTCTCTCTCTCTCTCTCTCTCTCTCTCTCTCTCTCTTGGGTTTTCGAGACAGGGTTTCTCTGTGTAGCTTTGCGCCTTTCCTGGAATTCACTTTGTAGCCCAGGCTGGCCTCGAACTCAGAGATCCACCTGCCTCTGCCTCCCTAGTGCTGGGATTAAAGGCGTGCGCCACCACTGCCCGGCAGCTCTAGTCTCTTATAAAGTCTCTGATCTTATCTTGGCACTTCTTCCTTGTATCTAAACCTAGCCACTACTCAAGGACTTGCCTTCAAACCCCATCACATTGGAAGTTTGAGCACTAGTGTTTGAATCTGGGGATAAAGGGATTCAATTCAGTCCCTAAGAGTAAGTAGAAGTAGTTCAAGTGTTGTGAAGTCCTGGTATTATCCAAGAGAGACAAATACAGTGACTTGAGGTAGACTGCAATAAGCAGAGCATGATATTGATATCTATTATTTTAGGATAATCAATATGGTAATTAAAATATATAACCAACAAATATATGTCCACTAGTTGTGACAAATCAAAATACTTGATTACTCAAATGGAAAGGTAGAGACAGACAAAGAGCAGGTCTTAAACTAGGAAACATAAAAAGCAAATTTGCACATAAATACAGCCATGTTAACATTAACTGGGTTAATTCTCAGATTAAATGAAAACAGTGGTCAGAGTCAGCAAGAAAAACAATATCCAACCATTGTTGCTTAGGAGAGATGCACGTTAAATATAAAGACTCTTCAGAGGTTGAAAGTAATAACATGTAGTAATAATGTGAAGCCATAACCAGACCTAATACATAGTGCTGTTCTGCGCACATGTAGGGAGAACATGAATTCTGTGCCTTTAGGTAGAGAGTTCTATAGAAGTCTGCTTGATTTAGTTAATCTGTGCTGTTCTAGCTTTCTATTTTCTTGTTAATCTTCCCCATCTTTGTTCTGTCCACTACTTAACATGATGGATGGGTGGATGGATGGATGGGTGGATGGATGGATGGATGGATGGTCCTAACCATTATTTTTTAGTGGTCTGTTTCTTCAATTCTGTTGTCTTTTACTCTATGCAGCCTTAGCTCTGCTCCTATGTGCATATATGTTTATAGGTCTAGGACTTCCCAAAAGATTCACACATTTACTGCTGTAAAATGTCTTTTTTCTTCTGTCTCTAGTTGCCATTTTGACTTCAGTTCTATTTCATCTGGTATTAGTATAGCCAGTCTTCATCTCTTTTACTTACCAGATGGTGTTGACTATATCATCCAAGGAAATTTTCCTATCCTTTGCTTTCAGCCTCTTTTTTTTCTTTGAATATAAAGTGTATTTTTTTTGAACTTATTCTTTTTTTTTTCTTTTTTTTGTGATATATATTTTTTATTTTACAATACCATTCAGTTCTACATATCAGCCATGGGTTCCCCTATTCTCCCCCCTCCCACGCCCTCCCCATACCCCCAGCCCACCCTCCATTCCCACCTCCTCCAGGACAAGTCCTCCCCCGAGGACTGTGATCAACTTGGTAGACTCAGTCCAGGGAGGTCCAGTCCCTTCCTCCCAGACTAAGCCAAGTGTCCCTGCATAAGTTCCTGGTTTCAAACAGCCAATTCATGCAATGAGCACAGGACTTGGTCCCACTGCCTAGATGCCTCCCAAACTGATCAAGCCAATCAACTGTCTCACCTATTCAGAGGGCCTGATCCAGCTGGGAGCCCCTCAGCCTTTGGTTCATAGTTCATGTGTTTCCATTCATTTGGCTATTTTTTTTCAATATATATATAGCCTTTATGGATCTATGGGTTGTGGTCTGATTGTTCATTTTATATCTAGAATCCACCAATGAGTGAGTACATACCATAACTGTCTTTCTGGGTTTGGGTTACCTCACTCAGGATGATTTTTTCTAGTTCCATCCATTTGCCTGCAAATTTCATGCTTTCATTGTTTTTCTCTGCTGAGTAGTACTCCATTGTGTATATGTACCACATTTTTTTCATCCATTCTTCCGTTGATGGGCATCTAGGTTGTTTCCAGGTTCTGGCTATTACAAATAGTGCTGCTATGAACATAGCTGAGCAAGTGCTCTTGTGGTATGATTGAGTATTCCTTGGGTATATGCCCAAGAGTGGTATGGCCGGGTCTTGAGGTAGTTCGATTCCTAATTTTCTGAGAAACCGCCATACTGATTTCCACAGTGGTTGTACAAGTTTACATTCCCACCAACAGTGGAGGAGTGTTCCCTTTGCTCCACATCCTCTCCAACATTGGTTGTCATTGGTGTTTTTGATCTTAGCCATTCTAACAGGTGTAAGGTGGTATCTCAGAGTCGTTTTGATTTGCATTTCTCTGATGATTAAGGATGTTGAGCATTTCTTTAAATGTCTTTCAGCCATTTGTAGTTCTTGTTTTGTGAATTCTCTGTTTAGCTCTTTACCCCATTTTTTAATTGGACTGTTCAGTGCTTTGATGTCTAGTTTCTTGAGTTCTTTATATATTGTGGAGATCAATCCTCTGTCAGATGTGGGGTTGGTGAAGATCTTTTCCCAATCTGTTTGCTGTCTTTTTGTCTTATTGACTGTGTCTTTTGCCCTGCAAAAGCTTCTCAGTTTTGAGAGGTCCCATTTATTAATGGTTGTGCTCAGGGTCTGTGCTGTCGGTGTTTTATTTAGGAAATGGTCTCCAGTGCCAATGCGTTCAAGAGTGCTTCCTATTTTCTTTTCTATTAAGTTTAGTGTAACTGGATTTATGTTTAGGTCTTTGATCCACTTGGACTTGAGTTTTGTGCATGGTGACAGATATGGATCTATTTGTAATCTTTTACATATTGACATCCAGTTATGCCAGCACCATTTGTTGAAGATACTTTCTTTGTTCCATTGTATAGTTTTGGCTCCTTTGTCAAAAACCAGGTGTTCATATGTGCATGGATTAATGTCAGGGTCTTCAATTCGATTCCATTGGTCCGTATGTCGGTTTTTATACCAGTACCAAGCTGTTTTTATTACTATAGCTCTATAGTAGAGTTTGAGGTCCGGGATGGTGATGCCTCCAAGGGTTGCTTTATCGTATAGGATTCTTTTAGCTATCCTGAGTCTTTTGTTTTTCCATATAAAGTTGAGTATTTTTCTTTCCAAGTCTGTGAAGAATTGTGTTGGGATTTTGATGGGGATTGCATTGAATCTGTAGATTGCTTTTGGTAAGATTGTCATTTTTACTATGTTAATCCTACCTACCCATGAGCATGGGAGATCCTTCCATTTTCTGATATCTTCTTCAATTTCTTTCTTTAGGGATTTAAAGTTCTTATCAAAAAGGTCTTTCACTTGTTTAGTTAGTGTTATCCCAAGGTATTTTATATTATTTGTGGCTATTGTAAAGGGTGATGTTTCTCTGACTTCTTTCTCAGCCCTTTTATCATTTGTGTATAGGAGGGCTACTGATTTTTTTGAGTTGATCTTGTATCCTGCCACTTTACTGAAGGAGTTTATCAGCTGTAGAAGTTCCCTGGTAGAGTTTTTGGGGTCACTTATGTATACTATCATATCATCTGCAAATAGTGAAAGTTTGACTTCTTCCTTGCCAATTTGTATCCCTTTGATCTCCTTTTGTTGTCTTATTGCTCTAGCTAGAACTTCTAGTACTATATTGAATAAATATGGGGAGAGTGGACAGCCTTGTCTTGTTCCTGAATTTAGTGGTATCGCTTTGAGTTTCTCTCCATTTAATTTGATGTTTGCTGTTGGCTTGCTATAAATTGCTTTTATTATGTTTAGAAATGTTCCTTGTATTCTTATTCTTTCTAAGACCTTTATCATGAAGGGGTGTTGGATTTTGTCAAAGGCTTTTTCAGCATCTAGGGAGATGATCATGTGGTTTTTTTCTTTCAGTTTGTTTATATGGTGTATTACATTGACTGATTTCCGTATGTTGAACCATCCTTGCATCCCTGGGATGAATCCTACTTGGTCGTGATGGATGATTGTTTTGATGTATTCTTGGATTCGGTTTGCCAATATTTTGTTGAGTATTTTTGCATCAATGTTCATGAGGGAGATTGGTCTGTAGTTCTCTTTCTTTGTTGCATCTTTGTGTGGTTTGGGTATCAGGGTAATTGTAGCCTCATAAAAAGAGTTTGGTAGTGTTCCTTCTGTTTCTATTGTGTGGAACACTTTGAAGAGGATTGGTATTAGTTCTTCTTTGAAAGTCTGGTAGAATTCTGCACTGAAACCATCTGGTCCTGGGCTTTTTTTAGTTGGGAGACTTTTGATGACTGTTTCTATTTCTTTAGGGGTTATTGTTCTATTTAAATGGTTTATCTGGTCTTGATTTAATTTTGGTATTTGGTATTTATACAGAAAATTGTCCATTTCTTCCTGGTTTTCCATTTTTGTGGAGTACAGGTTTTTGAAGTATGATCTGATGATTCTCTGGATTTCCTCATTGTCGGTTGTTATGTCTCCCTTTTCATTTCTGATTTTGTGAATTTGGGTGCTCTCTCTTTACCTTTTGGTTAATTTGGCTAGTGGTTTGTCTATCTTGTTGATTTTTTCAAAGAACCAACTCTTTGTTTCATTGATTTTTTGTATTGTTCTCTTGTTTTCTATTTTGTTGATTTCAGCCCTCAATTTGATTATTTCCTGGCGTCTATTTCTCCTGGGTGAGTTTGTTTCTTTTTGTTCTAGAGCTTTCAGTTGTGCTGTTAATTCATTGGTATGGGATTGCTCCATCTTCTTTATGTGTGCATTTAGAGCTATGAATTTTCCTCTTAGCACTGCTTTCATAGTGTCCCATAAGTTTGGGTATGTTGTACTTTCATTTTCATTGAATTCTAGGAACTCTTTAATTTCTGTTTTTATTTCTTCCTTGACCCATTGATGTTTCAGGTGGGCATTATTCAGTTTCCATGAGTTTGTGGGTTTTCTATAATTTTTGTTGTTATTGAGTTCTAACTTTAAGGCATGGTGGTCTGATAAGATACAGGAGGTTATTCAAATTTTTTTGTATCTGTTGAGATTTGTTTTGTGTCCAAGCATGTGGTCAATTTTTGAGAAGGTTCCAAGGGGTGCTGAGAAGAAGGTATATTCTTTTGTGTTAGGATGGAATATTCTGTAGATATCTATTAGGTCCATTTGAGTCATAACATCTGTTAGGTCCTTTATTTCTTTGTTAAGTTTCAGTCTGGTAGATCTATCTTTTGGTGAGAGTGGTGTGTTAAAATCTCCCACTACTAATGTGTGGGGTTTGATGTGCGTTTTAAACTTTAGTAGTGTTTCTTTTATGAATGTGGGTGCTTTTGTATTTGGAGCATAAATGTTTAGAATCGAGACTTCATCTTGGTGGATTTTTCCCGTGATGAATATGTAATGTCCATCCTGGTCTCTTTTGATTGATTTTAGTTTGAAGTCTATTTTATTAGATATTAGGATAGCTACACCAGCTTGTTTCTTAGGTCCATTTGCTTGGAAAACCTTTTCCCAGCCCTTTACTCGGAGGTAGTGTCTGTCTTTGGAGTTAAGGTGTGTTTCTTGTATGCAGCATATGGATGGGTCCTGTTTTCTTATCCATTCTGTTAGCCTGTGTCTTTTTATAGGTGAGTTGAGACCATTGATATTGATGGATATTAATGACCAGTGATTGTTAATTCCTGTTATTTTTTTGGTTGTGTTGTGTTGTCCTTCTGTGGTGTATGTTGGTGTAGGATTATCTATTGCTTGATTTTTCATGGATGTGTTTAGCTTCTTTGGGTTGAATTTTCCCTTCTAGTGCTTTCTGTAGGGCTGGGTTTGTGGACAGGTATTGATTAAATCTGGTTTTATCCTGGAATATTTTGTTTACTCCGCCTATGGTGATTGAGAGTTTTGCTGGGTATAATAGTCTGGGTTGGCATCCGTGGTCTCTTAGTGTCTGCATGAGGTTTGTCCATGATCTTCTAGCTTTCATAGTCTCTATTGAGTAGTCTGGTGTTATTCTGATCGGTTTGCCTTTATATGTTACTTGGTCCTTTTCCTTTGCAGCTCTTAATATTTTTTCTTTATTCTGTGTGTTTAGTGTTTTGATTATTATGTGGCGAGAGGACTTTTTTTTTTGGATCCAGCCTATTCGGTGTTCTGTAAGCTTCTTGTATCTTCATAGGTATTTCTTTCTTTAGGTTAGGAAAGTTTTCTTCTATGATTTTGTTGAATATATTTTCTGTGCCTTTGAGTTGGTATTCTTCTCCTTCTTCTATCCCTATTATTCTTAGGTTTGGTCTTTTCATGGTGTCCCAAATTTCCTGGACGTTTTGTGTTAGGACTTTTTTGTCTTTATTGTTTTCTTTGACTGACGAATCTATTTTCTCTATCGTGTCTTCAGCGTCAGAGATTCTCTGTTCCATCTCTTGCAATCGGTTGGTTATGCTTGTTTCTGTAGTTCCTGTTCGTTTTGTCAGGATTTCTATTTCCAGCAATCCCTCAGCATGTGTTTTCTTTATTGTCTCAAATTCATTTTTCAGATCTTGGAATGTTTCTTTCATCTGTTTAATTGCTTTTTCTTGGCTTGATTTGATTTCTTCCCATTTTTTGTTCGTTTTTTCTTCCATTTCTTTAAGGGAGTTTTTTATTTCCTCTTTAATGGAGTTTTTCATTTCCTCTTTAAGGGAAGTTTTTATTTCCTCTTTAAGGGAGTTTTTTATTTCCTCTTTAAGGGAAGTTTTTATTTCCTCTTTAAGGTAGTTTTTCAATTCTTCTTTAAGGAAAGTTTTTATTTCCTCATTGAGGGAATGTTTTATTTCTTCTTTAAGGGTCTCTATCATCTTCTTAATGTCATTTTAGGGTTGATTTCTTCTGTTTCTTCTGTCATGGTATGTTTAGGTCTTGCAGGTATAGAATCACTAGGTTCTGATGTTGCCATATAGGTCTTTATGCTGTTGCCTGTATTTTTGCACTGGCGTCTACTCATCTCTTCCTCTGTGAGGTGCAGGTGGTGTCTGTGTCTGAGAGTGCCTCTCTTGCTCTAATTTTTTGTCTTGGTTTAGTAGTGGTTCTTGGTTAAATTGGTGCTATTGGGCTATTTCTTCAGGGGCAGTTGATTTCGATCGGTGAATTATATACTTATGATTCTGGTGATCTGGTTTGGTGTCTGGGTAGTGCCTTCTTCTGTGTTCCCAGGTCACGTTTTGTTCATTTGTCAACTCCTCAGCTGATCTTGTTTCTTCAGACTTTAAACTGTAGGCATCTGAATCCTCTCCCAGAAGGGTTTCAGCTGAGCTGGGTAGTCTCACCAACACCTCCAAGTTGTTGGGTTTCACAGGATCAGCAGCTGGGCCCTGGGTTGTCCTCAGACGGAGTGTTCAGATTCGTTCTGGTTCTGACCCACCGAGATAGCTTCTTCCCCAGATGTTGGAGTTAGGGGCGTCCCTGTTCCAAGCTGCGTCTGCTTGTCTCCGTCCCTGGGCCTGTTTACCTCTGCAGTCCGCTGCCGGGCCTGTATGTCCCTGTCAACTGCCGCTGGGTCTGTCTGCCTCTGGGGGCCGCCACCTGGCCTGAATGTCTCTGCAGGCTGCAGCCGGGACTGAATGTCCCTGTCGGCCTTTGCCGCCGGGCCCGTTTACCTCAGCGGGCCGCTGCTGGGCCCGACTACCTCCACAGGCCGCCACAGGCCTACCTGCGTCTGCTTGTCTCCGCTGCCGGGCCTGTCTACCTCTGTGGGCCACCGCTGGGCCTGAATGTCTCTGCCGGCTGCCGCCGGATCTGAATATCCCTGTCGGCTGCCGCCGCTGGGCCCGTCTACCTCCACGGGCCCCCGCCGCAGGCCTACCTGCGTCTGCTTGTCTCTGCCGCCTGGCCTGAATGTCTCTGCAGGCTGCAGCCGGGACTCTATAAAGTGTATTTAACAGACTGTATAAGTGCATCATGTTTTTTTTTTTTTTAATCCACTTACCAATCTCAGACTTTTGACTCAAGTGATTAATCCACATACATGTTATGCCAACTGATAAGGTAGGATTTATATCTGCCATTTTGCTATTCATTGTCTGTATGTCGTGCTTTTTTCATCAATTACTAGTTCCTTTTTTATTTGCTATTTCCAATATAGCATCTGAATTCCCTTATTGTTTCTTGTATGATGTTATTTTCAATTTTATTTAACTGGTTGCAGTGGAGATCGCAGCTAACATATTTGCTTAAAGCAATGTGCTTCTGGGGTTGGCAAGGTGACTCAACAGTAAAAACGCTGGCTGCCAAGCCTGACCACCATAGTTGCTTCCTCAGGACCCACATGATGGAAAGAGAACTGATTCCTGCAAGCTGTCCTCTGACTTTCACACACACAAAATAAGTAAACATAAAAAATTAACAATGTTCCTTATTATAGCACCTTAACTTTAAAAGTGGACAAACACTTTGTTATATCTTTATTTTTTCCTCCCTCATTTTAGTACTATTATTAATCATAAGAATCATATTTCATATATAAAGGCCCCTTAATGGAGTTCCATGTTTATTGTTTTATGCTTTTGCCTTTTAAATCATATAGGAGAATCCATTTTCCTTTGTTGCTTTACACAGTTCTGTTGCTATTGTCTTGACATTAATATATGTTCATCATACTTTGGGTTTATTGAGTTTCCTAGAGATTAATATTCCTCTTCAAATATGGGAAACATTTGTCCATTATTTTTTCAAATTATAGATTTATTTATTTACTTATGTAGTGTGTGGGGGGGTGTATAATGTGGTTTGTATGTGTGTGGTATATGATATGGTTTGTATGTGTGGTGGGTTTTGTGTGGGATATGGTGTGTGTGTGTGTGTGTGTGTGTGTGTATGGTATTTGTGTGTGGTGTATGTGGGTAGTGTGTGTTGGTGTATGGGGAGGAGTGCTGTGTGTGTGAGTTTTTGTGTATGTGTGTTTGTAGTGTGTGTGCACATGCTAGGGCATGCCTTTGGTACTCTAGTGTTTATGTACCTTCCTCAGTGCAATGAGCATAGTAAAAAGTGCCTTTTTCTTTCTTTTTTTTTTTCCAGAGCTGAGGACCAAACCCAGGGCCTTGCGCTTGCTAGGCAAGCACTCTACCACTGAGCTAAATCCCCAGCCCCTAAAAAGTGCCTTTTAGACGTGTAAAAACAATTTAGTCAGAGTCCCCACTGCACCCAAGACTGCACCTGATACCCAGAAATCAGTGAGATCAGTCGCTCAAGATAACCAGACACAGTCCTAGAACACAAGATACCCACTAGACAGTATATAAACAGAGACCAAGAGCAATGCTCCACTCTGTACATTTGGAGAGACTCTACCTCGATCTGCCCTGCAGCTAGAGAGTCTCCCCCAGGATCCTGACCCTCGGACTTAGAGACTTCTGTTAGAGACTGAACCTGACCTTCAGCTAAGATCTGTTACACAGGCGAGAGAGGCTTAGGACCGTAGTTAGGAATTTAGAGTGTGAACCTAGTGTGATAACTCTCAACATAATAAAATATAACTTTTGTTATTCTGATTATGTGTATCTACTTTCTTGCCCGTGACACCCAGCCTTCACTTTTTGCTTGCACAGTGACTAAGTTGTCCTGGAGGTTGGAGAAGAGAGTCTGGTGAGATCTCTGTGCTTGGTTCTGTTTTTCTGGAGTGTTTTGGAACTTCATCGTGCTATCACAAACTTCTTATTCTTCAGATTTTCTTTTTTAGGTGTTCCCCTCTCCCCTTCCCCCAGCCTCTCTGAGGCAAGCATCTATTTATCTCAGAACTAATTTTGCCTTTAGGTATCTATGATGTTGAACAATTTCCACAGAACGATTTTTAACAAATACCCTAAGCACAGAATTCTCCTCACTGAGTGAACTCTGAATCATGTCAAGTGAAGATGTGTCTTGAGTGGGACTTTCCACTTTGCTGCCAAGCAGCTCAAATTCCCACAGTTCCCATCGGTTTGTCTGTCAGAGCTTCGGGCTGGCTCTGCCTTCTCCAGGGTCTCTTGGGATAGCTCCAAGTGCCAAGGTGACCTCGTGAGATCTTGGTGAGCACAGCTGCCTTCTGAGCACCATGGTGTAAACCTGACACCTTTGAAGGCTGCTGTGGATAGAAGGCAAGGCCCATGAGAAATAGACAAATAAGGCCAATATACTGCTGTTCTTTGTTTCCAGTTTTATGAAAAAGTGAGTTTTGACCATTTTTTTTTAATTGGTGCTCTTGTTTTTAGAAGGTTGGTTTTCAGAAGCCCTTACTTTTCCATTCTAGAAGGAGTTCTGATTAGGTATCTTCCTTACCGTAGAAAAGGTCTACATCAATAAGAAGTGGAAGCCACTGCTTCCTGCTTCAGCACCGATGAACCTCACACACACAGTGTTGAGACAAAAAGCCAGACGCCAAAGAAAACACGCACTCTGACTTCAGTTTTGTGGACTTCTGCAACCAGCTAAAAGTCAGAGAGCTAGCTTCTGTGAGCAGAGGGAGTGTTGTGTCGCCTGATCAGCATGGTGGTACTTACTACAATTCCTTGAGAAACACGTTTTGTGAGCTTTTTCAGTGTTTGCCCCTGTAAACCAATTCAGACACCCAAACTCCAAGGCTTTTATTTCATTCTTGAATACTTCCCCTTGCAGAGTTTTGTTAAAGTACTGAGAGTTTCATATTTATAGTTAAAGAAATTATGTATGACCCTTGAACAACTGGAAAAATTTGCTTTTAATAGCACCGCCATTAATAATAAAATTATATCTCCACAGCACCTTATAGTTTTTAAAGCACCTTAACATGATTTTATCTGTACAGCTCTTGAATTTCAAATGTATTTTCCAAATGAGGAAACTCATGTAGAATCGCAGAATTTGTGAAGAATGAAGATTGTCTTATTCATAGGTCGTAAGCCATTTACTATGGTTTTCCACCATATTTACCACTATGGTAGTTTATTCAAAATACTGCTAGCCATTAATTTATCAAAATTAGTTGCATGCCCAAGACTCTGGAGTTATTTGCTAAGTAATTCTTAGGTGATATTAACCTTATTTATTGAAGTATTCTAGATCTTAGGATTCCAGTGTTGACAAAAAAAAAATTAAACATTGTCTTCTCAGTCTTTGTAAGGAAAGTGTTTATGGTTCCAAATCCAGCATCACTTTAGATGCGATTTTCAGTGTGCACTCATCACAATACTGCACAGCTTGTATAATAGTTGTTGTCTCTTGAGGACCTGCTCTTTTTTGAAGGCAAATGGAGGGGGAAATGGATCTGGAGGAGGTTAGGTAGGCTGGGAGAAGTGGAGAGAGCAGAAACCGTGATCAGGACATATTCTATTACTCCTTCTATACTACTACTCAAATAGAGAATGGTTGGTCTCAGTTCTATTGTTTTCAAGATATCTGAGGAGGTCGCAGCTAGTCCCAGGCCCCAGCGAACTTCTGCCACTGAGGCCCAGACCACACTAGCCAGAAAGAATAAGTGACCCACCTGCCAGCAGAACTGCACCCCTCCCCAGAGTCTGTCCCCTGGGATCCTGCCCCAACCCCAGCTGTCTTTCACCACTGAGGAGGAGACCACACCATCCGCAATTGGTGTGAGTAACCCTCCTGTCCTGTGGCCCGCCACCTTCCATCTCAACATCAGCACCATTGCTGGGCCCTGCCCCCAACTCTGGAAGAATCCCACTGCTCTGGTGCAGCCCTCACCAATGGAAGAGCAGATGAATGAGCCACCTGCCAACTGGACTGCTGCCACCCCCAGATTCTGCTCCCCAAATACCACACTGCCACCCAGCTCCTCCTACCTCATCATCCTCCCCACGGCCAGCACTTCCCCAGAACTCCAGCAGAGTCTATAGACCCAGACACAGTCCACACCAGTTGGAAGAACAACACCAGCAGCTCTACCAAAGGCCAGGCTGGTTCTAGGTACTCCAGAAGAAGACTCAGTTTCTCAGAAAATTGGAATCAATCAACCTCAAGACCCAGCCATACCACTCTTGTGCATATACCCAAAGGATGCTCAATCATACCGCAAGGACATTTACTCAATTATGTTCATAGGAGTTTTATTTGTAATAGCCAGAACCTGGAAACAACCTAGATGCCCCTCAACCAAAAAATGGATAAAGAAAATGTGGTAGTTTACACAATGGAGTATTGCTCAGCTGTTAAAAACAATGACATCAGGAAATTTGAAGGCAAATGGATGGAACTAGAAAAAATCATCCTGAGTGAGATACCCAGACCCAGAAAGATAAACATGGTATGTACTCACTTATAAATAGATATTAACTGTAAAGTAAAAGATAACCATGCTACAGTCTATAGACCCAGAGGGGCTAGGTAACAAGGAGGGTCCAAGGGAAGACAAATGAATCTCTCTGGGAAGGGTAAATAGAAGAGATCTCCTGGATAGACTGGGAGTGGAGAGGGATGGGAACTTAGGGCATTGGGTAGGGGGGATAGAGGGGGAGAGTACTGAAAGAGATAACTGAAAAGGGGGGGTTATTTTGGGGTTAGAGGGAAACCTGATGCAAAGGAAACTCCCAGGAATCTACAAGGATGACTCCAGCTAAGACTCCTAGCAATAGTGAATACATAACCTGAACTGGCCATCTCCTGCAGTCAGATTGATGACTACCCCAATTGTCATCAGAGAGCCTTCGTCCAGTAACTGATGGAAATAGATGCAGAGACCCAAAGCCAAACATTAGGCTGAGTTTGGGAAATCCTGCTGAAGAGACGGAGGAGAGATTATATGAGTCAGAGGTCAAGGACATTACAAGAAAACCAACAGAAACAACTAACCTGGCTCATAGGAACTCACAGAGTCTGAACAAACAACCAGGGAGCCTGCATGGGATTGATGTAGGCTACTTGTATGTGACAGCTGTGTAGCTTGGTCTACTTGTGGGACTCCTAACAATGGGAGCAAGGGATGTCCCTAATGCTTTGGGCTGACTCTTGGGAGCCTGTTCCTCATATTGGGTCACCTTGCCCAGCTTCAATACAGGGGGAGGTGCTTAGCCTTACTGCAACTTGATATGCCATGCTTTGTTGGTGCCCATGGGAGACCAGCCCATTTCTGAACAGAAACAGAGGAGGAGTGGACTGAGGGGCGGGGCAGAGGGGAGGTAGGAGAGGGAATAGGAGGAGAGGAGGGAGGGGAAACTTCAGTAGGGTTGTAAAATAAATAAATAAATTAATTAATTAATTAAAAAACAGCATAAAGATTAGCATCTATAACCCAGAAATCAGAAATGTTCCAAAATTCGAAATTTTTGGTCACTGACATGATGCCACATGTGAAAAGACTCCACTCAAGCCCCATGTTACAGGTTGTGGTCAAAATGCAGACAAACTAAAAAGGTTTGTCTGTAATCTTTTGTATCAATCTTCCCATTGTGTATTTAAAATGTATATGAAACAAAATGAACCCCATGTTTCGACTTGAGTCTCCTTTTGCTGTGGGATGGTCTGTATGTCAAATGCTCTGATTGATCAGTGATTGGCCAGTGGCCAGGCAGGAAGTATGGGCGGGACTAACAGAGAGGAGAATTGAGAGAACAGGAAAGTGGGAGGAGACACTGCCAGCTGCCGCCATGACAAGCAGCATGTGAAGATGCCCGTAAGCCACGAGCCATGTAGCAAGGTATAGATTTATGGAAATGGATTAATTTAAGCTATAAGAACAGTTAGCAAGAAGTCTGCCATGGCCATACAGTTTGTAAGCAACATAAGTCTCTGTGTTTACTTGGTTGGGTCTGAGAGGCTGTGGGACTGGCTGGTGACAGAGATTTGTCCTGACTGTGGGCAAGGCAGGAAAACTCTAGCTACACCCTTTTCTAAGATAGCCCACTGTATTCACACAAATATTCCAAAATCTGGGGAAAAAAATCAAGTTTGCAACACTTCTCTTCTCAAGCATTTCTGATAAGTGGTATTCAGCCACTGTGGTTGAGGTTTGGTCAACAATACATATAAAGATTTTACTTCTTTTGTATTATTTCTGATGTATTTCTGACATGACTACTAGATAACATTCTTACCATGTTTATGTAAATATCTGTGCTGGTGAGTTTTTGTCAACTTTACACAAACTGGAGCCACCTGGGAACCTCAGCTGAGGAACTGCTTTCATCAGATTGGCTCTGAATGTCATTGGGTCATTTATCGACTGTTGATTGATGCAGGAGAGAAAAGTAGCTGGGCAGCCTTGAGAAAGTAATCTGGTAAAGCAGTGGGGCAGCATGTGAAGGCAGAGCTAGTAATCAGTGCCCCTCCATTTTTTCTGCTTCAGCTCCTACCTTTGGCTTCCCTTGATTATGGACCTGTAAGCTGAGAAAATCCCTTCCTCCCCAAGTTGCTTTTGCTATAGCATTTATCAAAGCCACAGGAAGACAATGTTGAACTTTAAAATCAAAAACCATTTTTGAATTGTGTGGTGTGTGTGTGTGTGTGTGTGGTGGTGGTGGTGGTGGTTAGAGAACAACTTGGAGAAACAAGTTCTCTTTTTCCACCATGTGTGTCCTGAGGAGAGAATTCATGCTTGGTGGCAAACGCCTTAATCAGATGAGCCATCTTGTAGCCCCCTCCTTTGAGGTAGGTTATTCCTGTGTAGTCCAGACTGGCCTCAAATGCCATCCTGTCTCAGCCTCCCAAACACTAAGATTATAGGTGTGCACCACCATACCCAGCTATTTCTTTTCTTTCTTTAAGTGGTCTAATTAGCAAGTTCTCTCCATTAAAAATCATTGATTTGTGTCGATGATTTATAATTCAATCATTTTCTTAAGTAATATGCATGTCAGACAATTTTGCATATTTGGCTAGTTTAATAAGTACGTTCTCAACATAGATTCTGAAATCACAGATGAGAATAATAAAGTAGGACCCACAAAGCTGTTATGTGTTTGTGGAAAGCTACTAGAAAGCCTTATTTTACTTTCCAGGCAAATAAAGAATAGCACATAAGTGAGAGAGCGCTAGTTATAAAGAGAATAAAGGACTTGGACATTTTATTTATGCTTTTGTAATTAAGTTCTAAATGGTTGCTGCAACAGCACTCTCAGAACCCAAACAGGAAACAGCTTTAGCTGGATTTTCTTTACCCTTAGGCTTGAGCAAAACCTTACCTTTTCAACCACTTAAAAAGTCCGAGAATGAAGGGTCCCCAGGGTCTCTTCCAAATGCTTCTCTACAGCCCTTTCTCTCTCTAGAGCACACCTTTTCTATTATCATCACCAAAATCTAGTTCACAGAGTCGGTCCCACAACGAGCAGTACTATCCTCTCAGCAATTTGAGGAACAAATTCTAGAGAGCTGAGCTGAGCGCTGTTGAATGTGGCAGCATTGGCTTGGGACAGCCTGAGAGCCAATCACCACTTCTACACTTCCTCAGGTCTCTCATTGGCTGCTCACTCCTTAACCAAATCTCTTAAAATCACCGCATCTATTTCCGGTTTACCTACATCCATTACTTAGCCAAATGCAAATAAACCTATTTTCTTTTATTATTTTTTATTTTTTAAAGAAAACTTATCTTTTTGTTGTTGTTCTGAAATATGTTAAAGATATGCTGTGGTAGTTTGAATGAGAATGGCCCCACAGCCTCATATGTTTGAATATTTGGTCCCCTGTTGATGGGACTATTCTGGAAGGTGTGGCCTTGTTAGAGGAGGTGTATCTCTGGAGGTGGGCTTTGAGGTTTCCAAAGCCCACACCATTCCCTGTTAGCTCTCTCTGCCTCATGCTTGTGGATCTAAGTAAGTGTCAGTTCTCAGCTACTGCTCCAGCACCATGTCTGCTGCCTGCTGCCATGCTCCCCACCATGATGGTTAGGAACTCTTACTCTCTGGAACCATGAGTCCCAAATTAAACACTTTCTTCAATGAGTTTTCTTGGTAATGATGTCTTTTCACAGCAACAGAGCAGTAACTAAGAATACACTCAGAGAGGAATATGATACAGGGCTTTCAGATACCTATCACCCAGCCTTTGCAGCTAAATAATCTACTTCTATTTATGTTTAAGAGAAGTAGTTTTTGGTTACTGTATCTTTTTAAAATTGCTTTCTCAGGAATTGTTTTTCCTCAAGATCAACTGGATTTTCATGTTAAATCTAGACTGACAACAGATCTATAGCACTAGTGGAAAAAATAGGGAGATAAAGAAAGTCAAATAAAGGAATAAAGTTCTTCTAATCCTCAGGGTAGCTTTTTTATATAATCAAGGAATAAAGTTCTTCTAATCCTCAGGGCAGCTCTTTTATGTAATCTTTGCCACACAAGGCAAGTTGCAACAGAAAGTGTGTTCTAAATTCTTTAAAACAAAAGCTGAAGGGAATTCTAGATGATTGGAATTTACTTTTTTTTCATCTCACAGCTGTTGTCATGGTTACTCTACATTGCGGTCTTTGGTGAAACTTCTGGCCAAAGATTGGCTCCGTTTTAATAGAGGCTGGTAAGGTCTGAGAAGATCTGTTTTGGGTGAAGTGTTAGCAGCTGGAGCGGCTCCACTAAAGAGAAGCTTTCAAGGGACTAAAACGTACAGCCTAGCTCACGTTTGGTGGCTGAACAGTATGGTAGTGTCAGAGTGGTTAGTCGCCAGAGTGCTTCTTGAGACAACAAGGTGGTGATTAGTGGAGGCAGCAGCGAGGACAGCAGGAGGACTTGGCTCTCAAGTGTCTTGCAAAGGTGCACGTGGTTTTAAGCCTTGGTTAGGAGAGTTGTGCTATTGTGGGGTGGGCAGGTGCTGGGATATTCAAGAAATGGAATCTAATAAGAGATATTCCAGTCACTGGGGTTGGGCCCTCAAAGGACCCCCTCCTCTTTCTTTTCTTTCTTCCCTTCCTATCCATGAAATGAATGGTTTTGTTTTGCCACTCACTTCCCATGCTAGGCCCCAAAGCAACATGGGTAAAGACCATGAACTGGAGCCTCTGAAACTGTGAACCAAATAAATCTGTATCTGTATAATCTGATGATCCCTAGACTGTTTTTCCATGTACATTTATGTGTGGTATGCATGCCTGCATGTATGCATGTTTGCATGAAGGGGACACATGCATGTGTAGGGGTAAAGATTGACATCAGGTCATTCATTATCTATGATCATTTTCCACTTGGTTTTACCCTGGCAGTGTCTTCCATTGAACCCAGAGCTCTTCCATTCAGCTAGTCTAGCAGGTCAACTTGCTCCCCAAGGATTAGTCTCTGCCTCCCGAGACTGGGGTCATAGGGGGAGGGGGACTACCAGTTCCTGCCTAGCTTTTTATGTGGCTACTGTAGATCTGAACTTAGATCCTCATACATTCATGAAAGCTCTTTATCCATGGAACTGTCCCCCTATCCCTATGTCCAGGTGTCATAGTGACAGAAAGCTAAGTAGCATAGTATATTTGTGTCATCATGGAAGTCCTGATGGAAGAAGGCAGGGTATATTGTAGATACCCAGGTGTTTAGGAAGATTATGGACATTTCAGTAGAGAAGTGACCTTGGAAAGCTTGTAAGTTTAGTCCCAAAAGAATGTGAAATGAGCTGGGCAGTGGTGGCACATGTTTTTAATCCCAGCACTCAGGAGGCAGAGCCAGGCAGACCTCTGTGAGTTCAAGGTCAGCCTGGTCTCCAAAGCGAGTTCCAGGAAAGGCACAATGCTACACAGAGAAACCCTGTTTCGAAAAACTAAAAGAAAAAAAAAAGAAAGAAAATGTGAAATGATAGGACAAATACAAGGCAAGTCTTCAACACAAAGAAACTAAAAAATTCAGTCCAAGAAATAATCCTTCCACCAATTTTTCAATAGACAGACTTAGACAATATATCCATCTTGATTAGAAAATTTTAAGGTTTTCTGAGGACTGTAGATGGACTTTTATTTTTGGGCCACCAGCTAACAAAAAAAATGACATAGAGACACTATTAATTATGGAAGCTTGGCCTTAGTTTAGGCTCATTCCTAACTAGTTCTTATAACTTAAATTAACCCATATCTTTTCATCAATATTCTTTTACATGGCTCAGTTACCTTTACTCTGTATTGCCCATCCTGTTTCCTCTGCATCTGGCTGGTGACTTTGCCCTTCTTCCCAGCATCCTCTCTTGCCAGAAATCCTGCCTAGCTATTGGCCATTCGGCTTTTTATTAAACCACTCAGGGTGACACATCTTCACAGTGTATAAAAAGGTTATTCCACAACACTTACCCCCTTTTGTCTAAATAAAAAGGAAAGGTTTTAACTATAACAAGGCAAAACTATATACAATAAGAACAATTACCAAGTAAGAAACACATTCACAATGTTCAGTCCATTTGTATTTGGCAAATTCAGATTAGAGAAAACATTCCATTATTTATCCTATTTTGATGAGTCCAAAGTTTTGTACCTAATTTACTTTCATCAAGACTAAGAAAAACTATAAGTATTCAACTCTATCAAAGACTCCAGAAGGATATATATTACCTGAATAAACAGGAAGTGTAGTGTAAACCACGTCCAAAACAACAGAGATATTTGGCTTCCTGGAAAGTCACCCAAGGTTCATCTGCAATGTTAGGGCATCCATATTTGGCCTACAGGCCTAGAATATCTGGTAGACGTTTTTTTTTACGAAACAAGAATTTTTGTTTGTGTTTTTTTTTTGTTTTTTTGAGACAGGGTTTCTCTGTGAAGCTTTGTGTCTTTCCTGGAACTCACTCTGTAGTCCAGGCTGGCCTTGAACTCACAGAGATCTGCCTGGCTGTGCCTCCCGAGTGCTGGGATTAAAGGTGTGCACCACCACTGCCCGGCTGAAGCAGGAATTTTAAAGGACTGTCCCACCTTGATTTGGCAAATTTCAGCAGTCACTTTCCTGTGTGTCCTACAGAATATCTGGCAGGCTTTTCTATGAAGCACATATTTTGAAGTGCTGCCCCACCTTATCTTGGCAAAGTTTAACAATCATTTTCCTTTGTGTCCTGCTTGTCCAGTTTGTACAACATACTGTCAGCAGTCAAGACAAGAGCAGTTTCTTGCCCAAATGGCTAGTTTTGCCACATTGAAAGCAAAGTCTACATGGAGTTACTTTGATACCCATTATCTTCTCTGAAGTAAGTTGGTGCTGCCACGAGCAGATGTATCTCACTGTCATGAAAAGCCTTAGTTATTAAAACATTTTAACGGGGCTGGAGAGATGGCTCAATGGTTAAGAACATTGGCTGCTCTTCCAGAGATCCTGAGTTCAATTCCCAGCAACCACATGGTGGCTCACAACCATCTGTAATGAGATCTGGTGCCCTCTTCCGGCCTGCAGGCATACATGCAGGCAGAACACTGTATATATAATAAATAAAAACCTTAAAAAAAGATGTATTTTAAAAAAAAAACATTTTAAATGCCATACTCTATAGGTCTTTGAAGTGTTTGAAGACCATCATCTACCTAAAATATATCTCTTTATGACCTTGAAAACATACCTAACATGACTAAAATTTTAATTGCTGTAGATGACTAACTACTAGCCTGTATTTCTTATTATCCTAAATAGCTTTCAAGGACTAGAACTTCAGATTACAGTTTTAAATGAGCTGTATAGGTATAATACCTTAAACAAGAGTAGAATATATATATATTATATATATAATATATATATTATACAAAATAACCTTCAGTTTGCATCAATATACAAAAATCCATACCAATGAAAAATATTTGAGACTAGTGGATGTTCAAAAGAAGCCTCAACAATCCATCCTTTTATTCCATCATTTCTATATTATATTCCTCCTTTTTCTCTTCAGAAAGAGATCTCTGAATCTAAACTTTGTTCAGTTTTTTTTCTGACCATGACCAATAACAATTTGTAACCATTCCCCTAAATGATGGCAAACATCCATAATCCATTGAACAACCAAAAATCATCCACCCTACCTCTTAGAAATATGGGTGTCAGCCGGGCGGTGGTGGCGCACGCCTTCAATCCCAGCACTCGGGAGGCAGAGGCAGGTGGATCTCTGTGAGTTCGAGGCCAGCCTGGGCTACCAAGTGAGTTCCAGGAAAAGGCACAAAGCTACACAGAGAAACCCTGTCTTGAAAAACCAAAAAAAAAAAAAAAAGAAAAAAGAAAAGAAAAGAAAAAGAAAAAAGAAAGAAATGTGGGGATCATGTTCTTTAGAATGTTTCTTGTTGTTTTGGGGCAATGACATGTTTGGGGGACCCTGAGAAAACTGAGATAATATTCAAGTCCTGGGAGAGCTAGCTGTTGTCTAGTCTCAATGTGATGGCAAAAATGTAGGGCTTATCTGAAGTCTGACTGGAGCAGTCTGTGAGGGTGGACCATCTCAGCCAGCAGCCTAGAAGCTGTTTTGGATGTAGAACTCTGAGGAAACTGCAACAGAGACACTCTGAGAGGCTGGATCACCTGGGCTACCCATTTTCATTGGTGTTTGGTCCCCTTGCTCTGAAAACACACAAACTTTCAAAGGTAACATACATATCTGTATTAACACAAGTATGGACTGTGCATTGTGCACAAGCTAGCCAAAGATGATTTTTTTGTTTTATGTTTGAGCAGGTAAAACATACGTTGCCTGTCATGTAGTTTTTCTAGGTTTATTTCTTTATTTCTGTATCCAAAATTTTCAGGGGGTTCCCCTAATCAAACCTGACCTCCTTTAACCTTGAATGAATCATAGCCTTTTGCTTTCTGTGGAAACAAAAGCATAACCTCTTCCCCAAAGCAATACATATTTGATTTCCATTTTAAAGTTAAGTTATCCCTAAAGTATTTACACTGGTTTAATTCAGCAGTCCCTTCTACAAATCCAGTCTTTTGGCAGTTGTCATTTTCTGATTATTAACATTCAAGACATTCAAAATTAACACAACACCATACAAGATCCAGATTCTCTGTGTATTTTCAACTTTATGTGGCTTTTCTTTTTTATATTATTTTATTCTCCTTTTAAAGACTATCTTATTATTTATAAACTATTTTTTTCTATAACTATCTATACCCATTTTCTTTTCTTTTTTAAGCATATATACATTTTAAAATACATTGTAACCTGTTTAGAGGATTTTTTCTGTCTGGATCTGTCTTTACTAACACATCTACAGCATTTTCTGATTGCATGAGACAAATCTTAAACTTCTATATCAGGCACTGGTGTGGCTCAGTTTAGTGTGTGGCACTGGTGGATGGCCCAACCCACAGGTAGAAGCAGGTAGCTGTGCATCTGTATGCTGCCAAGCATCAGCCCACCTGAGATACTACAGGACTAGGAAGCCACATCCAGCTTTTTGTATGAAAAGTGATTTTATTTTTCTTTCTCAGGCCCTATGTTTGGATATTTGAGCCCCATGTTAGGCACCATTTTTAGACAGTTATTTTGGGCTGCCAGCTCACACAAAAAAATGACACTGACACAGACATTTATTATTAATTATGAAAGCTCAGCCTTAGCTTAGGCTTGTTCCTAACTAGTCTTACAACTTAAATTAACCCATATCTTTTAATCTATGTTCCTTTACGTGGTTTGGTTACCTTTATTCTGTATTGCCCATCCTGCTTCCTCTGAGTCTTGCAACTCCATTCTTCTTCTTCCCAGCATCCTCTCTTCCCAGAAATCATGCATCACTATTGGCCATTCAGCTTTTTAGTAAACAAATCAGAATGATACATTTTCACAGTGTACAAAATGATTATTCCACAACCGAGGACAAATTGAAGAAGTCTTAGATATTAATGGCAAAAATCAACAAAAGTAGAGGAGAATTCAATTTTTAAAATATTTAGAAAGTATGCCATGAATGTACTAAGTGGTTGATTTCCTTCATTGAAGGTGAATTAAAAAGATAAAGGAGAGTGTGCATGTGTACATAATCTCCTTTGTTTTACATAATGAACAGGTTATTTTGCTTCCTCTTACTGAAGTATGACCAGTAGTGTGCTTTTCAGTCTAGAGCCCTCTTCAATGAAGATGATGGTTTTAATTGACTTTGCCCATGATTAAATTGTCAAGCAGTATCTCTTCTGTCAAGAACAGTGTCCTCTGTCCTCTCCTTCAAAATGACCCACTTAATAAAAAAAAAAAAAGGAATGAATGTGAAAAGGCACAATGAGAAGAAGCCTTGCTCTTACCGTGTATGCTATTCACATAGCTCTTTTACACACATGTACCGGTGTTCTTATTTCACACTTTTGAAGACTTCTTTACACAACCAGTTTGTGGTGGTGTTTACCTTTCTCATTGCTGTGACAAAATACACAGACAAAAAAGCACTTAGGAGAGGAAGGCTTTGCTTTGATTCACAGTTTAAGGCAGTAGAATCTATAATGATAGAAAGCGCATGTCCACAGGAACCGGAGACTGATGGTCAAACCGTATCAACAGGAAGCAGAGAATGAGCAGGAAGTGGAGTCTGCATTTAATAGCTCAGGCTCTTCCCCAATGACACACTTTCTGTAGCAAGGCTCCACTTCCTGAAGGTTCTACAAGCTTCCTGAACAGCATCACCGCTTAGGTCAGAGTGTTCATACACATGAGCCTGTGGGAGAACATTTTATGCTTAAACTACAACAGCCAGGAAATGTGAATATATCATCTTACTCCTTCTGTTTTTACAAAATGCAGCAAACAAACCCGCCTCTTTTAAAGTAATCTATCTTGATGATTGATACTAGCAAGCTTCCTCATTCCTGTTTTCCCCCTCGACAGTACAGTATCACAGATTTGTAAGAATTGTCTATTCCCCTACTTGTGGGTACTTGACTGTATCCGGTTTTTAAATTTCAAACAATACTTGATTGATAATATTACACATAATGTCATGTCATAAATGGACTGTTGTCTCTATAGATAAAGTTCTTAGAAATGAAATTGTGGATCAGTGGCTGCATGCAGTTTTAATTGTGATAATCATTACAAAGGTCTTTCCATTATTGGTACCATTTTAGCTCTCCCTAATATATGAGAGGGCCTGTATATTTGCAAATGATAAAAAAGGGTTACCCAGCTCTCACTATTACAAATCAGAAGCAAGTCATATTAGTGTAATTCTTAACATTTTTAAAGTTTTAAGTGGACTTAATAATTTACTGATGTTGTAAGCCATTTGTGTTTTCTTCCTATGACCTGTGTCATACATTATGGGATTTAACATATTTCTATGATAAACTAGAAAAGATGTTCTTTTACTGTTTGTTTTTTATTTACTCTTGGAGTGCTTGTTATTTTGTATGTTGTTAACCATATAGGTGACAACTAAAGTTTTATAGTTGTCTTGTTTCATAGAAAGTAGATTTTGAGTAACAAGTAGAAGGCTTCCTTCACAACAATATTTCCAAGGGTTTACTGTTTTCTAGTATTCATAAGCTCTTAGCATTTCATATGTAAATCTCTGATTTATTTAAAATTTGCCTTAGTCTTAGTGATCTGTGCATCCATCAGGGTTCTTCATGCCATACATTGTAATTATAATATATACCTGGAAAACTCCAGCTATACAGCTGAAAATCAACTTAGGAAAATTATTAATATACAGAAGTCGAACAATACGCAGTATGAATTTATAATGGAAGTAAGTACCTGTTTAAGTAGAGAAAAGAAGTCTCTTCTCTCAGAAACTGTTGGTATTATTGAAGCTCTTACTTATGTCCCACTGGATGAAATGTTATTTGTATAGCACATTGTACTGAAGTATGCTTTTGGAATTACTTGGGAGCTTTCTTATTGTTTATTCATGAACCAGTAATTCACTGTTTTAGATATTTAGGTTTTTATAACATGTTGTGTATCTGATGTTGTTAATTCCACCTTGTTGCCCTCTAGCACGAATCCTAATTGGTCTTAATAAAAACCCGGAGCCAGATATCAAGGTAGAAGCTGAAAGATCAGAGAAGCAGAGCAGCCAGCCAGCCATTAGAGAGGCTTCTTACCTCTTCGGAATCTTCAGCCTGAGTTTCTGTCTTTTCCTGCCTTATATTCCTCTCTTTGCCCAGCCATATCACTTTCTGTCTCCACCTCCCTAGTGCTGGGATTAAAGGTGTTTGCAACCACTGCCTCTATGGCTAACTAGTGGCTAGCTTTGCTCTCTGATCTTCAGGCAAACTTTATTTGTAAGAGCATACACAAAATATCACCACATTGCCCCCTTTTTGAGTTTTCTGACTACTTTTAGTTATTTCTCCATATAGGCTTTATGGTCAGCTTATTTAGTTTCATAAAACTCACTGTCAATATTTTTAATTGAGGTTCATATTAAAATAAAAAAATAGCCAAAAAAACCCTGAAATCTTTGTGTATATGTATGGTACATACATGTAGGCATGTGTGGATGCTGTGGAGGCCAGAGATCTACATTGAGAGTCTTCTTCAAGCACCCCCACCATCTTATTTTTTAAGACAGAATCTCTCATTGAATCTGGAGCTCATTGATTTATCTAGACTGACTGGTCCATGAACTCCAAGAATCTTCCCGTTTCTACATCTTCTATACTAGGAGTATAGGGCCATAATGTTGTGCCTGGCCTTTTACATGTGTGCTGTGATGAGTGCAACAAACAAATCCTTCAGGCTGATTTCTAACCCTCTCACCTAATACTGATATTTCTTGTTGGTCTTCAGGGATGGTATCTCATCTGTTTAGATTGGCCTTTTCTTTGGCTTTCATTGACTTTGTGGCCAAGCCTGTTTTCTTTGTTATGTTAGCTCAGATACGTAGGAGAACTCAACCACTTACTGATGAGCATAGAACTCTTAATAACTCTCTTGGATTTTCTGAGAGTATGTATTTCCTAGCCTATCTGAATTTTGGATTGTGGCTTGCTTTCTTTTAGCTTGTCTGTCCAGTTGTCTCTTGCTAGGAGACATAGAATTCTGGTTGATGAATTTTGGTCAACCTTCTTTTTTTTCTTCTATATCTGGCATTCTACCTTAAATTAGATGGGGACAATGTGTCTCCTTTAAATGGCTCTTTGGATACCAGCACCTTTTAATGCTAGTTTCTGAGAGTTTTAGCTGTCACCTGAATTTGGTACTGAACTAGCCATCATCATGTGAAATGTGGTATGTTGAAGAACTTTTTCCTTTAAAGCATATAACAAATTGTGGTATGTTTCCAATAGTTAGGAGAAAAAAAATACAAGCTCCTATAGTAGGCCATTGGGTCAATGAGTATAAAGTGGAGAAGCCAGGGTTGTGAATGTGTAGATTTCTTACCTCTTCCTCCTAAAATCCCAATTTTGCTCCACTAGTTTTTATTTTATTGCTTTGTTTTAGATATGATTGAATTTCTGTATTTTATCTCTTTTCTATAAAATTCTTTTAAGACAGTCAAGTAAAATGCTTTAAAATCCCAATATTAAATAAATGTTTATTTGCTCTGAGACATTACTTCTAAAGTTAGAAGAAAGTAAGGAAGGAAGGGAGGGAGGAAAAAAGGAAGAAAGAAAGAGAGAAAGAGAGAGAGAGAGAGAGAGAGAGAGAGAGAGAGAGAGAGAGAGAGAGAGAGAGAGCTGATTAAATAGTACAAAGAGTTGGAGTTTTAAAGAGACTTGTCTCCTGTGTGTTACTGGAGAAGTGGGCAATTGGACCTTCATCAACAGGAGGCTTCTGTTATGTGCTACAGACCTCATGTTTGTTAGAAAGAGTAGGGTCTCATTTTATCAGACTCTTGTTTGCCAATACACTTGATGTTTCAATATTCAAAAATTACCCTATGTGGCTGGAGAGTGGTTAAGAGAACTGGTTGCTCTTCCAGAGGACTCAAATTCAATCACCAGCACCCTCATGGCAGCTCACAACCCTATGTAACTCCAGTCCAAGGCATAGCATGTCCTCTTTTGGCCTCTGGGGGTACTGCATGCACAGGGTGTAAGGACATACATGCAGGTAAAACACTCACACATTTAAAAAAAAAAGATTTTTTTTTAAAAAGTTATCCATGAAACTGACCTCTTCTTTTATTGGTGGGGTCTCATTTGTTTCTGATGCCAACTTTCAAATGTTTCCCCAAAACATTTTCTTGTATCTGGGATTTTTGTTTGTTTGTTTGTTGTTGTTTTTCAAAGGAAAGAAGATCTGAAGAAAAACAGAGGGGGCCCAGCCCAGGTCTCTTCACATGGCCAGCAGAAGCAGAGCTAGGAGAGCACATTGGGTCTCAGGAGAATTTGTTTGCTTGTTTATTTTAAAAAAATCTTTAAAACAAAACTTCTTGACTAGAATGGCTGGCCAACAAGCCTTGAGGGATCTCTGTCTGCCTTTCTAGAACTAGAATTCCAGGCAGGGGATGCCATGCTTTCCAAGGGTGCTGGGATGTAGACTCAGGTCCTCATACTTAGTTCTCATGCTTACAAAGCAGGTTCTCTCCCAAGTGAGCCATCTCCTGATCTCCCTGAACAAAACATCTGAGGAAGACGTGAACTCCCTGTGAATGTGGGCAGGTGCACTGGAATGCCTTATATGGTTCTTGCTGTGGTCAGATGTAACACAGGGCAGGCTTCATTTTGGCCTTTTGGCTTCAGAAATGACTGCAAAAAGGAAAATAAAGTGGGGCTTTCAAAGAGATTCTCTAGGCATAGTTTCTTCACTTGTATGTAGATCTGCCATTCTGATCTACACTTAGCCTTTTGCCTGGCCTCCCCAAGAGTTCATCTAAATGCTAGGATTTTTAGTTCCTACACATTTAGATCCCTGACTGGAGCATTCAACTGTATTATTTTAAACAAAGGTTTAATTCCATCTTCTGTATTGTTGGTGATGATTTTTATGTAACTTCAAAGAGGCATACTTTAATCATGCCTCTTTAATCTCTCTAATTACAGAAAAGATTCTGAAGTCAGGCATGTCAGGCTTCAAGAGCATATTCTTCATGTGTTTCTTACTTATGTAATGCCTCCTATATACATTGATTATATGAAGACCAACTACCGTGTACCCACTATGAAAATTCTTTGAGATCTTACTTGTAAAGTGCTATCTAGAGCTCAACGCATTGTTGGCACTCTACATGTGTGAGTTTCTAAATTTATTTGAGATATTTGAGAGCTTATTATCTTTGAAAAAGAACTTATGTTTCCAAAATATTTCCTTTTATACACAGCAAGATGGCTCAGTGGGTAGGAGCACTTGTACTAAGCCTGATGACATGAGTTCAATCCCTTGGACCCATATAATAAAAGGAAGGAATCTTCTGGCATCTATATGAATGACATGGCATACACACCCACACACATGTATACTTGCATACACACATATATTCAATAAATGAATAAATCTGATAAGCATTGTAGATTACATTTTCATTCATCAATTCATTCATCAAATATTTCTTGGATACCTTTCTTATGTGGCTCACATCTTTACAGAGCTGGGAATATATAGCAAGTAAAAGTAAGTACTTATCAATATTAAATTTATGAAAGAATTTGTATTCTTATAAAGAAGCCAAAAAAAATCAAGCTAAATATATGTACTACCTAATATGTCAAATGATGATCACCATGCTAAGGATACATGATGTACCAGGAGTAGGTCATGTTTGAGTGGAGATTTAAAGGAGGGGAGGGAAGGAGGGATTTACATACTTAGAGAAGGAAGGAACAACAGGTAATTATCCCAAAGCAAAAAAAGCTGATGAGTAGGAGATGCAGCCACACAACCAGCAAAGGCAAAGTCATGTGGGATGCTACAAGTATTGTAAGGACCTTGGGTGTTACTCTCAGTGAAAGGAGAGGGTCTGTGGACTACTATTTTGATGAAAGAAATGACTATATATATATAGTCATATAACAATATGACTCTAAGATGGTGGTGGTTTAAATAAGAATGGCCCCCATAGGCTCATATGTTTGACCACTTAGTTATCAGGGAGTGGCACTTCTTGGGAGGCATTTGTAGGTGTGGCTTTGTTGGAGGAAGTGTGTTACTGAGGCATGGGCTTTGAGGTTTCAAAAGCCCAAGTCAGGCCCAGTGGCTCTCTCTCACTTCCTGCTGCCTGCAGCCCTGGATATGGAACTCTCAGGTACCACTCTAGCACCATGCTCTCCATCATGACAGCGGACTGAACCTCCGAAACTGTAAGCCAGCCCCAGTTGAATGTTTTCTTTGTAAGAGTTGCCATGGTCATGGTGTCTCTTCATAGCAATAGAACATTGACTAAGACAAAGGAGGAGCAGGACAAAGGCAGGGATTATTGGTGAGGAGGTTGAGTAGGGACTCATAGAAGTCATGATGATAACTTGACTACTTTGCTAGGTAGCCGAGGAAGCAAAAATGGGCTGCAATCTGGACTGACTTCTGCATACAGGGCTGAAAGGGTTTTGTTTTGTTTTTGTTTTGTAAGGATCTGGAATTACAAAGAAAAAAGAGGCAAGCAAAAGATGACCCCAAAGTTCTTGGCTTAAGGAACTGGAGTTTCAGGTAACAAAGTGGACAACTAAAACATTAATGTCTTTGGAATTGGGGTGAAAAGGAGATCAGAAGTTTGATTCACATGTGCTAAGTTTGAGAGTGCCTATCAGACATAGAAGTGGAAATGTTCATTAGACTTTCAACCCAGAAAGTGCATGAAGACTACCAGAGGACAAGCTATTGAGAAAGACTAAACCCCAGGGCCTGGTAAGCATTGAGCAGAGATGGAGATGAGCAGGAACACTCTGATTTGCAAATGTGTTGTTCCCCTGAAAGCATAGTTTAGGGAATACATTTTGAAGGAATTTTTTTCTATGTGCACCATACTTTCCAATCAAGCCTTAAGGAAGAGAGATATTTGCTTGCTTGAAATAAAGATTCAGTATCTAGACAATAAGAAGATTAGAACACTAGAAATGTTCAGAAAATTAAAAACTAAAAATTTCCAAAAATATAGTGGGAAAATATCTGTACTGGAGACACTGGAAGTCCTGGGTTGTGAGGAGCTCATAGCAAGCAGAACTAAATGAATAAATGGCTTCTAAGTACATCAACATCAAAAGTAGGAGAGTTGTGTAATGGACCAGGCTAGGAATTGATGGTCACTAGGTAAGTAGAGCATGAAGCAGGTTTAGAAATGGCTTATGAATGTGTTGAGCACCAGGTCACACTAATGAAGAAAAAGAGCATGGGGTCAGTAGGAGAGAATTTCAAAACTGAGAACAGCCCACCAGCCATCGAGCATGCAGGAGTAGGCTTCTGGTGAATCATTTCTTTCTTTAAGAAAATCACTGAGGATCCCCTGTAGAAAACAGATGCCTCATTAACAGTTGAGGAGAACTGATGAAAGAACTATTTACAAAGGTACGGGCAGGGCCAGCCCATTGTTTAGTGTCCTGCTGGTAAATGTAACACCTCCTTGACAGGATGTAGTGGGAAGCCACAGGGCAAGCAAGCCTCCTGGAGGCCTGGGTGAGTGAGATGACCCTAGAGGGGGCAGTAGAGACAGATTGTCCAGTCTCTTGTCTCCATTTAAAAGAACTTTCTAACTCTGTTCTTCATAAAGATAATCAAGAGCATTTGATTACTAGTAAGAACTTGGAGTGATAGTAAATAAAGAGTCCCACAACCTTCCAATGTTTACCCCCAAAATACTTTATTTTTCCTTTCCCCCCTTTTTGCCAATATTATCATTGTTTGTCTTAGTTTGTTTCTGCTACAATCTTCTGTTCATAGTTTGGTTAAATATTTACAAAGACTTTGATATGCCTTTTCCTATTAGGGAAGACTCTGGTTTCAAGCAGGGTTCCGGGGTTTTCAAGCTCCGTAGAGTGTCATTTTACTGTAGCACTATGCACACAGTTTGTCACGTGTAAAGCTGAGAATCTAGTCTGACTCATTATCCTGTGTGATGTAATTGAAAACTTATCACCAAAGATAGGGGCTCAACATCTTTTTGTTTTACAAAATAGTTACTCTTCCAGTTGTATATATTTTTTCTCTACATGGTGTCAAAGTTTCCTGCCGACTTCAGTGGTTACCACTCTCCTTCTGATTTGGGGATCTTTATAGACATCTAGTGAGCAAATTTAGGCTAGTTATGTAACTAGATTGTGTAAAATGAGGTAAAGACATTGGTTCATAGTTCATGTGTTTCCATTCGTTTGGCTATTTGTCCCTGTGCTTTATCCAACCTTGGTCTCAACAATTCTCGCTCATACAAACCCTCCTCTTTCTCGCCAATTGAACTCCCGGAGCTCCACCCCAGGCCTAGCTGTGGATTTCTGCAACCAGTTCCCTCAGTCATTGGATGGGGTTTCTAGCACGACAATTAGGGTGTTTGGCCATCCTATCATCAGAGTAGGTCAGTTCGGGCTGTCTCTCGAACATTGCCAGCAGTCTATTGTGGGGGGCATCTTTGTGGATTTCTGTGGAATGGCTGAGGGGCCCCCAACTGGATCAGGCCCTCTGAATGGGTGAGACAGTTGATTGGCTTGATCTGTTTGGGAGGAATCCAGGCAGTGGGACCAGGTCCTGTGCTCAGTGCATGAGCTGGCTGTTTGAAACCTGGGGCTTATGCAGGGACGCTTGGCTCAGCCTGGGAGGAGGGGACTGGACCTGCCTGGACTGAGTCTACCAGGTTGATCTCAGTCCTCGAGGGAGTCTTTGCCCTGGAGGAGATGGGAATGGGGGGGTAGGCTGGGGGGAGGGGAGGGGGGCGGGAGGGGGGAGAACAAGGGAATCCGTGGCTGATATGTAGAACTGAATTGTATTGTAAAATAAAATAAAATTAAATTAAAAAAATAAAGACAGAAAGAGAAAGACAAAAAAAAAAAGATGAGGTAAAGACTAAAGAAGGCAAACAAAGGTATCAGAGTAAAAATCTGAAATGTTATATTGAAAACACGCCTGAGATGAGGCATCATAATGTCTTGGTATATAAAAGTATTTGCAGATGCCCATCCCTTTTTTCTCCACACACATTACTTTTGTTAAGGAGTGATAATTATCCTCAAAGCACATATTAGTTTTCCCCTTCTTTCTTTAGTAAAAGAACTTCAAATTAGCTGGGCCTGTGGTTGCTTAGATAAAACTACATTTCCCAACTACTCTTGTTGCTATATTTGGCCATGTATTTTAAGATTGTCTCAGTGTTATACAAGCAAAATTCAGCCATTCCCGAGAAAGCTACAACAGCTCTTTCTGACCATGGGATGGAAACTGTGTGTTCAGGATTTGAGAAAGCAGAGCAGAAAGCGGTTAGATCTTCAAGAATGTGGGCAGGCAGCAATGTGGACCCTGGATGGCATGCACTTTGGCTTCTACATGGGAAGAAATCAATGATTGTTTGAGTCACTGCCTTTTCAGCCTTTATAATCATGATCAGAGCTCACTCTACCTTAGTTTATTTTTAGCCTCCCCCCTTTATAATGTATTTATTTATTTTGTATGTGTGTAGGGGATGCACGTATGCCACAGCTACCTGTAGAGGCCAGAGAACAACTAATGAGAGTTGGTTCTTTCATTTTACTATATTAGTCCTGGTCCTGGGCATTGAACTTAAGTCATCTTTAGGCAACATTGGGCAACTTTACCTAATACACTGTCTTGCTGTCCACCTTCTTCCTTTTTGAGACAGGGTCTCAGATAGCCCAGTCTACCCTCAAATTCTCTATGAAGTCAAGGATGACCTTGAACTTCTGATCTTCCTACACTGACCTCCCAATTATAGAGATTACAGATTTGTCCAACCACACCTGCTTAATGCAGTTTTGGGGATCTAACCTAGGGCTTCATGCCTGCTACACAATCACTCTACCAATTGAGACACATACCTAGACCTTATTCTTAGTTCTAGCAGATCCTGTGTATTAAAGTATAATAATAGTTGTGCTTTGCTAGCAACTGGTAGAGAAAATACCTAGTAAAAAGAGGTATTATAGCTCCAGAAAAGTTTTAAGTGAATTGTTGTTTAACCACAACTACATAAATGTGAAACATAAGATTTACATAGGTAGAAGTTATTGCCTGCTTGCTTGACAGTGCTTGGATTGTCACACAGGTATAAGCTTGGCCAGACAACCCCTAACGTGCTTTCTGAAGTCCGTGTACCTAGGCCTAAAGTTAAACATAATATCCTGCTAGAAAATGCTAGAAATCTAAAATGTCAAAATGTCAGCTAACTCTAAAGCTGTTGACGAAAGCCAGATAAATGAAAAGAGCCAAGGCCCAGCAGGTCTTGTATCTGTAATGGATATTGTGGGGACTTTCCTATCAACTTTTCTACCTTTGCATTGCATAGTAACTAGGCTGAATATTGTCAACCCTGAACTCATGTACAGGTAAAACTCGTGAATTTGATATTTGGAAATAGAGTCTTTCAAACAAAATCAAGTTAACGTGAGGTTGCATTAGATAAGAGTAGGCCATTGACTAAGGACTGGTGTCCTTCTGAGAACAGGTATTGTGGTGGTTTGAGTGAGAACGGCACCCACAGGCTCGTAGAGTTGAATGCCTGGTTCCCAGTCGGTGGACTGTTTAGGAAGGATTAGGAGGAGGTGTGTCACTTAGGATGCACTTTGAGAATTTAAAAGCCCACATCAGGCCCCGTCTCCCTGCTTTCTGATTGTGTATCGAGTGTAAGCTCTTAGCTGCTCCTCAGGCAGCTACCTGCTTACGCCATGCTTCCTGCCATGATTGCCATGGACTCACCCTCTGAAACAGTAAGAAAGCCCCCATGCTTTCTTTTATTAGTTGCAGGGTCATGATATCTCTTCACAGCAACAGAACAGTGACTAAGATGGGGACATTTAGATGTTTATGTGAAAAGAGAAGCAGAGGACAAGAATGCTGGCTCATACCGAGGGCCACAGGGAGAGAGGCAAGGAGAAATCCTCCCCTAGAGACTATTTGGGGGAACATTGTCTAGTCAATACCTGAATTTTGGATTTCTAGCCTCCAAATGATGAGAGAATAAAATTCTGTTATTATAGCAAACCCAGTTTGTTATTCTTTGCTCTTGTGGCTCCCCTGGGGAACTAAAATGGTACAATCAATCCTTCCCTGAGCTGGAGGCTGGAATGGTGTTCAAAATGTTCAACAACCAGAGCATGATCCATCCAAACAGAAGGGATGTCTGCTGAACTGCTGAAGTAGGGTCAAAATAGAGCCTTACTCTTCTGATGCTGACTTTCCAGTTGCTGAAAAGTGGAGAAGTCAAGAGCATTCTAGTCTGCTGATGCAGTGAGCACTATTTGAGGTGGGTGGGTGAACACGGAGGATCAGTTTTTTTTCCTCTCACTTCGAAGCAGTTCAACATTTTCATACCCACAAGGTCATATCAGTATGTGCTAGGCAGGTGCCCTGGATGGTCCAATATAGGTGTCCTGTGTACCACTACAAATTACTCAAGAGCGATACAATGAAATGAAGCTCAAGGCTTTCATTCGTTGACTGGAGACCATGCACTGGTCATGGAAGACGTGAGTGACAAAGAACAATGTCTGGCTGTTGCTAGTTTAGACTTTGCAACCTGAAAACAGGTAGTTTATGGGTGGTTCTGCCTATCAAAATATGAAATCACCGAGAAAATGTAGCCATGTGGGCCTAGAAGTCTGATCATTGATGTGAGACTCCCCCCTTTCCTCTGATACATGAGCCACAGATTCTGTCTGTCATTGACTCAAGTTTGAGTTGGTATTTTGTTTGTTTGTAACTCCCAAAGCAGCCTAATTGTTGAGCCGCTGTGATTTTTCTTAGAAGATGTGTATTAGATTCTTTTCTTTGAAACCTTTTGTTTTGATGTCTGCTGGTGTAATTATTTTGTAATTACCTTTTACCTTTGTGTACTTCTATAATGATGCAAGAGACACAACCAGGCTTTAGGAAAGTAAGACTTTGTTGAATGATTCCTTGGGGCTGACTTTATGCTAAATTTCCAGAATCTGATCTGTTGGATGACAGGCACATGTGAATACACATTGACCCCCCCCCCACACACACACGTGCACACCTAATTTTAGCCTGCACTATAGAGGCAAGGGTTGGGGAGGCCAAAAAAATCTGTAACCTGTAGGACATTGTGAAAAAAATAAAGAAAGGTAGTAATTTTAAAGATATGGTTTATGAACATAATTCTCCTGTACAAAGATAACCCCCAAAATAAATCAGATGGTATTGCAAAGCCAATTTAAATGCAGAGTCAAACAATGGAGTTGGGGACAGATGAAGAGAGCCAGCCAAAGGCGAATCATGAAGTTAAACTAAAAAATAAAGCTTTCCTTTGAAATTGTACAGTCACTTCAACCGTAGGGTAAGGCAAGGCAGAAACAATATAGCACTGTTCTCTGTGCCCCTTTAAGGTTGAAAAATTTGAACTGATTTGATTGGTTTAAGTTGCTTTGAATTACTGTCTGTATTTGCAAGCGGAGTTGGAGGCTTCTATTTTATTCCGTTTGATGAACAAGGCTAACAAAAATATTTTTCAAAGTAATTCCAAACTGAACAAAGATTTCACCTACTTTTGATCAATTTTTCAGTTATTATGTTGCTTTCAATCATCAAGAGATGTAATTCTAAAAAGAAACTGTAGAAATGAGGAACTAGTTTTGTTCTCAATGTGCAGTTCATGTTAAATTGCTGCTGGCTGACGACTACTGCACGAAGATTTTATCAATACATGCAGAACCACACGTTTCCTATTTTAGTTGCTAATTACTATTCAGGTGTGTGGTGGAATACATACAATTAAATGCGGATGCTGTTTCATTTGCGTCTTAGCGTGTACTGCTTGCTACTATACGCAGAACCATCTTGTCTATGCACAAATGTGATTGTTTTTTTTCTCTCTCTATTTGCAATCATAGTACGTTCATATATTATTTGATTCAATCTTCTAAAGGCATGATATGAATAAATCTTTTAGAAAATCATTACCTTCTGTAGGGTGGAAATGAAAAAACATGTCTCAGAGTCACCTTTAAAAAGGCTTCATCTGAGGACTTAGTTTAATTGATCCACTAGTGCAGAAATTTTACCTTTTTGCTTCTATTTTGCTTCACTTAATTTACGATTAGCAGCTACATAAAATTGTGAGCTGCCTAATGGAAGTAGTTTCATAAATACTGCATTCCATTTTATGTTCTTCAATCTATATTTCCCTTATCAAGTATTCTCATGTTAGGAACTTTCAGAGTTAATGTGTGAGGAAGTAACTAGGTACTTTAGTTAGTTAGATTTCTCTTCCCTGAAGAAAATTACTATAATGGTTACTTTTGCTAGAATGCAATTACTGTCACTGTTACAATCAATCATATTTTTATATAAGAAACTTTAACAACTCCTGAATGCATTAAGAAAAGTAAATGAAAAAAAAAGTCAGTGTGATGTAAGAACAGACACCTGCCCTCCAATATTTAGTGAGAGAAATCTCAGATGCCTCTGTTTTAATACATATTTTTACATATTATCTAAGATCACCATAAAAGTTATAGTAGCAAGCAAGATTCTTGAAACATTGCTGATAAAATTTTGATATATTTATCAACTAGTAGATAGTATCTTTTGTAGTAGAAGCCTAATCCAGGAGCCTCTTTAGGCTTTGAGTCCCTCAAGTTAAGTCAGAAGATATCACTTGAAAAGCTTTAACACATACTTCTCCGAATGACACCACCCCCCACATTAAAAACAGAAGCTAGGAAATATCTGTTCTGAGCTTAAACTGGTCATTTCTTGAGGTCAGGGGGAAAAAAAAAAGAACATCTCCAAATATGTAGTCACACACCTTACAGACAATATTCGTTCTGGAATATAGAAAGAGTTGATTTGTTCTCTACTGTTATTTAATAACATGTGAATTGATGCAGTGAATACATTATAACTGATAGTAATCAAAATAGATCAAAGAATAGTGTTCTGTAGGTAAAACTGATAATTTCATGTAGCTATTTGCAGTGTAACACCAAATTAACACTGAGTAGCACAGGCAGTCACAGCTCTGCTCCCTGCCAAACGCATTCCCTGCCTGCTTGTCTGCTTCTATAATCTTCTCCAGCATCTTTAAAGATTACTCCAGCCAACCTCTGTACTGAACACATGGGGGCATTTTGATTCTTCTCTCTCCTTGGTTCTATTCTTCACATTATAGACTTCCATCATCTTCCTGTACCAGCCTTCCCCTACCAGCCTTCTCAACAACCTTAGCATTACCAGTTTCTCTCCCATTTCCCACACACCTTTTGCCCTGTTTCCAGAGTTGTTTTTCCAGCCCCTTTGGCATGGAGCCCTATTTCCATCCCATTCTCTGTGTTTTCACTACTGTTAGCTTCTTCTGGGTTATCCCTGCCTTACTGGCTTGCCCTTTCAGTGGTCCAGCTCGCCCACAAAGCTCAGTGACAGGGTGCTGCTTTCTCTTTCTGGAATATGACCCCCACCAGGTCTTTGGTTAGCAAATTCCCCCGGCTTCATCATGAATTTCTTCTAAGAACCTGTTCTCCCCGCTAAACCCATTCCCCTCCCAGGAAAAGTGAAGCCTTGGCTTCTCTGAGCTGTCATAGCCCAGAGACACAGTGGTTGGTCTCACTTCCTGTGTTTCTTGAAGTTTCCCCCTGCTTGGCTGTGAGCTGTTCAAGACAAGGATGCCTTGCACTCATTTTGTTGCTCTTGGTGCTTGGCTCGGTGCATGACACCTAGAAGCTGCTCTAAACAGAGTGAAATAATAAATCATTTTGCACTTTTAATTGTGAGCCAATTTCAATGTTATTACTTAGAGATTCACATTCTGTCTGGGAACGAGGCCATTAAGAAAAATAATTTTAGCCATGCTGTAAAAATTAGCTTTTCTCAATTTACCTGAAAGTCAAAATCCATTACAGTTGGCAGATACTCTTCACTATTAAGAAGACCCTCTGTATGTATGTATATCTTGGGGGAGAGGTTTAGAAGTATGATCTGTGAATGGCCAATATGTAACAGCTGTATGCAAGATTGTTAATTTAAAAAAATCCAAGCAAAAGAAAATCATTATAGGATATCTGCTGGACATTAGATTTCTTTTGTTTTCCACAGAGCTAAAGCTGGCTATAAAGTTCATCTGGTGGCAATTTTTCCAATGCATTTTAAATTGGACAGTAGCAGGCCAATGCTATCTATAGAAAATTACATTTGGCTCTATTGCCAATGTGTGCTATTTTCTCCATCTATACTCCATCTGTTATCAAAAAACTAATACAGGTGCTTCTTTAAGTCCCTGCAATGCTTTCTAGAAAAAGGGGAAAGAAGAGTAGTATGTAAGTGTTAACACTTCCACTCCAGTGGGAAGGAAACTTCATAATGTTTTCATTTTAAGGCTCACCTAATTAAGACAGCAGTCACAACAATCTGAGCAGAATGGGTCTATGAGAAGTTTCTCAAGGGTTTGGAGGAAATGTCAACCCTAGTAAACCACTAGCCTTTGGCTTTGGGAACAGGCATCATGGTATCTTGTCTTTCCTCTTATGTTCCAGTCATATGATGGGCATATGACTCTAACCCAGAGAGGGCGACTTAGAGTCCCTCAGGGACATTCCCCTTCCCTCTCCCTCTGTGTATGTGTGATGTGTATGTGTGTATGAGTGTGATGTGTGTAAGTGTGATGTGTGTGTTTATGTGTGCTGGGCATATGACTATAACCTAGAGAGGACAACTTAGAGTCTCTTAATGATCTCTCTCTCTCTCTCTCTCTCTCTCTCTCTCTCTCTCTCTCTCTCTCTCTGTGTGTGTGTGTGTGTGTGTGTGTGTGTGTGCATGCACATGCATAAAGGGTGCTTAGTTTTGCTTTTATATCCTTTGGTGGTGGGGGGCGCAGGGTTCAAGACAGGGTTTCTCTGTGTAGCTCTGGCTGTCCTGGAATTCTTTTTGTAGACAAGGCTGCCCTCACATTCACAGATATCAGTCTACCTCTGCCTCCTGAGTGCTGGATTAAATGTGTGTGCCACCACTGCCACTGCCTGGCTTTGCGTTTGTAACTTAACAGACAGAGACGCATACTTGGAAATATGTGGAGACAGTCCATTTAGAGTGGGAAAATTTACACCCAGAACTGCAGAGTTAGGGGGTGTTGGGTTGTCACTAATGATAACATGTGTACTCCCAAGTCTAGCAGTACTTGAAGCAGAATTCATTCTTGCATTCCCAGGTTTATGAGCTAATAGATTCCATTTTCTACGCTTAAGTAGACTTTCTATCACTTGTAACTGAAACAGTAAACATTGGAGTGGCATTATATAGAGATGAATTAAGTCTTAAACCTTAAGTCTTAAGTCCTTAGATGTGAAGTATCAAAGTTAAATAAGTGAAGAGCCTTCATGGTCTGTCACTACATCCTAAAAATGGTAACCCCCAAACAGGACAACAGAGGAGACTTCTGGTTGTGTGTTTTCTGGCACATCTTAATCTTTCTACTCTATAGCACTTGACAGTTCCAGTGAATTACATTATTTTAGGCTTCCTCTCAGAAATTAACTTTCACTAACACTGAGTAAGACTTTTGAAAGTAGAATGACTTTGTGTCAAAGCTACGTCCTAGTCAAAGAAAAGAAGCTGAGTGTTGGACTTATGGGCACGTTTCGCCGTGCTTGTTTTAGTTTTTTTTTTTTTTTTCACTATTCCTCTCTGAAGCTATGTGAAAGTTGACCTACCATTAGGAAACAAAATTGATGAGCCTTCGAGAATTTCAGCTTTATTGTCAAGGTGATAGTCTTTGTACTCCACTTCCATCTTTGCTACTTATTATATGTGTGACTTTGACCAGGCTATTGAATCTCTTGATCCCTCAATTTTTTCAGTACAAATGAAGGGATAATGTGTCTCCTAATGGAATTACAACTGGAACTCAAAAGGAAATGGTATTTGTTTTGCCACTAGTCTTTTGTTTATTGCCGCCATTTCAGTAGCAATAATTCCTACCCCGAACCTACACCGTAATGCCTTTCTAACTGCTGAGTAAATGAGCGTGTGCTCACTGTATGTTCACATATTTCCCTCATCCTGTAGTTGGAGATAGGTACTAAGTTATCTTTTAAACAACAGTTAGCCCTGTGTCTTCCCTTTCAAAGATGTCCGTTGGAGACACATATTGCTCTACCACATTGATGTTGATCTTAGTGGTGTTAAGTAATGTTAGATGATGAGATGTGAGTCAAGATTTGGCATGTGCTTCCATATTAAGATTTTCTCTCTCCTGTTTTTGCCAAGAAAAGAATATATTCCAAATAGCCAGTGTCACTTGAGCAATGTGATAGGACAGGCTGAGTCCAGTTCAATAAAATTCTAGCTAACCCATAGATGCAACGCAAAATAAAGCAATATTTATTTATCTTTGATTCAATATTTTCTTGGCTTCTTGTGTAGAAATAGCTGAGTGATAAAGAAGGGCTTAATTGTGAAAATGAAATTAATGTTAACTTAGCATGTAAAACCTTCTTTTTGCAAGACAGAGTTTCTCTGTGTAGCCCCGGATGTCCTGGAACTCACTCTGCTGACCAGGCTTATCTTGAACTCAGAACTCAGAGACCCACCCGCCTCTGTCTCCTGAGTGCTGGAATTAAAGGCACACACCACTGCCACACAGAGAAGCAAGTAAAAACTTCTAAGGCTCAGTTATGTTTTCTGTATCTATTATAAACTGGAGTGATCAATTTGAACCATAACTGTCCTAGTTAGGGTTTCTATTGCTATGAAGAGACACCATGATCACAGCAACTCTTTTTTATTTTTAATTTTAATTAAAGCTATTTTTTATGCTTTGATTTTTTTATTTAAATTTATTTATTTTACATACTAACCTGTGTTCCCCTTCCTTCCCTCTCCTGCTCCTCCCCTCATTTCTCCCCATCCTACCCCCCATCCTGTCCTCATAGGGGGTAAGGCTTCCCTTGGGTAGTCAACACAGGCTAGTATACCAAGTTGGGGCAGCACCAAGGCCCTCCCCCCGAATCACCACTAAATAAGGCATTGTACCATAGGGAATGGGCTCTAAAAAGCCGGTTCCTGTACCTGGGATAAGTCCTGATCCTATTGCCAGGGGACCCACAAACACATCAAGCCACACAACTGTCACCCATCAGAGGGCCTAGTGCAGTCCTATGCAGGCTCCCCAGCTGTCAGTCCAGAGTCCATGAGCTCCCACTAGCTTGGGTCAGCTGTCTCTGTGGTTTTTCCCATTATGACCCTGACCCCTCTTGCACCTATAATCCCTCCTTCCTCTCTTTAACTGAACTCCAGGAGCTTAGCCAAGTGCTTGACTGGACCATGGCAAATCTTACAAAAGAAAAACATTTAAATGGGGTGGCTGACATTTTTAGAGGTTTAGTCCATTATCATCATGGTGCAACATGGTGGCACACAGGCAGACATGGTGCTGGAGAAACAGCTGAAGAGTCCCTCATATTAACTCAAGGCAGCAGGAACTGGTCTGTCTCACTGAGTGTGGCTTGAACATATATGAGACCTCAAGGCCCCACCTCCACTGTGACACACTTGCTCCAACAAGACCACACCTACGCCAACAAGGCCACACCTCCTAATAGTGCCACTCCCTTTGGGGACCAGTTTGTTTCAAACCACCACAATAGTTTTAAGACTATCCTTCACCAGATTAATTCATCCACTAACAGTCCATTGTACTGGCATTATAGTCACGAGCAGCTGAATTAGGCATTCAAAGAACATAATTCATGGTAGCTATCCTCAAAGAGTACATAAATATATCCTCAAGAAAAAAATGAGTTTTATCTTTAAAAAAATAGCTGACTCTGTATAGATTAATTCCCCGCTTCTCACTGGGATATAGAGAAAGAATTCTTCACTGCTTACAGGCTCTGACCTGCGAGAGAAGAAACCCAACTTCATTTCCTCATCTGCAAAACAAGGATAATAATAACTACCACCCAATGGAGCTGTGAAACTTAAACGAAAGCATACATATAAAACTCTTAGCACACTGTCTGGCTCATAGTAAGCAGTTAGTAGAAGTTGGCCCTTGTTGTGGTTGTTATGCTTATGAGTGACAAGATGCTTAGGCAAGAGGCCAGGCTAATTCTGCCACTCTAAGCCATAATGACAGTGCATTCTAGCCTAGCTCTGTGATAGGACAGGGAATCTGATAGCAAGAACTCATTACAGGGATTCCAGGAGACCAGTATCTTTATCCTTATGGAAAGAAAATAATGCAGATCACATTTTATTTGCATTTATTCCTATAAAGTCTGTTGGATATGTTTCGGATTTTTTCCTCCCTCAGGCTCAAGAATCTGAACACTCCGTTATCTTTGTTTTTCACTCAATAGCCTTCTACAAAATTTTTGCATTTCTAGTTCTATTTTGTGAAGATTGTAGATCAAGAAAGTTTTGATCTGAGCCAACTATAGTAAGAAAATAATAGGCTGAAAGTGCACATATTTTACTATTTAATTTTATTTTGTCTTGAAATATTCACCTCCAATACTGTCTCCTTCTATTGTCAGCCAGTGGGTTTGCTAGTAATATTGACCCTGTTCTCAGCTCTGGACTGGGCCTTCACTCTGTCTGCTCACCATGGCACTCTGGTATAGATGCATATGATCCAGTTTAGACCAATGGTACCTAAACCAAGAATTTTGTTCTTAATTTATTAAATCCTTCTCTTCTTGTCTGGGATGATATCGGGGTGTCAGGTTTACAGCTGCTATGGATGGGGCCCTAGGGGGAACTCTGACAGAAGAAGGCAAAATCAACACAGCAAAGGCAAAGTGGAGAAAACAGAGATTAGTTAGCTCCTGGGTAAGACCAACAAAACCAATAAATCTAGACTTACCCAAGTTATCTTAATTTAGGATAGTGGTTAATTGTTTAATTGTGTAAGGAACTTTTGAGTGGGATTTTCTGTTACTTGCAATATAACAATCATTCAACCTATATTCCTATGCTTAAAACTCAGATAATCTTAAATAGTGATAAAGGTTTTTTTTTTTTTTTTTTTTTTTTTGAGGAATAAATAACAGCCCATTGTATCCCTATGGCATGTTTAGCTGGCTCTTCATTTTCTACCATTCTTCTTCATTTTGACCTGGGATACACAGCAGAATACAATCCCCTAGTTATATTCTCTAAGGAAAAAGTGTTATTAGGAGTTGTGAGATGGTCTAGTCATTAAGCACTCACTGTGCAAGCATGGGCACCTGAGTTTTGATTCTAAACACTAAGTAAAAAGCCAGGCATGATGGTACATGTCTGTATTCCCAACACCGAGGAAGCAAAGACAGGTAGTTCCTGTAGTTTTCTGGCCAGCCAATATGGCTGAATTGGTGACCTTCAGTCGGGTTCAGTGAGAAGGCCCTGTGTCAAAGAGCAAGGTGGAGTGCAATTGAGGAAAACATCTGCTATCATCTCCGCTCTCCATGCATACTCCCTCTACACAGGTACACACAGCCACACACACACACATATACATACACACAATAAGAAAAATCACTATTAGATACAAGACAGAAAATCTTGGACAAGAAAACTATATATACATACTTAGATCATATATGCACTCATACATAATCCATACGTATTCCATAATACAACCTAAACTCTATAGACACTCATAAGAAATACTGCTTTTATAACAAAACAGTATACACTATTAAATGCTAAATGTAATTCTTCCTACAATGGAGCTATTAAAGCAAGATACTGTCCTTAGGCATGAAACACTCCTTCCCCACCTAGACAGTCCTTGTGACATTTACGTTACACTCATTTGTCACACAGGCACTTCACTTAGCAACTAGATTGTGATCAAACATTACAGCACATTAATTCCCCAGTGAGACAAGGGAGAATATAGTGTGCCCTGCTGTTTTGTCACATTTCCCTCTTTTTTACTGTAACTTCCTTTTAGCATCACCAAATTTGGTGCTTTTATCAAAATGATTGACTCCTAAATTGGAAGATTTGTTTGGTGCTGAGGCTCCATAACATGAAGTAGAGATTTGCTGAAGATTCACACATGTCTGTGCATGGCTTTTCCTCCACTGGCCTTGTTCAGATGGTGTGGTAGGTTTCTAACCCCAGAGCCGTACTTAAAAAAACCAAGGGAAATATGAAAGAAAGCCTTTCCATCCTGAATTAACGGTAAAATGTTCAACCGTTTTCCATGTGCTATCTAGTCATTGCTAATTTTATTGCTCTTACGTTGACATATACCTTTGAAACTGTTGTCTTTGTGACGAAGCAGAGAAAATGAGTTACTCATTGTTGAGGGCTCATGAGGCTGACATTAAGCTAATAAGAATTTTCAATTATCATTGGCATGGTTAATTGTAAACCCCATGCCTAATGAAAGTTTATGTCCTAAGGATACAGAAAAAGGGATGATGTTGTTAATGGGGTGCTGTGTGTATGTGTAACAAAATAGAGTAATGCCTGTCTTTCCATTAAGTGATCTATTACCAAGCACACTTTTTTTTTTTTTTTAATTTGAGGGATTTTTTACTAATGTCTCTGCCCATTTGTGACATTTTATGACCATGCCTCTCATTTCTGGGGGAGCTGAGGTGGGGAAGGGAATTAGAGTAAGACAAGAAAAAGAATAGCAGGATGGAAACACAGGGATGCTCTCTGGGCTGATTCAACAAAGAGGTGGGAGTACTTTCTCCAAGATGACTTTTAAAGCATTGCTGATACAATGGAGTCTCTACTGTAACACTGGGGGAGAGGAAAAATTTGCATTTGTCATTTAGGTTTTTTTCCCCCAGCATTTTACGGAAAGATAGATTCAAGGTCACTACACCATAAATCTAATCCACAATCAAACAGGATGAGACGATACTTTGATTCAACCTACATTTTAAATTATGTATGTTGGCACATTAAATCATAGTAAATGAGCATTGCCTTTTCTATCAAGATATTTGTAGTAATATAGTCAAATACAGATAGGATGCTAGACAAATTTTTAAAACATTATTTCTTCTTCCTTGCCAAAGATTTATAGCAGAAGCTCCACAGGCACTGCAAATGTAGGGAACTCTTTTGGCTAGCCACTGAACTCACTGTGGAATTTGAAACACTGTTATCTTGACCAAGATTATTCAGAATTAGTTTCTTTCTGGTATGAGAGATTTATGCTGCTTGTTCTTAGCTTATGCTATAACACACACACACACACACACACACAGACATACATCTTTGGTTTTACATATCTACAGAAAAAATTTACATATGGCATTTCCCCCCCTACTCAGTGTTAGGTTTAACAGTTGTTTTAGAAGTTATTAACAGACAAATTGACAAATTAAAAATTCAAAAATTTAACTCTCGTTAGTGTTAGAGCTACTTTTAATATATGTGCATTTGAAATAATTATCAAGCATTAAGATCATTTTGAAAAGTATGAAATATACCATTTTGTTTTGTAAACCTGAAAGAGTGCCAGAACTTGCACTGGTTCTCTGTACTAATGGTTATATAGAAGGCTTATAAGGAACTGGACAGATTGCGTCCTAATAACATGCAATCTTCTAAAATCTTTATATACAGTTGCCTATTTAACAGTAAACTCTGGACTTAAGAATACAGACTTCACCAGGAAGCCTAAGCTGGCGTCTGTTGAACCACATTCAAGGTACTCAATCCTCTCTCTCCCTATTTCTTCATCTGTGAAATGGAAACATGTACTTCATTATAGGACTTCTGCCAGAATTGGAATAACTGATAAATGTCAACCATATATTATTGTGCCTGGCATAGGGGATGCTTGATAAATGTTAGTAATTCTTATTGTAAATGACTTTTTTTAACCCTCTTCCAGTGGTTGATTGAAAACAATCCAATTAATGATAATATTTTATTATGCTTTAAATCTTGATATGTCACACTAAATACACTATGACTCCCTAGCCTTATATTATTTCATTGAAATGAGAGTTTCAGAATATCTAATCAATACTTCCATTATCATTATCTACTGCAATATGTAAAGAAGACAACTAATTAGTGAAAATGAAATTTTCTTCATCCGTGTCTGTAATATTCTGATCAACTCTAAATAAAGTATTTGATATACATGCTACAGAAGGCTTATAATTTCTAATATAATAACTTTCTTTCTTATTCCCAGGGTACTTGTGATGTTTAATTAGTTAACATTTGAAAAGTGCTTTGTGGATTAAAAGAGCTACATAAGTGCTAAATCTTCATTGTTAATAACAAAAGATCAGGTTTGAAAGAACACATCAAGCATATTGTACAAAGAAACTGTATTTTATTGTAATTTTTGCTCTTCAACTTTGTATAAAACTGCCATTAAAGTTTATTCTTTTAGGAGATAAAAACAGAACCGTCTCACTGGAAATCTCAGCTCACTTATCCAGCGATAAATGGTGGGACTTGACAAAGCCACCTAAAAACAATGCTTTTTTATTCTTGTTGAGGTTAAGATAAGCATACTTAACTCCTGCCCACTTAACACAGTCGTGGAAATAAGCATTCTGGAAGGTAGTTCTGGATTCATGCTTCTTGGAGGAGAGTATATTGATAGATGCTATGAACATTGCTAGGTGGCCCCAGGCTCCCCATGTGCCCACAGACAGGGACATGGGGCTCAGGAGAGAATCTCTGTCCACAGCAATGTCTGTAAACTAGGCAATCTTTGTCACTCAACCTCACTTCATTAACAGAACACATGGGTGGACACAGCTCAGGAATCTCAGAGCAGCAAACATCTTTAGAGACCACCTTAATCCATTTCTTCAGTGCCCAGACACAGTAAAGCTCATTTTGAAAGAAATTGTGTGCATCCCGTGGGTGAACTCCACGGTGAGTGGGTGATATTGCAATGGAAACACTTCCTTTCACAAGTTTATTTGCACAAACTGTGTGAGTGTGCTTGTGTACCTATGTCTGCTGTTTTGGCCATTCTCTAAAGAGTGGCAAACCCTAACTGACCCTACTCTAATTCTATCTATGGTCTTTGATGGATTGCAGGATGAAGTGATGTTGGCGAGATAGGGACTTCAGGTGATGTCTGCCTTTTAAGTGCTAACAGCAGACAGTGAAGGAAAGTTACTGAGGCCTTTTTTCTTTTCAATGGGCACTGAGTTCTCAGAGAGTCTGAGGTCTTGTTGATTTATCACACTTCTCTTTTTATACATGTGTTTGTGTGTGCATGCATATGTGTGTGTGTGTGTATGTCTACTTGCACATGTATGTATGCAGGTGCATGTGGAGATCAGAGGTAGATGTTCAGGATCTTCTTCAGTAATTTACCATCTTATATTTTGAGACAGTTTCTCTCATTGATCCTGGAGCTCTCTGGTTCATCTAGATCAGCCCAGTGAGGTCCAGGGATCTATTTGCCTTTCTCCACCTCACCCCAAGTCCCAGGGCAGGGGTTACAGGTTTCTGCTGCCACATTTGGTTTCTGTCTGTAGGAGCTGTGGGAAGTAAACATTTCCCCAGACTGAGCCATTTTTACAGTCCCCACCCTCTTTCTCAGCCTCTTGCTTTGGTTTCTGACACTTCACCTCGGAGCTCCATTTCTTTGCTCTCTGGTTCTCCCTCTACCCTCACAGGGCATTTGGGATGCACAGGAGATATTTCGAGCTATTGTGGTTCACTGGGAAAGGGGACAGGGATGTTGATAACTACATAAGCAGTGAAGCAGAACAAAGTATGGTCTAATTCAAGTTGCCATCAGTGATTGTGCTGAGACATTCCAATGGAGACACCACAGCGGTAATCATCATTGCCACCATGAACTTAATGTAAGCTTCAGATTATTTCCTTGGAACTAATTTTGACATATTAGTTGATAATAGATGATAGGGAAAGAGCATGGATATGAATCCCATGACATAAGCTCTCACAGGAGGCATAGAAAGAAGAGCCTGTGGCAGGCATTGTGGGTTGATTGACCCATGGTCATTGGCAACTTCTTCCTCGATTGTCTCCTTTTAATAAACCACCTGGGAAAACTAATTTTTTTCCTGGTTTTCCTTCGGGACGAATGACTCCACTACAAATACTGACTGGAAATAAATAAGTACGCATTCCTCTCCTGGAAGAGAGATGTCTGGTGGTTCCCTTTCCTTTTCTTCCTGTCCTGGTGTGGATGTGACGTGTAGAACCATTGTTGAAATATAGGATGAAAGTCATGCAGAGGAAAAGCCAATGCATTGAACATGGTCAGGGGCAGAGCAGAAAGTAGCTGGAGTCTTAGTGCACATTAAGCAGCTGGTCACTGCTACCCCTGATCTTGCTTTATTAGACAAGGGGATATTTACTGACTTTATTATTGTTATTCTGTTTTCTATTAGCTGTAGAGCTGAATACATTTCTAACAATTCAGAATCAAAGGTAAAAATTACAACTATGTATGTGCATAATTTTACGTGGTCTTACTCCACCCTTTTCTTGGACTATTCTGTCAATCTGGACTGCCTTTTGCTTGACTTAAAGAGTATCCAAGCCTGACAAGACTCCCATGTAACCAATTCTGACATCAAGAATTTATTATTTGAAAGGCAATGCAGCAGGCATAAAAATCCTCAAGGTACAGTCCCTTGCTCTGCAAGCTTTGGTTTTAGGGCAAAGAAGAAAATTTTACTAAATTCTTTTGACCTAACTTATACTAGGATCCCTGATGTCACAGTTTTGATACTGTGGAATCTGATGTTCAAGGGGGAGAGATCAGAAATAGGGAAGTCAGGTGAGAAGTGACCGCTGTCATTTAGTCTGGGCTGTGTCTGTTGTAGAACATTATCTTAGAATGTGTTACATTTGTTCATGTTGCATTTGTTTAACTCTGTGAAGCTGTGTTACTGTGCCTGTCTAAAACACCTGATGGACTAATAAAGAGCTGAATGGTCAATAGCAAGGCAGGAGAAAGGATAGTCAGGGGCCAGCCACCCAGCCAGCCATGGAGTAAGAGTTAAAGTAAGAGATACAGAAGTAAGAGAAAGGTAAAAGTCCATAGGCAAAAGGTAGATGGGATAATTTAAGTTAAGAAAAGCTGGCTAGAAACAAGCCAAGCCAAGGCCAGGTGTTTATAAGCAATAATAAGCCACTGTGTATGATTTATTTGGGAGCTGGTTAGCAGGCCACCAAAGAGCCAAGAGAACCCAAAGAGAAAAACCAACTAACAAGTGTCCACAGCATAGTTTAGACCAAGAGATGGCATCGATAGGTATCTGGCTATGGGATAAGAGGAGCTCATCTGCATTTTCAAGGACATTTGGCTTTTTACTGGAACAATTGGCTTTTCAGCTGCTTTCCTCTATTTTGATGATCTTGCTTGCTAAAATCACCTGTTCTTATATCAAATATCTCAAAGCAAGAAAGCAAACAAGCTGATTAAGCTCCTGGAGTGCTTGGTGGAGGGAGGGTGGTGTAGTGGCTCCCAGAACTGCCTGTGCTACTTACACATGAGAATTTGTACCTTGGCAAGCTACTGAACACCTCTGTGAAGACAATCTATTGTCTACAAAATGGGGACAAAAGTAGTACATTGTTTTGTAATGCTTCTAAAGTGACTGAATGCAATGGTATTCATGCAATGGTGACTAGTACATACTCAGTGAATATCAGCTATTGTGTGTACCACGTTGGACAAGGACACTGGGAATGCAAAGGGAGAGGCAAAGAACAATGGGATTGTAGCCTGCCGCTTAGGAGTTTAACAGTATTGGGGGCTGGATATGAAGCAGGCAATTAAATTTACTGATGCTTCCTGAGAAAAGGGACAGAATTAGGACAGCTCTAACTGAAGAGATTCCAGCATACAGTATCTGGCTCTGCAGGATGCGAGGTAAGTTTTCTTTGTGATGAGTTCTAGTGCTTGTACACACCTATGACCCTTCCAAGGCCAGCTCTAGCAATGTGAAGCAAGGTTCACTTAAACTAGATCGAGAAAGCTGAGTTCAATTTTAATTGAACTCGGATCAAGCTCATTTGGAAGCACTACTTGGGAAGGTTATGGAAACTTAAGGACAGTAAGCCAGAGATGTCTTTTGTGAAAGACTGGTATTTGTTTTCATTTTATTTCTTATAGAGGCAGCACTGTTTTTTTCATTGCCAACAATCTTGGTAATTTTATATAGATGCATTGTTAATCTCAGTCCTATGTGATGTATATGTCCAGACACTAATTTGTTAATTTTCGAGTTTTCTGAGACTGGGTTACATCATGACACGTATGTAAATATGTAAACTTCATACTGTGCTTATTCAACACATTAGACTTAGCTACTAAGACCCCCTCTGTCCTTCCCATTTCCCACTACATGATATTGTTCAGAAGAATGCTTTGGCATTGTACAAATGATATTTTAAAAAGAAATGAGAATTTGTTTCCTTCTGACGATGGAGGCTGTTAATTTGAAGCATCAGGTAAACCATTCTTTGAGCCTCGGTCCTTTAATTTGAGCAAAGCTCTGCAGTCAGGCATGGTAAATTGTTGATTCTAGATTCATAGAATCTTTGAGCATCCAAATAGCCAGGCTTGAAGCCCCTTTCTTGTGTTTCCTCCTTTCATCTGCTATGGCAAGTATGCTTGGGTCACAGAGACATCCTGCTGTTTTAGTATGAAGAGGGGTGGATGGGCTTGTGACAGTTCCTTTCTTTTGGAACAACCTCCATCTGTGGGCACACATTCTGAGGTGGGAGGGGTGAGGACAAGGAAGGGGAGGGTGACTAATCACCTCTTCAGGGATGCAGCTGTAGATCTTGATTCCTTCTGTCTCCAGAGTATAAAGGTGAGCTTCTTTGTTATTTACCATCATCCTTTTGTGTGTTTGGAGCAAGAGAGGCTAGATACAGAACAGATGGGCATGTTGAGGAGGAACCGAGGACACCATTGTCAAAGTGTATCCCAGGAGTTATGCTGTAATGAAGTGAAAACCAGTCCTTGAAATCAGCTCTTGTTGTTAAAAACATTTGCTTGTCATTCAGAATGAGATTTGAACTTGTCTTTTTAATAGGGTTCCAAATAAGTTGCAAATAAGAATTTCTGATAGCAAAAGAGACATTAAGTAGACTTTTAACAGTACAGAGTCTTGCTTATACATATGACTCACAAACACATTAGTGTTACTTCAGTTGGTAGTAAGATTATTGAAATGTAAAAAAACACAGAACAACAGCAAAACCAAGATAGTTACTTTTTCCACTTTTTTCTTGGTAATAGAGAAAAATTGAACTGTGAAACGTTATAGATGATCAGGATACCACAATAACTTCATAATTAAAATTTACTCTTTGATATCCTTGAAATGCCTATAAATGCCTAAGTACATTTAAGAAAAGAAGGAAAGGGAAAAGAAAGAAAGGAGGGAAGGAGAAAGAAGAAATAAGCGGCAGGGATAAGGAGAGAGCCCGGTGGGTCAAGGGCTTCCTGTGTAAGCATGAAGACCAAGTTCAGATTCCTCATCACCCACAGACAGTCTGGTGTGGTGATGCACATCTCTAATCCAAATGCTGCAGAGATGGGGACAGGAGGGTCTCTGGTGGGAAGCCCAGGCTCAGTAAAGACATATGCATACATACATATTATACACACACGCATGCGCACGCGCACATTCACACACATCAAAAACAAATGGAGCTGGCACCTGGAAGGTCAGCGTGTGAAGGTGGCAGCAGCAACACTGTTGCTGTGGGGACCACAGCAGAGCACACACATGACCCCAGCCTGGGGTAGTGCTATAACTGGGTATGGACCCTCCCTCATCTTCTTATTTAAGTGGGGACCCACACTATCTCATTCAGGATACTGATTTTATTTCGCCAAGTGGAGCTAACAAAACCTGAGGCAGATTTGAGCTTGTTTTCTTCACCACTGGACAATGTTGTGTGACAGGGGCTGCATTTGGGGCAATGAACAGTCTTCGGCTAGGATTGAAGGAAACCCAGAACATGGCCTGGATAAAACCAAGAAACATACAGATTTTGAATATAGTGACTAGGCAAGGACACTTTGGGCTAATACTCTAGGTTCCCTGGCTTTGCTCTAGAGTACATTTGGTGTTATCATTTAGTGTACACAGGGTGCAGAAGGTGACCTCAATTCAGTAGCAGCTAGAACCATGATGGGAATGTTGTACAAATGTACAGGTGGTCTATGAGCAGTAGCATGCAGTGCCCTGTCAGGACTGACACCAGTCTATGCACTGTACTATATATAATTGGGAGTACATGAAAGCTTCCCTGCTCCAACAGTCACTCTGAAGATTTTTGTCACCTCAGGAATGGGGGACAGTTCCTAGTCATCCAGATTAATTAATAAGTCAATCTGTAGATGCTTTCTATCTTGTACCTACAAATACTTTGAGCATTGGAGACTCTGATGTGCTGTGAGGAAGATCATGGATGGTTAGTCTGCACTGCACTGCCCTTAGTGAGTGGAAGCCAAACCCTTTGGTGGCTCACTGAGTATGTGTTCTCTTCTCCTTTGGGAATGATCTTGCACCCATTTTCTCTCCTACGCCCAAACTGGAAAACCACTCTCTCTCCAAATTCAGGCCATGCTTATTTTCAACACATTTATCACTGTGTTTGCTCATTTAAAAAAATCTAAAACTAATGTTGCCTGTATTCCAAATAAAGGATGAAGCTAGAAAAAAATGAAGTGAAGAGTAAGTGAGGAAGACACTTGACAATGATCTGTTTGTGTTCATCTGCATGTGTATACACAGACAGACAGACAGATAGACAGACAGACACACACACGCACAGGCACAACTAACTGCTTCTTTATCTTGAAGTTGTGTAATGGATTTACTTAAATTATTTTTATTTATAAATTTTGATTTGTTAATGAGTATTGATGATCTATCATTTATCATCTATCCATCCATTTAGAGCCAGAGAATGAATGTTGCTAGATTTTGTCATATCTATCTTTCTTTGAATTGACCTCATCCATAATCAAACTTGGTGACAATGACACTCAGCCTAATGTGTCTACTTAAATGCATTTGTATCTAAGTGTGTAGTGAAAAGGGAGAAATGAATGATTAATTCCCTTGATTTTCAGGAATCATTGGAATTAGAAGACATTTCTATCACTGTGCTCATATCCATGGCCAGTTTTATGATTACTACCATAGCTCTCCAGGTGCTATGCTCCATCTCAATGTGCATTATTTGAGTGATTGGGTTTCCCATAATTGACATAATAAAATATTTTATGATGGAGTAGAGATGACTTCTCAATTGCTAGGTATTAAATGGTATGAGAACATTTGAATGGAAGTGAAATTTTCTCTTTTGTTTTCAAGGCTCATGAGCAAAGATGGAAGTTTTTGATAATAGTATCCAAGGACATTTGAGCATGAAAAGTGTACAAGGTACTATGTAAGTGTCTGTCAGGAGAATCAACAAGATGTGGCCTCCAAGTATATGAGGCTCATAATATAAACATAAAACCTGGCCATTCACCTTTTGCTCAAAAGTAGACAGAGCCTGCTCTAACCTTCTAAAGGATGTGGGCCACCATATCTCTGGCCCAGTCTGCCAATTATTTTCAGAGAAACAAGTGGTTTCCATGCTCAAATTGAGTCATTAGTTTTCTGCTATATCATTTTACTGTTAGGCCAGAAGCTGCCCTTTAAGTCACATTTATTATCATTCTTTTATTAAATATCCACAAGTTGGAAAATAATTCTCTTTAAAGGATGACCTTTTATCTTCAGTAGTTGTCCAGCATCTGTGTAATTGTTTTGTAGCCATAGACAACTATGATATGGCTTCCAGGACTCAATACTAAAGTATTTGATAAATTACACACATTATGAAGTTTCATTATTCAAATCATTTTGAGAATTTTTCTCTTAATTAATGATATTTTATTAGATACCTTTTTTTAAAATTTTATTTTATTTTATTTTACAATACAATTCAGTTCTACATATCAGCCACGGATTCCCTTGTTCTCCCCCCTTCTGCCCCCCTCCCCTTCCCCCAGCCCACCCCCCATTCCCAACTCCTCCAGGGCAAAACCTCCCCCAAGGACTGAGATCAACCTGGTAGACTCAGTCCAGGCAGGTCCAGTCCCTCCTCCCAGGCTGAGCCAAGCGACCCTGCATAAGCCCCGGGTTTCAAACAGCCAACTCATGCAATGAGCACAGGACCTGGTCCCACTGCCTGGATGCCTCCCAAACAGATCAAGCCAATCGACTGTCTCACCCATTCAGAGGGCCTGATCCAGTTGGGGGCCCCTCAGCCATTGGTTCATAGTTCATGTGTTTCCATTTGTTTGGCTATTTGTCCCTGTGCTTTATCCAACCTTGGTCTCAACAATTCTTGCTCATATAAACCCTCCTCTTTCTCAATAATTGGATTCCCGGAGCTCCACCCGGGGCCTAGCCATGGATCTCTGCATCCAGTTCCCTCAGTCATTGGATAGGGTTTCTAGCATGACAATTAGGGTGTTTGGCCATCCCATCACCAGAGTAGGTCAGTCCAGGCTGTCTCTCGACTATTGCCAACAGTCTATTGTGGGGGTATCTTTGTGGATTTCTATGGGCCTCTCTAGCACTTTGCTTCTTCCTATTCTCATGTGGTCTTCATTTACCATGGTCTCCTATTCCTTGTTCTCTCTCTGTGTTCTTGATCCAGCTGGGATCTCCCGTTCCCCCAAGCTCTCTTTCCTTTGACCGTTGCCCTTCATTACCCCCACTCATGTCCAGGCTGTTCATGTAGATCTCATCCATTTCTCCGTCATTGGGTGATCCCCGTGTCTTTCTTGGGGTCCTGTTTTCCAGGTAGCCTCCCTGGTGATGTGAGTAGCAGTCCAGTCATCCTTGTTCCACATCTAATATCCTCCTATGAGTGAGTACATACCATGTTTGTTTTTCTGAGTCTGGGTTACCTCACTCAGGATGATTTTTTCTAGATCCATCCATTTGCCTGCAAACCTCATGATGTCATTGTTTTTCTCTGCTGAGTAGTATTCCATTGTGTATATGTACCACATTTTATTTATTCATCCTTCAGTTGAAGGGCATCTAGGTTGTTTCCAGGTTTTGGCTATTACAAACAATGCTGATATGAACATAGCTGAGCAAGTGCTCTTGTGGTATGATTGAGCATTCCTTGGGTATATGCCCAAGAGTGGTATAGCTGGATCTTGGGGGAGATTGATTCCCAGTTTTCTAAGAAAGCGCCATATTGATTTCCAAAGTGGTTGTACAAACTTGCATTCCCACCAGCAGTGGAGGAGAGTTCCCCCAGCTCCACATCCTCTCCAGCATAAGGTGTCTTCAGTGTTTTTGATCTTAGCCATTCTGACAGGCATAAGGTGGAGATACCATTGTTTTTTATTGGATACCAGAGTTTTGCTTGTGTACATAGGATTTTATCATTTGGGGAATATTGAGAAAATTTTATTCTTTACCTACCTACTTCTGGTATTAACTCATTATAAAAATGACCCAAAAACAAAACCATGGATTTGGAGCTGTGTCCAGTATCTGTAACTGACATTTAGTTTTGAAAATCAGGTCAAGTTTGAACATTGGGATACATTGGTTTGTAAAATTTGAGAAAATTCAAGAATGTCAATGGCCACAAGGACTGTCCTACATAGATATGATATTAAGGTAGCTTTTAATACCCTGATAGTTATAGGAAGACAAAATAAGATTCATTTTAAAAACAGAAGTGAAAAATATTCAGAAAAGATTTAAAACGCCACAACAGTATCTATTTAATCAGAAAAGACCATATGTGGTCACTATATTAAAAATATCTAACAACTTATAGGCCTGTAATATACATACGTATGTGTGTGTGTATGTAGATGTATGTTTGAAACTGTCAGAAGCTTAGAAATATAAAAATACAATTTATTATAAGTCTGGGCATAGAAAAAAACTATATAAGGTGAGTATGATATTCTCAAGTATGCTAAGTAGTGAGTTCAGATTAACTGAGGATAGAGGTAGGCTGATACATGCTGGAGAGATTCCATGGGGTGGGGCATGTAAGAGACATGAGGGACAAGTGGCTTTAGATAGGCCTACAGAGAGGAACGGAATCTGTATTCCAGAGAAGGACAAGCCAAGACAAAGGCAGAAAAGTTTTTCTACAGCATGTTTTATGAGATGAAATGTGGGCATAAGAGTTAGATTGTTCATGTGGGTAAAGCCTGAATGCTTCATTGCACTTGTTACAGTATTGCCACAGAACAAGTAATACATGTCCACATAGACACATTTAAGATAAATATGCTTCCCATAATCTACTTTTCACTTACACTTTTATGTCCCTGATTATCATGTATAATCTGTGAATACTGCAACAGCTATAAAAAGCAGTGGCAGAGGGAGGTGGTGACAGTGTCTATTAGATGTCTACTCTTGGTTAATGAGTCTATGACATGTATAAGTTGATCCCTCTTTAACTCTATTAGCTTAGATATAAATAAGAATAATAATATCCTACTACAGGTAACTATGTACCTCCCTGTTCACCCACACATCCAATTGACCAGAAGATTCTCAAGGGGAGAGTCTCCATTGTGCTAGCATGTAGAATGAACTAGTGGTCAGTTCATGCTGCTATAATGAGATGCCGTAGACTGTATGGCTTACATAACATATGTTTATTTCTTGCAGAATGGGAAATCTAAGGTAAGGGTCCCTTGGGGTAATGGCTCTTTTCCTGACTTACCAGTCAGCTTTCTTACTATGTGCTCAGAATAGAGAAAGGAGTCCTGAGTGTCTCCTCTTTTTATAATGACACTAATCTCATACTGTCATTTATATAGCCCCATATTTATGATTGCTTATAAACCCAATTATTCCCCCAAAGCTCTAGTTTTTGTCTCATTGGAAGTTTTAAGAGATGAATGAGGGGGCACACAAAAATTCAGTCCATAATAGAATTAAGCAAGTATTTCTGCTACAGAAGTTTGAATGGACTATTTTTATGACCAAATGAATTGCATAACAAATAAAAAGTTTATAGACAGAATAATGCATAGATGAGGGAAGAATCTTTTTATTCTTCTATTTCTTTGCCACTTCTAGGCTGGGGAACCACTAATTTCTGGGGGGAGAGTCTTTCCTACTGTAAATTCAGGTCTCCCAGCTTAGGCAAGGTTGTTGCTGCACAGACGTTTCCCGAGGACCATGAAACCCATTTCCTTTTTATTCACAATCAACTGAACTTTCCCCCAGTTAATTTGCATATAGGCAAGACTATTTTTCTGAATTCCAGCTGTCATTACAGGGCAGACATGTTATGCAGGCATCGCCTCTAAAATCCCTAGCCATTGTCCCGAAAGTTGACAAGGTTCTTCATATGCCCTGAGATGGTTGATCTCAATGAAGGCACCTGTAAGTCAGCCCAGCTGGATCTGGAATCAACCAAGAGACAAGCCTCTGGGAAGATCTGTAGGGACACTTTTAAGAAAGACTTAACAGAAGGAAGAAGACTCTTCTCTAAGGTAGGCACACCTTCTAGCAGTGACAGCCCAGACAGAAAGATACCTGAGGGAAGAACAGCTGTTGTTTTTCACCTGTTGGCTTTTGCTTCTTGTTGGGGAGTGCATTGCTAACACTGGAACCCAGCATCAGACAGTCTTCCCACCTCGACTGAAGACCAGCAGCAACTTTCCGGGAGTCCTCCAGGCCTTCAGTGTCAGATTGGACTGCTGAAGTACCTGGCTTGTGGGCTGAGCAATTGCCAAGTTTTTGAGTCAGCATGCAAATGTCCATTGTTGAACTACCTAGCCAGTCTAATAATCTCCTTCCTATAAAATATACTCATTCTAGAATATATATGCATTTCTAGATGAGCTCCATTCTCTAGAGAACTACGAATAATACATCCCTGTGCCCCTTTGCTGACTGAATGACATCTGTAGACAATGAAGCTGTGTTAGGAAGCTCTCCTTGAGGGCCAGTGGTAGCCAAATGTCCCACACTAAGAAAATCCATCAACACAGTATTGTCTAGATGCTGTGAGTCGGAGGACAACAGTGTAACCAGGGTGGTTCCTTCTGAAGGTTGAGATATGTTCCTGGTCTTACTTCTGTCTTCCCTGTGTCTTCATGTCATTTTTCCCTCTTTGTATGTCTGTTTTCAAATTTTCTGCACTTACAAGGACACTGGTCATTTTGAATTAAGGTTCACCTTAATGGCTGTATTTGAACTTTTCCTCTGTGACTGTCACATTCCTTTTGCTCTGTTATGGAAGGAGGGAGCCAAAAAGATATATGATGACCACAGGGCAGATGTGGCAGAGGCACTTTGAAGGGACCATCACATCTGCTTTCTTTTCCAACAGCCTCTTTTACAGTTAGGCAAAGACACATAACTGGGTTCTGAACAGTGTAATATGGGTAGGATGGTGCATACCTCCTCTGAGCCTGACCTCTGAAAAAGCTCCTAAATTCTCGAGATACCTCTTTCCCCATCCTCTGGATGTATGATTCCAGGGTGTTTTTGCTGCTGCTGCTGCTGCTGCTGCTGCTGCTGCTGCTGCTGAAAGGTGGAGACTTGGTCACTGAGTACAGGGCTCAGATTCAAGCCTCTCAACTGACCTTACCCTCCCTGTCATCCTACCCTCTCCAAACTGTGACACATGCAAGAAACACCCTGCTGCTGTGTTGAGTCCCTGAGGTTTGAGGCTGCTATTTTTGTTATAGCACAGGACACAGAGTTATGGATGCAAGCCCTGCTGCCATTGTCCTTTTAGTCTGTCTCTGGTCAATCCTTCTCATATCTGCTATGAAGGCCTCCTTAGCGGGCACTGGTGCCATTGGGTCATTTTATTCTGTCCTGGGTTAGTCCTTCTTATGTCTTCCACGAAGACCTCTTTAGTGAGCATTGCTGCCATAGCCTACACTCAATTTTAAGGCTCCAAATTGATGCCACTCTTCCCCCCTTCTACTTCTATGTGTTCCAATTCCTTGAGAAGTGGTCTGGTATAACAATTTTAATGTATCTCTGTGCATCTTTCCAGTTTTGATGTCCCTCTTGAATTCCAGAACCAAATTTCTACTTAGCTACTGAGTATCACCCCATAATCAAGTTAAATTTGATTTACAAGTAAGAAATACATTACAGCAGCTGTCATCTTTGCATCAAAATATGTGCCCTCTTCTCTGGGCACTAGGATCCCGAACTTTCCTGGAATCTGGAGATTTGAAAGACATTTTCAACTTCTTCTGCCACCTGGCCTTTCATCTCCACTTTGCATCTAACACAGTTGTCACTTTTGTCCTTTGGTGTCCTTTATCAGCCAGGACTGCCTCACCTCGTTTCTCCTGCATTTGCCGATCCATCTCGCTCTGCCTTCTTTCTAATCAAGTCTGTCCTTTGATGCTTTCAGAATTTCATTTTAAAGTCGTGGCTGGACCACAGCACCCCTCATCTGAGAAGTTCTGGACTCATTTCATCACCTACAAAATAAACCCGCATTATGAAAACCTAACCATTTTTATGCATTAGTTCAGCCTACAACCTTGACCCTCTCATGTACATTCCAGCTGCTTTAGTCTCTTAGGAATTACATTTATTTATTTATTTATTTATTTATTTATTTATTTATTTATTTATTTTGTGTGTGCGTGTGTGAGCGTGTGTGCGTGCGTGCGTGTGCGTGCGTGTGCGTGTGTGTGTGTGTGTGTGTGTGTGTGTATGTTGGGGAGGGAGCACACCACAGCAAACATGTGAATACCAGAGGACAACTTGTGGGAGCTGCTCCCCCCCTGCTACCACGTGGAGTCTCCAGATCTAACTCAGTTCAGTTCATCAGGCTTGATGGCAAGCGCTAACTACTACACCATCTCACTGGCTTGAGTCTTAGTCTTTTCTACATTGCCGCTCCTACTTTAACAACCTCCATTATCCTATAGGTTACCAAAAAAGGTTCTTAAGTAGAGAGGCTTATGGATTATCTACCTCATAGTCACTAGGGAACTTTAAATAGATTCTATTTTTAGGCCACACTCTAGACACTGTGGCCTTCTTAATGTATTTCACATTGATGGTGTAATAAGAATTATATTAAGGAAAAATGTCGGAGCTTTAACAACAATATGGATGCTAGGGAGATTTCAGGATTGACTGAATCATAGTCTTCATAGATAGAAATTTTCTAAGTATTTCTCACATGACAGGCAAGCTGAGACAAAAAAAAAAGAATAGAACACAGTAAATTAGTCTCTCATATCCATAGAAGATTGGTTCTAGATCCCTTGCAGCTACCTAAATCTATGGATGGTCAAGTCATGTTGCTCATATAAAATGGCACCAACTTTACACATTGCTACATACATCCTCTAAATCAATCATTTCTAGGTTACTTATAATACAGTATGGTATTGCATACATGTTAAATACATACTTGTATTATGTTGTGTAGGCTATGCTGACAGGGAAAAAATCTATATATGATCAGTATAAATTCAATTTGTTTCTAGAATAGTTTCAATCTGTAACTGATGGAAAGCCCACAGATGTCGAGGGCAGAGTATATTAAAAATGAGTTCTAAATAATTTTGCCAAGGGAAAGAAAAGGGCAATACCACTGTGAAATTACAGAAGATAATTTTTGAGTCAGCACATTTATAAAAATCTAAATACATTAGGATCTGGACTTGGGGAAAGAAAAGTTCTTTATTTATATGGGATCTCCACCATTGGAAAATATATGAAGAAAGCAAAGTTGACTTTCTCAAAGTAGCCAAATTGTTAGAATACACCTTACGCTTAAATTACATTATCATAAATGCCACATCCAGCAATAAAGAGCATATGTGCTCAGGGAACTGCTCCTCATAACAGACAAGAGACAAAGCATGCTGGCAAATGATTAAAGCAAGAAAACACACAGAGACGGGATGACAGAGTCATTTGTGTCCAACTGGCTGTATATTCCAACTGCCCATCCTGTCAAGTGGGACGGACAGCCAGAGACAAAAGATCCATTAAGAACACCATTCTCTCTGGTCTAGACTTTATGTTTCTGCCCTGGACGAAAAGAACTGAAGCCACAATCCAATAGCTCATAATAACAAATGAGCAAATGGAGGAAAAAGGATTGTGACTTCAGGACTCTTCATTCTGACCTTAGAAAACAAGTGGGAGAATCACATCCATTTTGCTTTTGTCCCTAGCTGCAGCAACTGGCAAACCAGTGAATGCTCACAGTAAGTCATTTATGGTAAGATGCAGCCACTGTAGGAATGGCATATTTTGAGATATGAGCAAATGTTTGGATCTAAGCGGTCTTTAGTGACTTACTTTTTTTTTTTTTAACTTTAACTAGGATGATTATCGTTTTAAGGAATTCCATATCTTGGAAAGGGTTAACAGCATAGTGTTTTGAAACCAGATCTGGTCTGTTTTTCAAGCTGTGCTGTATTTAGTGATATATTTAGTTCTGCAGATGTCTTGAGTCTGTCATTGGAATTGGACTTTCCCATCAAAACCAGACACTGCTTCTCAAGCAGCCAGAATGGAAGGCTCTGTGTGGCATGGTTGGCCATTGTCATTTTGTTTCCCACTCTAAGTGACAATACAAAGGACACGATGTAGTCGCGCTTCTGTGTCTCTGGCCTGACAGCCATTTCAACGTTCATTGTGCAATGCAGTTTATAGGGTCCACATTTGGGTTGGTCTTGAATAGGGAAATTTTCTGGGAATTGTTTAATTCATTCTCAAAGTTTTAAAAAGGTGCAGGAATGAGAATTTAAAAACACTGACAGGGATTTATTTATATTCTCTCCAGAGCAGAGTTGTAAATGGAGTGGAGGAAGGGGATGTGATATGAAAGGAAAGCATTTAAGGTTCTAGTGGTTCAAGATTCTGTAAGGAGACTCTAGTCAAGGGATGGGAACTCAAGACCCAAGGAACTCTGGCTTGTATATTAGCTTGGAAAGAATAAAAGCAGAGATCTATCTTTAAAATAAATCAGGGACTGCACTTTCCAGTGCTTCAGGAATCATTGAGTATGGCAAAAGAGCCAAGCATGTGTCTCATCTGACTGAATAGATGAAAAAAAAATCATTCAGGGTAAAATGGTTTTCTATTGCTATTGTGTTATTTTGTCCAATCCCCCAACCCAAGGTGTGATTTACATAACAAAGTTAGAAAAAAGATTCCAGGCCTAATTATCACTTTCAAAATAGAATCTGGAAATCAGCCATTAGTGCCTGAAGATTACAGATTGTTTTTTCAAAAAAGCAAAGCTTTAGTTCAGCTCAGAAGTTACCCTTAAAAACTGTATTGTATTGTTTTCCCACACCAAATCAAATGTCTTTTTGGCATCAAAGAAGGCAGCTCCCGAGCTAATTCATAACTCAAATGCTGTCAATTTAGGCTCCACTAAAGCTGTAGCTTTTTAAAGTCAGAAAGATAAAGGACAGTTGTGTCTGCATTGTTTCTAATGACAAGTTGCCTGTGTGGTTTTCTTCATTTTGTAAAGACCAAGACAGTAATTGGAAACCAAAAATGCATTCTTTCTCTTCCATCGATGGTCTATCACAGAGACAGCAGATGTGTATTTTAATATACTTTCTCTGGGCCTAACTACCTAAAGTGACAGTCTTGTTTGTGTGTTCCCCAACTGTGAAAGGGGGTACAGGCCACTATCCTTTCCTGAAAAGACCAGAGTTGTTAAAAATGGAAATTTGTTATAATAATGACAACGATCAAAAGTGTGTGTGTGTGTGTGTGTGTGTGTGTGTGTGTGTGTGTTTGTATGTGCACGTGTGTGCCTGCCTGCCTGTGTATCTGTGTCTGTGTACACCAGAGGACAACATTGGGTTCATCTCCAGGAATGCTGTTCACCTTATGTCAGACATTGGCCTGAAGCTCACCAATTAGGCTAGACTGGCTGACTAGCAAGTCTCAGGGATCCTTCTGTTTCTGATTCTCCAGTGCTTGTACAAGTGCACTCTAGAATATTAGGCATTTTTATGTAGGTTCTGGCTAGTGCGATAGTTGCTTTAGCAACTGAGCCCCAAAATCTGAATGTCTTGCACACTAAGATGACACTCTATGTAATCTCATGGGATGTTTGTCAGTCAACATGCAGGTTCACTAAAATTCATTACAGTTATCTTTAGGTTGCATGTGTGTGTAGTATGCCTCACTGTGCATATGCAAATGTCCAAAATCTGAACAAGCTTATAACAGGAAGCATTCCAGATAAGGGATGTATTCTCTTCTCCCTCCCTCCCTCCCTCCCTCCCTCCCTCCCTCCCTCCCTCCCTCCCTCCCTCCCTCCCTCCCTCCTTCCCTTCATTCCTTTTACCTTTTCCTTCTTCTCTCTCTCCTCTTCTCCTCTCCCTCCCCTCTTGTTCTCTCTTTCATTGGGAAGGTCTCATATAGTCTAAGTTGACTTCAAATTCTTTATGTCACTGAGGATGACCTAGAATTTCTGATCTTCCTACCTCTATTGTTCAAGTTCCCAAGTGCTGGTATTACAGTCCTGTGCCACCACATCCAGCCAAATAAGAAAACCCTAATATGGCCAGGTGGTAGTGGTGGTGCATGCCTTTAATCTCAGCACTCGGGAAGCAGAGCCAGGTGGATCTCTGAAAGTTCAAAGCTAGCCTGGTTACAGAGCGAGATCCAGGACAGGCACCAAAGCTACATAGAGAAACCCTGTCTTGAAAAAAAAAAAAAAGAAATGAAATGAAAACCTTAGTATGTAATAGAAATTCTCCCATGAGACTTTTTGAGAGGATTAAACGAGTAAATAATGTCTTATAAATAGAAAGCCCACTAAATATTTATCATATCCCAACATGCTTTCTGCATTGAACATTCACTTAGCAAGATTCAGATCCTATCTATAAAAGAATGTTTATTATTCTTCGTCATATATATATATGAAACAAGTAGAAAAAACTTAAGTGTAGAAGTCCTGGAAATGAATACAAATATATGTTTTCAGTGTGGTTAATGATTTAAACATTTATTCAAGGAAATATAAAAAGGTATCCTATTCTTCAGGAGTGTAGATGTTTTGGGGCAATTTTATGTCCATAATAAGCCGGCGGCAATCCAAAATGCTCTGTGAGTGTGAAATAAAATTGCATGGCTGTTTGGGGCTTCTCTTCTAAAGACTGTAGTTACCCATTTTTTATTAAAAAACACTCCTTTCTGTACTCCAGAAGGACTAAGATCATGAGATTGACTATTATTGTGAGTTCTGGTATCATCAGAAAGTCCCAAGAAATTCCAACTCAAGAATACAGTGGATAAAACTCTGTTGCTCACATTTTAAAAATTTGCTAAACTCTTCTTGCATAGAGGTACTGTGTAAGAAATCAGGGATAAAAAGGAAAAAGTGGAATTCTGTTTTAAAAGATCTCAAGGACTGCCAGCAACAAGTGATAATGAAACAGCTCAATTTACCCAACTATGTTAACACACACTTAATTTACCCAAGTATGTTAGCACACACTTATACTTCCATATTTAGGAGCTGAGATGGGAACATGCTTAGCTGAGGGACAGGCTGTGCTCCATAGTTTGAGCCTGACCTGAGCTGCATAATGAACCCCCCTCCCTATCTGTCTGTCTGTCTTTGTCCCTCTTCCTCTTACACACACTCTATTGAGTGATTACCATATTTCTTGCTTTTATTATTTTCTTTACTCCTCTTAGAAAGTCTTCTACATAAGTACTTATTTCTAAGTCCATTTTGAAGATGCAGAAAGATCAAGGTCTCATTAATTAAGGAATTTGTGTTTGGGACATTCTATGTCTCACAGTAATTGGGGAAAAAATGCACAGAAAATGTGATGGACTAAAGATAATTGGATCTCTATAATGCTTATGGTACACTGAACATCATGTTGTGATATACATGTATATTTAAAGCATTTAATCCAAATAATGTACCTCAGAATTGTATGTAGTTAGCCTCAGATAATCGAGAAGAGATGTAATGATTGGAGATGTGAGAGAGATTCCCTGCACATTGCCCATTTTTTCAGGTATTGACTAAAGAACTGTAATCTGTGTCTTCCTGGTTTCTAAGCCCCAATTTCCCCCACCACAAGTGGTTTGGAGAAGATGAGGGAGGAGAGAGAAGGGGAGACCACAGGACCATGGTGTGCCTTGTTGGTGACAAGTAGCACCCCCAAGATTTCAATAGAAGAATATCAGACTTGTGTTTCAGAAAGAGCAATCGGCAGCACTGTAGAAGAATGGTTCTACCTTATTTTTATTTAGTAATTACATTGACTACAGACCACACCACTTAATGTGGGCACTTATTTATATTCCTCCTCTGTATTTACCCCATGATATTGTCATCTCAATTCAACTATAGGTGATCTTCCCAAATAAGTGTGGCAATAGAGGCATCCCTACAAAGCATAATAAGTTAGAATATGTGTTGATTTGATGAAATTAACAATGCTATATTGTTTATCTAGCAGGATATTGCACTGATTAAGAGCCAGGACTCTGAGCAGGAAGAATCCTGCCGTGCTACTTGCTAGCTCTTAAGCACTTTGCTCAAGGTCATTTAGCTAAATACATAATTGGAACATGGTGAGACATTTGCTACAATAGAGCAACATTCACAGAAAATGCAACAGAACTAATTCTAGCTGAATGCTTACAGTGCGGAGCATGATAGGCGTTATGCTGAGTGCTTTATGCACATCGATGCTCTTAATAAAAACATGGCCAGTCTTATGTAGCTAGCTACATGCTTTGCATATACACTCTTGCTATTAATGGGAATATTGCATACCCAGAAGGTGGGTATTCTTTTACAAGGTAAACCTCTTTGTTTGTTAGTTTCCTTATCTTCATAAGGCTACTAATAGTAAATATCTTTTAGGGCTATTTTGAGGAATAAATTTGATAATTTGCAGTAGTAAGTTCTCCATCAATATGAACTATTACCTGCTGAATCAAGGAGCAATTCAAAATAAAAGCATAGGGGCTTTGAAACAAGACTATAAAGCATTAGAGAACCATACTCATATAAGAAATAAATAAATAAATCCAATAGAGAGAAAACAGAATCATTTTTCTGGCGTGTTTATTAGATTAAAGTAGATCAAGTTGACTAGCTGCAGGATTGTGCTGTGTATCTATGACCACCAGTACAGAAATAGCACCAGCTTTTAGATTTAAGCATCCTTGATAATTTATTGAAAAAAATCTTATAAAAATGAATACTTTAAGCAATTATATGCTCACTGATTAAACCACAGCAACTAAAGTTTAATGAAAGAAAATCAGCTTAACTCTTAAGTGTACTAATCTAATGGAATATGAGTCAGAATATGCTAAATTTAAACTCTGAAACTGAAAAAAAAGAGGAAGATAAAATTGCCTGTAAATATCAATTGGATAGCATTTTGATTTCTTAACCCACTTTATATATGTAAATAATATTCATTTGCCTTAAGAGAATATTAGAGGAAACTGCAACCTTATCCAGGGAAATTTAAAGAAAAATAGTCTACAGAGAACAAAAAGGGCAAGAGTTTACTGAAAATGAGTTGATAGAATTTCAAAGACAACGTGTCATTAAGTAGTAGAACATTCAAATCCTGGGCAGGTAGGATGGGCCAGCAAGTGAAGGCACTTGCCTGACCTCAACTCCCCAAACTCCCTGTGGCAGAAGGAAAGAACCCTCTCCTGAAAGTTGTCCTCTGACCTTTACACATGGGCTATAGAATACATACAGAAAACACACACACACACACACACACACACACACACACACACTAATTAAATGTAATAGAAGCTTTAGGTTCTCCTCTTGTAAGCATTAAAAATCGTCTGTGACAAAACTAGGCAGCTACACGGTGCAGTCTTTCTATGCTGGATGTTACCCAGTAAAGATTTTCTTTTTTAAGTTGGCCTTCTTTTCTCTGTTAAGTGCTTATAGGTCATGGATGCCAAGTCAGTCATCCTTTACTCTTCTAACATCCTATAGCTGTTTACAAATGATGTGCAGTAACTTAAATTTCTTTATTGAGTTGGATGGCTTCTCAAAGAGGAAGTTTCAGGGATTATTTTCAAACTGTATTTTCTAACTATAGACAATCTGGATTAATTTTCCTATTTCCAATGGCTGGTTCTGTGGCTATATTTCTCTCTTGCCTTTGTGGTTGGGTCTATTTCTCAAATATCCATGAGCTGTCATTTTGGTGGGGACCAACCCCAAGAATTTTGGAACCAAATTTTTTTGGTTATAAGTTATATAGCTGTAAATATCACAGCTTATTAGAAAATGCTAAAATACCAAGAAGCAAAAGAGAATCCAAAAGAACCATTAATGAAGGAATTTGCAGGTAACATTTATATGAAGTCCTTAAAGGGAATGTCACAATAGGGCAGGAGAGAGGTTCAGGCTCTGCCGCTTGCCTGAAGGAGAAGACAGGAACCCTAAAGAATGGCTGGTTTCCCTAGAAATGCTCCCTGGTGGACTGAAACTCCCCCTCCCCCGTTTCAAGTGTCTGTCTAAGGAAACCCCATATCCTTTTGTGACATCTCTTTTTCTTCCATCTTTCCAGATTTCCCTCTATTCATTTAGAAATATGCATATTCATAGTTAAGAAAAAGACTTTCTAGATTGTTGCTAGAGTTTTCCGCCTTGCCCACAGTCAGGACAAATCTCTGTCACCCGCCAGTCCCACAGCCGCTCAGACCCAACCAAGTAAACACAGAGACTTATATTGCTTACAAACTGTATGGCCGTGGCAGGCTTCTTGCTAACTGTTCTTATATTTTAAAGTAACTCATTTCTAGAAATCTATACTTTGCCACGTGGCTCGTGGCTTACCAGCATCTTCACATGCTTCTTGTGCTGGTGGCATCTGGCAGTCAGTCCTTCTGCCTTCCTGTCCTTTTATTTCTCCTCTCTGTTAGTCCCGCCTATCCTTCCTGCCTAGCCACAGCCGATCAGGTTTTATTTATTGATCAATCAGAACAACTTGACATACAGACCATCCCCCAGCACAGCCAAGTGCAGACCATCTCAAACACCTGCACTCAGGCCCATGGTCCTAATCATCCTCTATACGGACCTGCTGGGTAACGCCACAAAGAACCCAAGAAGGGCTCCCACAGGACATACAGATCATCCCACAGCACTAGATGATGCTACTTGTGAAACAGTCACCTTCTGCAGGAGACTGTCTTTATGTCTCATGTCTCATTTACAGTGGTAACCTTTTCTCCTCCATGATTCTGGTCTACTTCCCCTGAAATATTTTCTCCACAGTACTTACCAACATTACCATAAAAGATTTTCTCAATGATTATCTAGTCCCTGAATAGAAAGAAAAGCTCTACAATATCAGTGATTTGAGCTTTTACACTCTCTTCTGCATATATATGTGTATATATATGTATATACATACATACATATATATATATATAATGCTCAGAATAAGCTCTTGTACTTAGTGGTCATCAGTGAATATCTGAGTAGTGCTAATGCTAATGACGGTGAGCATCTTTGTCCCTTCTGCCCCCACACAAACTCTTCTCAAAGTACCAGTCCCACATGCATAGATATCCAAGGATGTGTCCAGACATGCAATCTAACCATGTTTTTTTGCATACCATAGAGAGAGACACACCCATGACGGCTCCTTCAGCTAGCTCTTCCTCCTTTGTTACCTTGACGCTCTTGGTACAATCACTTGAAGATTGCTGGCTGCTCCTTTAATTGGTTTCAGTCAAAGGCATCACTTTACTGCATAGGTCTCCTTTCGTGCTGTCTTTCCTGGGACCTTTTCTGCTGTCTCCATCAATGTTTTCTTCCTTATCATCTTTGACATCTTCCACATCATTGCTCTCATTCTTTCTCAGAACCAGTCAGCTGCTTCTCGGATTCTGACTTTGGGAAACAAACAAGCCTTGACACTAAAAACCATCTCCTTCAAGGCATAGTCCTGGATCCTATAAACATTCACTTCTTATTGTACATGGAAACTTTGAAACCAAGATGCCTAAACCTGCTAGGACCACTGGAAGTTCTTTGCACAGTAGTGGATTTGTGCACGGAGCTCTGTCAAAGGCTTCCTTCCTTAATATGTCACTCCAATTCTGTCTCGGAACCTGATGGTCTTTTACCTTCCATTGTAACCCCGGTGTTTAAAACCATTCCTTTTGCCCTTGTATCCATAAGCTTGATGCTTTGGGCCATCTCGCACAGGAGTAGGACTTTGAGTGACCTTTGGTCAGTTATGTGCTACTTCTGTTCATCTTCTCTTAGATGTTTCTATTCTTAAAGTTGGGGAGGTTTAACCAAAAGATTCACTCCATGCTGAAAGTCCCTGAGCCATCAACCTGGATTGAATAGGAAGGGGACAGTGAGAAGCTAGACACTTTGATCCATGGGTACTAACTAGAGTGCTGTATCTGCTGAAGGCAGAAACACAACTGATCATAAGATTTAGATAAACCATCTCTAGACTTGTGACACTTACTACCACTGTGTCTTCACTGTCCTAAACCAGCTTCTGGTACCCAAGAAGTCCTCCCTTCTCCAGCCAGACCTAAGCCATGGGATCATCTTCCTTAAAAATATACTTGTTTAAGGAGTTCTGTTTTTTGTTCCCTGAACAGGGCAGCATTGGACTCTCCTTACAGATAAGGGGGCTGGGAAAGTCCAGGGTCATTTTTTTTTTTTTGTCATTGGAATGAGATACTTTGCAGAGCTAAGTTCTCCTTGTGTATACTATCAGCCTTGGAGTATATAACATCTATTTGCCATTGAGAGCATCCTTGGGGAGCAAGAAGGCATGCTACATCACCCACTTTAACAGCAGCTTCTGGCCAGGTAAAAGCAGGGTGGAGGTGGTGAAGGGAGTGCTCACATACCATCTGCCTAATTGGAAGTCATGTTATGTTGTCAATACCTTGTCATCTCTGTGCATAACAAACAAGAGGTCTCTTGTACATGTATTAATTTAAAATTTTAAATGTCTGCAAGCAAACATTTATGGAGCATCTACTAGATAGAAAATGTTGGGAGGGAGATGGAAGCTCTGAAGATTATAATAAGTAAGACATGTTTGTTGTTCTTCAATGACCTTACTGTTTGTGGCGTGGGGTGGGGAAGTACGGAAATAATACCAAAGACTGTAAAGAAAAGATATATGACAGGTGATCAGTATGATAAGGATGGAGGGTGCTGGCATTATGTCTCTGATTTGAGAATTAGTGTAACAGTACATGCAGCTTGTATTTCTTTTGCAAAAGGAAGAATAAAAATTCTGTGATCTTTTTTTATAAGACTATTAAGCTAAACTACTTCCAACAACTTAGACAAATTTGGTTATTCATGAGAATAACACCTTTTCTAAAAGAAATAAAGTTAATTTTCTACTCTTCTGCAAAGGAGGTCATTAATTATACATTTTAGATTTCATCAATTTCAGTGAGATGAGACTAACATTTTAACTAGATGTCAAGGAAGACATAAGATACTAAGTTAAATACACTGGATGACAATAAGTGGTTATTAAAAACATAACTCATGTTTCTCTCATGACTTTCTCACTTGGGTGCCTGCTCAGAAGCCTGACCTTCACACTTAGTAGACAAGTTGATGTACAGAAATACCGTGAGTTTTAAACAAATGCTTCTAAATCATCCAGATATTTCCAGATTAAGGACAGATGGATAGATTTTTTTCTGTTCACTTTTCAAAAAGTAAAGAAAACCCAAACCTAACAATACCCCTGCCATCCTCAGTATTCTCCATCTTCCTGAAGAAGAACCAGCAGGCTTGCTCTGTTCCCGTTAGCAACTTACATTTTTGAGCTTGGAACTTGTCTTGAGTCACTTCGCATGTGACCCTGTGTTTTGAGGGTTCTCCTCACCAGCAAATAGTGGGAAACGAAGGGAGAAAAAGTTAAGAGCGTTAGTTGTTTTGGCATGCATGGTGAGCTTCCCCAGGTTGCCGTTCTGTGCTTGTCTGTACTGATTTTCAAAAATCGCCCTGTGTTTGGACAGCTCCCTCTGAGGCGGAGCTGGAGAAGCCACACAGCGCTCTCCCTGATGCTCCATGGGTGCCTGTAGCCAGCTTTCCTCCTTTATGCCATCTTCTGTTCGCTTGGCCCAGATTCACAAGTGGAGAAATTTTTCTTTCTCAAGTTCTTGTTTCTTAAGAAATCTAATGAAAATATTAATCCATTTGAATTGGTTTTATGAAACCAGAGGATAGTGGGAAGCATTTACTTTTCAATGAAGACTTAAGTTCATGACTTTCTAGACTATAGGTTTGGGATATAAAAGCTCTTTAAATCCTTTGAATTTATATATGTATATATAATATGTATATATAATTATACATGTATATATATATATATGAAATATATATGGATGAAATGAGCTTTGAGTAACTGTTCAAGACACTGCGTGGTGAAAGGTAGGTAACAGCTGTGTGCTCTGCTTTCTTGTCTCACCATCTATCATGTACATTCAGCAAAGAGGGAAAGGCCTGCAATGTGTGTGTGTGTGTGTGTGTATGTGTGTATGAGAGAGAGAGAGAGGGGGGGGAGAATCATAAAAGTCAAGATAGGAAACCAGACATCTTTGATTTAGGTTCATCAAAAGTATTTAGGTCATTATAAACATTTCCCTACATTTTTTTTTCAGTGCTAAGAAGTGAACCCAGAGCCTCATAATACAGGTAAGCACTCTTCCATGGAGCTATGTCCCACCTATCTCCCTATATTCACATCTCTCTCTCTCTCTCTCTCTCTCTCTCTCTCTCTCTCTCTCTCTCTCTCTCTCTGTATTTTCTTTGTCTCTGTTGGGTTTTGCATTTTCAGAGATGTGGCTACTATGTTCTACTTTTTGTTTCTCTGTCCAGAATCTAGTTCTCTACTTGTCATGACCATGTGATAGGTAACTGTCACCAGACTGACCGTTTCCCCTCGAGTGGCAGACTGAACTTGGTCCTTGTTCTATCTTGTTTTTGCTTTTATCTTTTTTCCCCTTGGTGTTGCTCTGTGAAAAATTGGTGACCTTAATCTTCAGTGTGGTGCAGAAGGGAAAAGAGATGGCTACAGTTGACACAAATTTGAAATAGCAAGGAAATGGGTCACACAGATGGGTAGCAACAATGTGGCGGCTTCCTGAGTAAAAGAAGCCTGTGTTTCTTAAGTGGCCACCTAAGTGTCACTTTTTATTCTGCCTCCAACTATCACACGTTTGATTTTCCTCAGAGTGGTTTTGAAAGACCTCGCACAAGAAACTCATCATTTAAAAATGCATAGTTACAGCTTTGCCCCATCTTTTCAATGTTATACACAGACATTAAACAAGATTTCTATTAAATGTGCCTGAAGTCGAGGAGATAAATTCCCAGGGTATGAAGGGGCAAGAAAAGACCTTTTGTGTTTTTAAGAAGTAGCAGCAATTGCAATTTTGTAGATTTTGGAAAGCTTCCCTTCTCTCCTTTTTCATTCTGTCATCATTTTTTGCTTTATTAGAAAACAAGAACCCATCTGTTTTTTATATGAAAAGAAAATGTTTTTTAGTTGTATTTATATGCAAGCCAATAATTCTAAGCAACATGGTTAGCCTGAGACAATACATAAATGATTTCAAGAAAGTATTTGTAAGTGGCATCTACCATTCACATTTTCAGCTCTTTTTGCTTTTGCACTTTGGAGGGTGTGTCATAGAATCCTTCTTGATTTCCCAATTGCTATTAATTTTTATTATGATTATTGCTGAGGAAAAGTCAGTAGACAAAGAAGAGCCATTGTGTAAATGAGGAAATTTATACTAGCCTAGCATCCCCTTTGATTTTGACTTATTTCTCAGAAGGGCAAGTGAATAAACCTAGAATTTTTTTTTAATTGCCATTTTCTTCCAATAAAAGGCTACACTTGGACAGCATAACTTTCAGTTAGATCAGAAAAAAAAAATCTGGCTTTTCAATCTCATGCAGATTTTTCCCACATAAGTATATTGTAATGTGGGATTTGAACATAATAATTCCAGCACATGAAATATTGGAAATGCTACTGACTCTCACTGGTTAAGCTCTGGATATTGTTATATATTAATGGAGTTTTTTTCATCTGAATCTGATAAATGTTAATGGAATAGACATTGTTAATGTAATTCTTGACTGTATATATTGTATATACTTACTGGATAGTTTTTCTTGTATTAGTTATAAACTTTTTAAATTTTAGACAAAAAGGGGAAATGTTGTGATATTGTGTTCCCCAAAATATTGTACACCCTAATAAACTTATCTGGGGTCAGAGAACAGAACAGCCAATAAATACAGAGGCTAGAAAATGGTGGCACTCATGCCTTTAATCCTAGCATTCCAGAGGCAGATATCTACCTGGATCTCGGTGTGTTCAAGGATACAGCCAAGCATGGTGACTCACATCTTTAATTCCAGAAAGTGAGCCTTTAATCCCAGGGAGTGATGGCAGAAAGCAGAAAGGTATATAAGGCGTGAAGACCAGATCTAGAGCTTTTAGCTGGTTAAGCTTTCAGGCTTTGAGCAGCACAGTTCAGCCAAGATCCATTTTGATGAGGACTCAGAAGCTTCCAGTCTGAGGAAACAGGATTGGCTGAGAAGTTGGCAAGGTGAGGTTAGCTGTGGCTTGTTCTGTTTCTCTGATCTTCCAGCATTCACCCAATACCTGGCTCTGGGTTTGATTTTATTAATAATACCTTTTAAGATTCATGCTACAAAGGAGAGGATACTGGTCATATGGATGAGATGGAGGAAGAAAATGGAATGAGACAAGGAAGAAAATACAATATGCATTTAACACTTTTCCCTCGTTTATAACCTAGTCGTCATAGGGTTTTTTTTAAACCTGTAATTGGTATTCAGAAATAAGAAACCAACACACAAGGCAATAAATACTAGCCCTATCCAGTTAAAAACTTCTCTTTTAGCTTATTAACACAGCTTGGAAGCCCAAGATAGTATAGAATTATTGGTGAAACTAGTATGCAGTTTAGAAATATACTTGTTTACTGTTTTATTTAGGATTAACTGTTGCATATGAATATTAAATTTGTACCTTCAAATATAGCCATAGTTAAATCCCTAGAGATACTGATAGATACTGCTTAACCTTTTTTTTTTTAAAAAAAATATTAACTGACACATTTTCTTCAAAACATATGGTAAATGATGTGACCAAGGAATCAGAGTCCTGTGCTGTGAATGTATGTCTGCTTTCCACACCAGGGAGTTGAGTTTACTAGCATCTGAGGGTTTCAAACAGAAGCTGCCCACTAGCTAGCCTAGTAAAGTCCACAGGTTTTTTTTTTTTTAATGCCCAAAGAAGTGGTTAAACACGGATAAAATCCTGCATTTACCTACAGTCATTCCTTTTCTTACTGTTCATCATGTGGTTGCCATGCTTGGTTTATAAATTAATTAGAGTTTTTAGCTGCAAGCCATGGATTCCATTGTGGATAATTTAAAGAGAAAAAAGGCTTATCAATGTATTTTGGGTATATCTCAAAATCAAGGGTCACTGGGTCAAGTTAGAATGTAGCATGTTGTGGTGATATTTTATTTGTGGTTTGATAAATAAAGCTTGCCTGGAGATCAGGCTGAAAAGGCCAACCATTTTAAGTAAACAAGAAGTCAGGCAGCACACACCCTTAATCTCTTAGCAGTCGAGATCTCTGTGTATTTAAGGCCACACTAAGGAACAGAGCTAAGTGTGGTGACACACGCCTTTAATCCCAGTACCAACCCTAGAGACCTAGAGGTCTGTACAGACAGACAGACAGTGACAGAGCTGTTTAGGCAGAGGAAGTGAGGTAGCTGGGCTAGGAGCCAATGAGAGGGCAGAAAAGCAAAGCATATAAGCCTGGGTAGACAGGAAGTCATGTTCTTTGGAAGCTCCAGAGTTGGTGAGGTGAGGTTAGTTCGTGGCTTTCCATAGTTCCTTGATCTCTCTAAGGCTTTAACCCAGATTTATGGCTCCATGTTTTTTATTTAATAAGACCATTTAGAAATTTGTCTATATTGTTTTGTTATATGTAATTTTAATAGATTAAGGTTAAAACCTTCCTTTTGTTTAGACAGAAAAGAGGAAGTGATGGGGGAAAGACTTTAGGAAGTCTTTCTATATGCTGCAAATATGTGTTGCTCTGATTGGTTGATAAATAAAGTCATTTGGCCTTTGGCAAGGCAGCTTAGAGACAGGTGGTAAATTCAAAGGGAGAAACAGGGAGAAGGTGGGGAGAGACGACAACAAGCTGTCCAAGGAGCAACATGTAATGCGATGCAGGTAAAGCCATGGAACATGTGGCGACACATAGATTAATAGTTATGGGCTAATTTAAGATATAAGAGCTAGCTAGCAAAAGCTTGAGCCATGGTCATGCAGTTATAATTAATATAAGCCTCTGTGTGTTTACTTGGGGGAACGTGAGTGGGAGAGATTTGTCCCGACCGCCGGCAGGCTGGGACACAGGAAACCATCCGACTACAGCATACTCCATCAATATTACTGGGAGCTCCACTCCCTACAGTACAGAGATTTCAGTCCAAGATAGTATCACCCACCCCCTTTTACCATTTATGCTGGCTGCCACATGTAGAAATCAATGGTGGACACCTTCTGTAGAACCAGATGCCACCACTGCCATGTCCCCAGGCAATCTTTCTGTGCGTGACTACTGTTTCTATACTGCTACTTTCCACATGTTTTAGATTTGGGGTTTGCTCTGGCTGTGTCTGCTTTGTTCAGCCTAGGTCTGATGCATGGTGATGGCAAGTAAGTCTAGAAGAAGTGGTGTCTTTTGTTTTATTCTATGTGGTCAAGGCTGAATTCATGGTGTGAGAATTAATCAAAGCAGTGACAGTGTTTAAGATATGAGGCAGCTCAAATTAATAACATTCCAAAGGGTCTGACTAAAGAAACTCAGTGAGTAGTTATGTTTCTAGCGCCAGGCATGGTTTCCTTCTTGTTGAGTGGGTCTTAAGTTCAATTAGACAACAGTTGCCTACTAACAAGATATGCACGCCACTACTGCAACCTAACGGTTATTGTGCCATGTTGGTCACTGTTGTGTCTCATAAGTATTATAGCTGGATAGGACTGTTGGTTGCCTCCCTGCTTTGGAAACTTGCATGTTCCAGAAGCTAGTCCTCAGAGAAGGGATATCTAGGTCAGCTCTAGCTCAGGATTCTCTACGCCCTGTTTCTGAACTTCTTAGTGCTAGTGAATTTATGGTTAGTTGAAAAGAATCTACAACTACTAAATTTTTAAAAATTAATTAATTTACTAAATTAATTTACTAAACTAGCATAATCTATAACAGCAATCTATAAACATTTGTCATTATACCCACAGATAAGTGTAGTCTTCAACTCTCATCAATGAAACTTCTCTTTGCTACAGATAGAGACTACTCCAGAAAATCACAGCTAATCAAAATGTAAAGTTGTAGAGCCCAGTTCTGATGTATACATTTAGAAAACACTATCACACCTAAGGCTCACGGAATGTTGTGTACAGGGGATTGAAAAGATTGTAAGAGCCAGAGGATCAGGGAGTTTTCTATGAGATTGTGTCTCCTGGTAACATTAGACGCTACACCCACAAAGTCCAATGCACATGACTGTCAAAAGTGAGTTGAAAGACACCAATGGATACGCCATATTGGAGGAGAAAAAGCCCACAAGGCCTCAGCCCTACCCAAAGAACAACAGCTAACCAAGGAAAGCTGGGAGCAGGAGAGGTGGTCTTCCTCAAGGAAGAGAACACTAACTGCTTGTCCAGTGCCAATGGTCAGTCCTGAAAACATACAGGACTGTATATGGACTAATGGGTTATATTTAGGAATATATAAGCATATACAAATACCTATATGCATGCAAAACAACAGAGCATGGGGAGGGGCGTATGGGAGGGTTTGGAGGGAGTAAAGGGAAGGGAGAAATGTTGTAATTAAATTTTAATCTCAAAAATTAAAAAATAAAATAAACTCAGTGAGTGTACATTGATTTTTGAGATGAGATAACCATTAAAATTCATGCTATATTCACAGGTATGCTCACTGCAAACTGGGAATAAGGTTTTTTTTTTTTTTTGAAACTTGATATGTGGAACTTGGCCAAATTATAAATTCTAAGTTTATAACATTCAAAATACTACAGAATAAAATAAGCATGAAATATACACATCTTATGAAGACAGTGACAAAAATACCAAAGGACTTGAAAAGAAGCAAGAGATAAAAAGGGTCCTTTGGCTAAAAACACCTATTCCATTTGAGGATGAAAGTGATCTCCAACTCCATCTATAAGGCAATGATGATGCTAATCAAACCACAAGTGGGTTTGGGGGAAGCAAGTTGACTGACTTAATGATTTGGATCATAAATATATCACCAATGTTTTTAAAATCATCATCAGTGGGTTTGATAACAATAAAGGATTGGAGAGATATCTTAGTGGACACAATGCTTGCTGCCCAAGAATGGAGACCACAGTTTGGATCTCTAGCACCAATGTAAAAAGAAACAACCAAGGGATATGGTGGTGTGCATCTGTAACCATAGTGCAGAAGTGAGAATTGGGGTGTGTGTGGCTGTGGAGACAGGGAAAACCCTGGATCTTGTTGACTACCCTGTCTAGACAATTACTGAGTGCTGGGTTTAGTGAGCAACTGTCTCAAAATATAAGGTTAACTTAACAGCAATAGCAGAAGATATCTGACGTCAACCTCTGGCCTATACACACATGTGTGCACAATCATACACACACACACACACACACACACACACACACACACACACTACCTTACACACACTAACATAAAAACAAAAATCACAAATGAAACTGCTACAAAAGGAATGTAATGATGGGTGAGTATGGCATGTGTTATTTGGAGCACTTGAAGAGACAGAAGGACAAGATGCCATGATGGCTCCAGAAGAAGACATGCAAATAAAGAGACAAACTATATGATACAACACAGTAGAGAATGGTGAGTTGCTTTATGAATATTGTAAGAAAACTGGTTAATCATTCAGAAAATAAACAACTGTATACTGACATTATTACACTAATGGATATTCCAAATGGAGGAAATAATTAGTACAAAAAAAACTAAACTAAGAGAAAAGTTACAATGGCCAGTAGTGTGTACTCTGTGGTGAAGAACAGTTTCTCCATGGAGTACATATATACCCTCAGTCTCCTATACACACATAAAAATAGATAAATAAATATATAAAACATTAAAGGAAAATATTGATACATTTGACCCTAAGAGTGAAACATTTCTGCATAGTAAAGAAACTTTTCCTTAAAAATCTCAAAAGAGAGTATTAGAAACTGGGGAGACTATTTAAGACATTTGAGAATATATCTGAAAACAGCTTAGGTACACTATAATTGAGGATTCAGGAAGGACAGTTCTCAGTATGCTCATACCCATGTGACATGCTTAGAGTGATAGTCTATACCTCTTCCACAATTTAGTTCCTTTATAGAATTTTCATCTTATATTTTAGGATACATAGTAAAGCTAAGCTGAAAAAAAAATAAAAGATTTGATTATTCATTTGGCATTTTTTAAACCTGAAGAAAACATTTCTCCTAAAAAAGAAATTGTTGTCCACTGTAGACATTAAGTTTCATGTACTGAATGTTTCTGTAGAAAAAAAGTAGATGATTTGCATTTCTGTAAAAAGTCATGGAAAGTTTGCTGGGATTATGCAGACTCTTCTAGCTTCTTTAGCTTCCTTGAATCCAAGGAAGAAAAGGCAGGCTTTTAAAAGGGGGGGATTGTGTTCCCTTCAGACTGGTATTCTAAATCTGACTTGATAGCAGAATCCAAAGTACATCATATCCCAGATAAAGCTAGCTGCTTGCCAGACTGCTCTGTTACAATTGAACTGTAAATGGCTCACATCAGCACATCCTGTCAACTTTATATAAACCCCACTTTATGTAACATGATTATAGATCCCCTGAAAACTGCTCTGTACCTGCAGCTTGCAGACGGATCTCTTGATATTGTCTCCTAGACATGACTAAGAAAAGCAGCACAGGCTGCTGTTAGAGACACAGGTCAAAGACTCAGGCAGATGCTGACTGGATTTTTATTTTTTCAGATGCCTGTACCATGTTCAAAAGAGAACAGGTAAGCATGATCTTACTCCCTCATTCCCAAGCCATTAATCATGGATCCTCATTGATTGACTTTATACCACCCAACAATGTATAACCACTGGCTGACTTGGACTACAGGTCCTGAGCACTCTATAAGAAGGCAACAGGATTCCTTGGCTTAGCACATTTTGCCAAGCAACATAATTTCTCCAGAAAAGCTTTGTTCTCCATTTCTCTTTGAGGATGCCATTGCTTTTTAGTTTTAGTTTTATCTGGCAGACTTGATAATGTAGAGTTCCTGGGAAGTTTAGTTGAGATTGACACATACTCATTCAGTGTTTGCTGTATTCAAGACCTAAGTGAAACCCTAGGAATTCCAAAACAAGCAATGAAAGATTGTGGAGGTGACAGCCTGGTAGGAGAGGCAGCTTCAAACCAGAATTTCAATACGGCATTGTTGACAAGACTCCTGACTATTGAGGGAATGTGAGAGGAAGGCGCAAAGTCAAGGCTTGGGTCCAAGCAAGTTTTCTTGAAGAGACAATACCCAAAGTTGCATCTTGAAAGTTGAGAACAAACTGTTTAGGTGGGATGAAAAATCCAGGCTATGAAAAGAACAATCTGAGGAATGCCAGAGCATGAAATAACCTGGGGGACATAGGCAGGGCACTCCAAGACTTCCGAATTCTGTAGGGAAATGTTTTAGGTGTGCAGTGGTGGGGAAGAGCCTGAAGAAAGGAGTTAGACTTGGACTTTATATCTACAGACAATGCCAAGCTCTTTATTCCTTGATTTCATTGTCCACATTCAGTACTTCAACAATTACCTTGTTGAGCTGTCCCAAAAGAGACTACTATCATCAGTCTTGTCCATTGCTTCCACCTGGATCACAGCTCTACAATTAGTTGGGAATCTCTCCTTGCTTATATTTCTTTCCTTCTAAAGTCTACCCTCTTTTCAGAAGCAAGAACTTTCACTCTAAAAGTCAAATTAGGTAATGCCATTCCTTTGTGCTCAGGTCTCTGGTGGCCTTTTCACAACTAGAATAATTACCAAGCCTGAGATGTAAGGCTTATAGAACTGGCCGCTATATCCCCTTTCCTTCATCTATGGCAAATGCTCTCCCCAATTTCTCTGTGCTGAGACAAGGCTCTCTTGATTACTTTTTCTGAAAACTATCCATATTCATTGCACATGCACACACACTCACACAAACACACAAATGTCTACTTAATGCCTATCTTATACAAAACAGGCACATATTTACCTTTGAAAAGGTACTGTTTGTGTACTGTTGGGCTTTCAGTTCTAGAACACAGGGGACTTGTTCATTGAATGAACTAAAAAATTCAGAACCGAGCTAAACTTGAGAATAAAGAGACCCAGTGTGACAAACAGACCACTCTGTGTACGTTGTGGAGGACATAAATAAGGAGACAACATTCCAGAGTAAGTGGATAGTAATCAGAGAGAACAACTAGAAAATTCCTGTGTTGGTCTAGATCAGCAGCAGGACTGAAGTGCGGCAGTGGCATTTGGCAAGAAGAGATATAGGAGAGATTTGAGAAGTGTTTTAGTGATAACATTGGCCAAAGATGATCAAATTACATCTGGGCCTCCCTTCAGAGTCTTGGCTACAGAAGAGAATGATAAAGGAAGCTAAAATTGGAAGTGGTCCAGGATCAGAGGGGGCAGGATGTGTTGCCTGTGTGCCTTCTGGGACAAGCACTTTTCCATTTCAGCATTTCCTGGTGCTGGCGTTGCCAAAGCATTCATGTGTCCCTTGTGAGGGTCAGAAGCATTGTCTTGCTGTGGATCCAAATGACAACAGTGAGTTAGATGTATTTTTGGCACCAGATAGATGTTCGATAATAGTTTTAATGATAGTTTCTAAGCAATTGGATTTACCCTGGGGGCTTCTCATCTCTCTAATGACTAGGGCCACGCCTGCTCAGTTTATAAAGTCTGGCAAAATTACAGTGTGAACTGGTAATGCCGAGGGCTGTTGTACAAATCATACTAGGTCTGTCTCTGATATAGCCATGAGGAACTTATCTGAACCCAGGGCTTCTAGAGACTTCAAGAACACTCACTTCAAAGGAAATGCTACACCTTTATGAACATCACAACCCAGGTATCTAACAAAACAAGAAAAGGCACACAGTGTCTAGCTTGTAAAAGTATTTGATCTGCTTACAGTTTTTGAAGGTAATTGATCTGTTGAAATTGACACTTAGTAGAATGTCACAATTTTGTTTTCAACATAGTTTGGGAAAGTTCTTTTTAGCCCGGGGAAATTTATTGTCTTAGCCAAGGAAAGAATCATAAACCCTCAACCAAGAAAGATTATGAAATTATTTTGGATGATTGGGACAGAGGTCTTTCCAAAGAAAAGGTTTATCACATGGGTGATTTAAAACACTTCTGAAATTGCATTTCTAAGCAGTGACCTAGAAATCTGACAATGTGATAATGAATTCCCAAACAAATAAAACAAACAAACACAAAAATCACATTGAAACTTCTCACAATTGGCAGGATAAAAAACTGGCAACAATAACTCCTGGAAAAGTGAGTTGGATCGTATAGCATTAAAATGAGTTTGGGGACTCTAACATGAAGTCAACACATTCATGAGAATTTTAGAACGCTCAATTTCCCACAATCGCATCATTTCTCTGTCTGACAATTGTAATTATTCCTCATCATCTTGACAGCCAAATGAACTTCCTGTAGTGATAATATACCTGCTACCATCCTGTCCAGATTGGAGGATTAGCTTTTTCTTTGATAGTTTTGTTCATTTTTGAGGTGAACTCACTATGTTGTTTATTATTCTACATTATTCATTAACTTACCACCATTTGTGGATCTAACAGTAGTTTCTAACTTTGGTAGGAAAATAAAGAGATAACAGTTGTTTCCATGATTTTAAACAATGACGACTTCACTTATGGATGTCACTAATGAATTATCACATCTGTTTTTCAAGCATTCTAGAAAGTATTGGACATTAGTGTATGTTTCTAAAACATCTAGGGTCACTAAATAATCAAGGAATTAACATACAAGATATTATAAAGAAATCTAATTCTGTCTAGGCTGAGAAAATATTCATGAGACAGTAATGGCAGGCTAAATAATAAAAACAACAAATATAAGGAAAACATAATAATTATAAATTAAAGTACCTGACAGTTATGAAATATATAGATGTGGAATCTATCCTCTTAGTTTTTTATTCAATGAATTTTTCTTTTGTCTAAGAAGGAGATATATATGTAAGATTTGGAGGAGGTAGTGCAGTGGATCTTGAGGAAACAACTTTTTAAACAGAGGGAACTTCCAGTGCAGAGCCCTGAATGGAAGCATGCTCCTGAGTATAGGAGAAGACCACAGGGATACCAAGGCCCAAGCTGGAACAGAGCAGTGCGTCGGGAGAAGGAGGAGGTGTCCTGTAGACAATCTCTCTCCTATGCACTTGTACAGAACTTAGTGGGGGAGGAAGGAGGGAGGGAGGGTGGAAGACGGGAGGGTCAGAAGAAGTCAAGGTGTTGGCAAGCTGCATTCCTGCGGGAGGCTCTATGAGATTCATTCTTTTCTGGCCAAGCTTCCAGTGGCATCTGGAGTCACTGGTGTTCCTTGGAGGCATAGGCATCACATTGTCATCTTCTTTTCTGTCTCTTAGGAGAATATCACATTCTTGTACTTTGTAGATTCCTAATCTATATAGGGATATATTAGTATCTATTCCTGTTGAATTTATAGTTTGAACTTCTCATAGGAACCTTAGCTTAGGCACATTTATAAAACTCCCCTTTCCAACAAAAGGACAGTCTTCATGGGTCTTGGGGACTTAGGTGTTTCTTTTCTGGGACAATTACTCAGTTACAACATCATGTAACAGCAGTGGAAAAGACAAGGACTCAAGCAGGTGGACTGAGAGCAAGGAATACAAACATTTTGCCTCTTAACTGAGAACACAGCTGACAGAGTGGTTGGATTAAATAATCCATTTTATTATTAAACGTATTTATCACATGGGTTATGAAAAATGATTATTAAGTCTATAAAATCCAACTAAACTCTGAACCTTTAATCTTTCACAAACTTTCACTTACATGGTTAAAATAAGTACATCATTCATATTTGATTTTCACTTTTTTTCCTTTCCATTGACCTCTTGTTTGCTGAGAAAGCACTGATTGAGTCAATTTTTCAGATAGTTATTCCTTTTCCAAGTGTGCAGTTTACTGTGATAGGCAGTCCAGAGATGCAAAAACAATGAGAAGTACTCTCTATCCCTAGGGAACTTGTATGTAATGATTTGGCTCAATCCCAGTGCTCGTTCCCCACATTCTATCCTAACGATGCTAGTTAGGCATATAGCTTACTTAGAGTTTTGCTAGTAAAAATGTGGGTGAAAGTCTACTCCCCTAGTCAAGACTGGTGATGGCCACAGTCTTTCTCCTGATTTCTGTTTCACAGTTACTGTCCTCTCACACAGAGAGTTTAAGCAAGCAGTTACAGATTGCGGGCTTCAGGTTCCAAAAGTGCTTCAGAATGCAGGAACAAGATACCAGAATGAATGCACAGTGGGTGGAATCAGTTTATTTGAGGAGCTTTTCCTAGAAATAACCCATCCCACACTCGGGTTTAGAGAAGAGCGAGTTTACTGAAGAGACAGAGCCCCGGGAAACAAGGACCATGAAATGTAACTAACGTGAAAGAAACTGTGATCTTTGAGACTGAAGCCTGGTGGTGAATAGTAGTTCCTAGGGAAGTTAAGGAAGGAAAGGAGACTATCTGTCAGTGTTTATCTACAACAGTATGAAAGGAAGGAGAGAGCATGTCAATGTCACTAGTAAGCTTGTCACCTGAAAAGGGATGGCTTATTTGATCTCTGGACAGATTGATTTTAATAGTTTGTAGTTCTACCCAGCCTCCTTTGCAGTGAGCCTGGGATCACAGCAGACACTGGATTGTTATTGGAAAGGATTCTGGCCCAGTGCTTGGTACACAATATGAACTCAAACTTGCCCATTATTAGAATTAATGGTCATTTTATTTTTCCTGTTACTTTATCATTTCTCCCAGGATGACCAGTGGCCAGGGTTATGTTGATGAAACTGAGTTTGTAAACTCTCATGACCTAGTGTGGACTGTGGTCTCTCTGGTCAGAATGAAATCAATCATTTAATTAGCTACTTTTCAAACACTGTGCTAGCTCTTTCCTAATACTTTCTCACATTGAGATAATGTTTGCTAGTAATTGTCACATAGAATCTCACCTAATTGCTGTTATTTTCATTTAGTTACATGAAAGCAATGCTTTAAGATCTTCAAACTTTTCAATAGGTCAGTGGTACCTAATAAATAGTCTAAACATAAAAAAGAACCCGCTTGTGATCATTTGAGTCCAACCTTAATGGGAAGTTGGAGTGGCACTGCACAAGTTGTCAATAGAAATGTAGTCGGTAAGGCTGTGTTCATAGCGTTTCTAATGGTATGATGGTTAATGTTAATTGTCAACTTCACAAAACCTACAGTCATGTGGGTGTTGGGCCTGTGAACATATCTGTGGGTTATTATCACAATTACTGTTACTTTTGTATTGCCTTGAAGAGACACTATGATCAAGGAAACTTACAAAGGAAAACATTTAATTGGGATTCCTTGTCATTTCAGAAGGTAAGTCCATGACCATCATGGCGAGGGGTTGGGGGAACATGGCAGCAGGCAGGTAGGTATGTCTCTAGAGCAGTAGCTGAGAGCTTATATCTTATCTATAAGTTGGAGGCAGAAAGTGAGAAACACTGGGCCTGATGTGGGTTTTTGAAGCTTCCAAGCCTAGCCTCCAGTGACATATCTACACCAATTAGATACCCCCTAATCCTTTCCAAAAGAGTTCCACCAATTAGGGACAAGCATTCAAATATATGGACCTATGGTGGCAGGTGCATGGGGGCAGGGCATTCTCACTGAAACTAGCACTAATGGGGGTAGGAAAATCTGTCCACTGTAGGTGGCACCATTCCGTAAGCATGGATCCTGGCCTGTATTGGAGTGGAGGTGAACTGATCACAAGAATTCACATTTTTTTTCTTGCCGCCTTCTTCTATGAATACAGCATGACTAGCCATTTAAGCTCCTGCTCTCTTGATTTTCACAACATGATGGACTTTACTTGAACTATAAGCTAAAATAAACTTTTTATTCTGTAAGTTGTTTTGGTTAAAGTACTTTATCATAGCAATAGGGGGAAAGGGCTAATATATATGGGAACAAAGGTTTTATTGGGAATTAGACTAGAGGCCATTAATTTACATTTGGGCAAAGAACTTATCAATATTTTGTGTGTACCCTAAAATTACATTGGAGGCTCACTTTAAAGGTAACAGACTAATTGACATGGTAAAGGGAATTTAAAGGCAGCCTAGGCTGCAGGCTGTGAGACAGTTACTCCTCACAGCTTTTAGCCAGATTGACACCGAGAATTGGGAACAAAAAGCCAAGAAGAAAAGACTAAAAAAATCTTGTAGTTTGGTCATAAAAGCCCTTGTAATGTTGTGTCTAAGAGAGCTATGATTGCTGAAGAGACCAGTGCTGCTTAAAAGACTCCTAGCTCAAGGTTCCAAAGCAGAGAAACTGTCTCAAACAAACAAACAAACAAAGAACAAACAAACAAACAAAACAAAACAAAACAGACTCCTAGCTCAAAAGCTTAGACTTCCTTCCAAATTCCAGGAAAATAAAAAGGGACCATTGTCAGGGCAGAGGACATGCAAGAGCAATAGATAAGCGAATAGTAGAGTATGAGTGATCTGATTGGAGAAATGGAAAAAAAAGGGGTGGACCTCTAGTTAGGGAGTTGGGGAGATAATACAGAATGAGAAAGGAGGGTAAAATAGCAGTAACGATGTCTGAGAAAGTTACAAGCAATCATACTATAAATTATCTATATAAAAAACTAAAACCTATAATTCATGTAAGTGTGTATAAATATACATATAATTTACACGAAATTTTCTCATCTGGGTTGACAATGCTCCCTCAAAGAGTCAAAGACCATCTAACAAAAAATTCCAACATCAGCTATGAGAAGTTCTCTTTTGAAATGTTTGTCAGGGTTGTCCAAAAGACTTCCAAAACATTACTGACTCTTGCTATTACCCTTGATTACCTCCCAGAAGTGGAAGGTAAGTCCCTGTGTTGAAGGCACCATACTCTTAAGACTTAGGGCCCAGAGGTCCCTGATCTGGAACTGACTTTAATGCCTCCATCCTGAGGAGTAGCTTTCATGGTACCAGAAGGCACCATGTAAGCTTCCAAAGCAGGGGAAAACCAACAGTCCTGTCCAGCATTGATGCCAATGAACCACAACAATGACTAGCATGGCATTGTAACCCTAAAAGGGTATGGTAGTGGCTCACATACCTTGGCAGTAATCAACAGCTTTGTAATTAGACATAGACCCTCTCAACAAAAGGGAAAGCATTTCTGATACTGGAAACCTAGCTAATTACTCAGGATTAGTGAGGTCATGGATCTTGGAGGAGAACCTCCAATCTCACTTTACTAAACCAGAATAACCCCTAACTACATTCAAAATATTAGTCTTTATGCCCACAGATAAGTGTAGTCCTCTGCTTATATCAAGTGAACTTCTTGAGACAGAGACCATCACAGAAAAGCACAACTAATCAAAGTGCAGAGTTGTGGAGCCCAGTCCAGTAGATACATCTACAACTCCCACACATAAGCCTCAGGGATCATCATGGAAGGGAAGGTGGAAAGATTGAAAGAGCCAGAGGAACATGGCATTTGCTGTGAGATTATGTCTCCTATTAATGTCAGAACATACACCCATAAAGCCTCCCTGACAAGAGTACCTAAATCTGTGCTGCACAAGGACAACAATAGACATGATAAGGTTGACAGGGCAAGGCTGAGGGAACTCATGAGACTTTAACCTTATACAAAGAACTACAGGTAACTAAGGAATGCTGAGAGTGAGAGGAATGATCTTCACAGCAAAGAGCACAACTGGTTATCCAGTTCCAAATGGTCAGTCTTGAAACATGCATACAAGTAACATTATACAGACTGAACAGGTTGTATTTAGAAATGTATGTGGGGACAATTCATGAAAAAAAAGGCTATGAATTTGAAGCAAAGCAATGAGGGGTATATGGGAGGGTTTGGAGGGAAAAAGAGAGCGGAGGAATGATATAATTATATTATTATCTCAAAAGCCAAAAGAAGTAATAAAAGAAGAAACCAAGGAATTCACACTGGAACAACAGGAAGATGTCTTGAAGGCATCTCAGAAATTAACTAGATGCTGCCCATCATAGGTTTGAGGATGGGAGGGCAAACTATCTCTTCTTCTATATGCTGTCTGTGGCAGTGATTTCAGACCCCAAATCGTAGAAGCCAATTGACAATAGAATAAACCCTCTGAAACTGTGAGTAAAAACAATTCCTCCTCTAAATTATCTCTGGTATCTTGATCACAGCTACCAAAAGCTAACTAACATACTCATGTACCTTCTACCTGTAGGAATGACCTAATTTCCTCCAGTTGCACATCTCCTCAAAGAGTTCTTACTGTGGTTCAAAGGGCATCTTTGCCAAACCTTTCCCATATTCTGTGGCTGACATGAGTTCTATTACAACCTGTAGTTCTTTGATCTGTTCCTGTGGTACATGCGGTGTATATGGTGTACATGTACATGGTGACCTATATATGGAAATGAGATATCACAGAAAAGAGTTGAGGCTCATTAGTGTCAGACTAACGTGTACAAGATTTATAGCTCTAGCCTGCATACTAAACTGTTACTTTCCTCATTTAAAAAATAAGGATAATTATACCTGTCACATACTGTTAATGTAAGAATCAAATGAGATCACGTGTTTGTTATAAATTTCTTAGAGTGGTTACTAGCACATTGGGTAAATGTTTTACATTTGAAACTATTATTTTACTGTCATTCTGTGTGTGCATTTGTGTGTGCCACTGTGTGAAGAAGGTGCACATATTTATGTGTGACTATGCACATGGAAGCTAAAGGCTGATGTTGGATGTCTCTCTCTCAATTACTTTCCACCTTATTTTTTTTTAACTTTTCATTTTTTTATTTTATTTTTTCTTTATTAAGAAATTTTCTACTCATTCCTCATGCTATCTACAGACCCCCTCCTCCCTCCTTCCACCCCCAGCCTTCCTTCCCAAGCCACCCCGCATCCCCACATCTCCCCAAATTGAGGTCTCCCATGGGGAGTCAGCAGAGCCCAGCTCACTGAGCCTAGGCAGGTCCAAGCCCCTTCCCACTGCACCAAGGCTTTGTCCACCATATTTTTTTAAGACAGCGTTTCCCACTGAACTTGCAGCTTGCTGATCTGGCTAGACAGTCTGTCTAGTAAACCCTAGGGACCCTCCTGTCTTTATATTTATAGTGCTTGGATTGTAGATTCATACTGTCATACCAGGCTTGTAAATTCAGGTACTGGGTATCTGGACTCGGGTCCTCAAGTTTGTGTGGCAAGCACTTTAGTGACTTTTTTCAATCCCCTTTGTTTCCAAGACCCTTTGATAAGGATACTCTACTTAGGAGACTGAAATCGTTGTGAGGTCAAAGACCATGCCTTTCTTCTTTATCTTTATTTCCTGCTTAGCATGTTTTAACAGAGAATTTTTTTTCTACATTTGTAAGTATGTGTGTTTCAGAATTGTCCCTACAGCTTATGTAACATGATTCTAGAAATCAGGACAATACTATCTATGTCTTATTAGTTCCTCTTTAGTGTCTAGTTAAACACTAGTATAAATGCACACAGCCTGGTAGTAATAAAACTGGTTGAAACAGCCTCTGCTTGGAGTATTATTTGCTTAGTCCATTTACTTTGACTATTAAATCTTGGCTGTAGTTGTTAGTTGGAGTCTTGGGATTTACTTCCTCCCAGCAATATTTTTTGTCAATGTCTATAATAACTATGTAATTGAGAATAAGTGAAAGTATACTATAAAATGAATAGTATAATACCTAATGTTAAATAAAACATGAATTTATATCCAGAAAATGTACAATGACTATCAGAGTGTATATTGACAGGGAGATTTCTCCCTTCATACTAGAGAATTCATGAAACCTAAGTTGAGTGTGGAACAGAGAAATGCCTCTGGCTTAATACTGACGGCTTTGTTTGGCTCATTTTCTTGGTCTTACATTCTGCGTCTCTCATATCTGCCTGTCTTAAAATGGATATTGCAATGCTTCAGAGACAGGATTACCATTGGAAGAGGACATTTACTTGTTGCTCTTACAATTATGCAATCTTTAAGTAGAGTTCTTGTAATTATTTAAGTAATTGAATCAACTGTAATTTTCTCAAATCTACAATTGCATATAAGGAACCCTATGTCTCCCCTATATTTTACAAAGCCCGCCATCGTACACTCCAGGGATTGTTGGTATATGGAGTAGGCTTGGTCTCTGCTGGAATTGTTGAAATGTGACTTCTCTGAGAGGCCCACACCTCTGCCAGTGCAGAAGAAAGAACCCAGGGCCCCACATATACCAGGCAAGTGTGCTACCATTGATTTATGTAGCTAGCTTCTTTAAGGGCTTTTTGAACTGCTCTAACCTAAATAGGAAACAATTATATTTATTGCAATGGCTTTTTTTTATGCAAGAAAGTAGCTACTGGTTGGATTCTATCTGAGAAATACACTCCCTGATGTACAGAAATCACTTTATGGCTTCCTATTGTCTATATAGAGTATATTCTATGCTTACTCTTAACTAAAAAAAAAAAATCATTGCTCAAGTTACCTTGCACTATTAAGTACTCACTGAACACTGCTGCCTAAACTTGGACTTTATTTTTATTCTTGAAATTTAAAAACTGTCTTTTTAAAATTAAACGAAGTTCCCAAATATACATGTAAATATCACCAAGTTTGAAAGTGACAGTCATATAAACTACATATCACCCTCACAAAGTGACCTATGGCCGGTGGTGGTGGCTCATGCTTTTAATCCCAGTACTTGGGAGGCAGAGGCAGGCGGATCTTTGCGAGTTCGAGGCCAGCCTGGACTACAGAGTGAGTTCCAGGAAAGGCGCAAAGCTACACAGAGAAACCCTGTCTCGAAAAACCAAAACCAAACCAAACCAAACCAAACCAAAATAAAACAAAACAAAACAAAACAAAAAAACCAAAGCGACCTAGGCAATTATGTATTACTATGAAAGCAGAAAGATTACTACTAATAATGGATCTGTCCATAATGTTATCCTAGTATAAAAGAATAAATTCAGAGATGAAGGTGAGATAGTAAAAGGTAATTAACAAGAAATTTGAAATCATTTAAACTTTCCCCCGGTTTATTGTTCCCCAGTGTTTCTCTGTTCTTTGTAAGTCATGTGATATATATTATATATGGCTTTGCATCATTGAAAGTATATTTCCTATAGATGTTGTAATTTATTATTAGCCTCCAAACTGGAGTTTTGTTTGGGAAAGATAAGTTTTGAAAGAGAAAAAAAGGTTGTAATTCAATTATCTTTTCACAGCTGGATAGAAATTAGTTTTTGCTGGTGTTAGAAAATTAAGCTCTATGGCATTCCTTTTGCCTTGAACAAATGAAATGTCAGCTCTGGTGATGAATCTCTACCCTACCTGCTTTACTTTAACAGGTTGACTGAACTGAGAGGGATTGGTTGCCTAGCTCAAGGATACATGGGGCTTTGTAACATATCTCAACTTCCTTGGCTTCTAATCCAAAACACTTATTGTTCTTTCTCATTATTTCCACCATCATTTTAATTGTCAGAAAGAACTGGTGTTATGCAATAAATGTCTGTGTCTTCCCCAAACTTGTATGTTGAACTTGTAGCCTTCAACATAGCTATCTGGAAGCTTGGTTCTAATGGGAGTAATTAGAGTTAGATAAGGTCATGAGGGTAGATTCCTTAAGATGGGATTTTACAAAAAGTCACCAGAGAAATTGCCTTCAGCTCACCATATATGAACATGGTGAGAAGGTTGCTATATCAAGATAGGAAAAGAAGCATTAACTCCATCCTGGTCATGCTGATATATGCTCTTGGATTTCAAGCCTCCAGAGTTGTGAGAACACTTTTATGTATAAGTTATTCAATATACTGTATAAGATATTCCCATACACTGTATAAGGCATTCAATCAGAAGTATTTTGTAATGGCATCTAAGCAAGCTAATACAACCAATAAGATAAAAGTACTCCTTTTCATAGGACCAAATTTGGCTATTTTCCCAGTGGTTTAGCTGCAAGTATAGATATTTCAATTAGAAGGAAAACAAGTATATTTAAAAAAAAATTTGAGATTATAATTTAATTACAACATTTCTGCCTTCCCTTTCCTTCCTCCAAACCCTCCCACATACCATCCCCACGTTACTTCCATGGCCTCTTTTTTCACTAATTGTTTTTGCATACATATATGCATGTACATTATGTATTCATAAATATAACCTCTTCTTTTCATATACTGTTACTTGCATGTATGTTTTCAGGGCTGACTGTTTGGCACTGGACAACCAGTTGGTGTACTCTCCCTGGGGTAGACCACCTCTCCTGCTCCCAGCTCTCCTCATTTGCCTGTAGTTCTTTGTGTAGGGTTGAGGCTTCATCGCTTTTCCCAATTCACTTTGGCATGTCCATTGGTGTCATCCTTGTTCAGCTCACTTTGGGCAGTCATGTTCATGAGACTTTTTGGGTATAGCTTCTGATATTACTAGGAAACACAATCTCACAACAAACTCCCTGATAATCTGGATTTTATATTCTTTTTGTCCCCTATCCTACAATGTTCCCTGAACCTTAGGTATAGGAATGTTTTGTAGATGTATCTACTGGGACTGAGCTCCACAACTTTGAATTTTCATTGGTTGTGGTTTTTTGTTATCTATCTATCTATCTATCTATCTATCTATCTATCATCTATCATCTATCTATCTATCTATCTATCTATCTATCTATCTATCTATCTATCACCTATTATGTATTTATTCGAGTGTGTGTGAGTGCGCATGCGCATGCACATGTATATATGTGTGTGCATATACATGAGGGAGAGGTCAATGTCAGGTATTTTCTTCTATCATTCTCCACATTATTATTATTAATTATTATTGTTGTCATTATTTATTCTTTTGAGACAGACTCCCTTACTGAACCGAGAACTCAGAACAAGCCATCCAGTGGTTGGTTACCGGCATGTATGTGCCACCACACCAGGCTTTTTATGTGGTTGCTGGTGATCCACATTTAGGTCTTCACGCTTTCTTGGCAATCACTTTACCAATTGAAGTGTCTTCTCAGCTCCCAAAGACATATCTTTATTCCTGCTGCATGCTACATTTCAACAAATTGCAAATTCACATTGCAGACAGAGGTGTATTGCATGATTTATGTACAAAGTCTGTTCTTTGGTTTGCCCCAGAGATGGGTCTGCTTATGCAAACAAAGATTAATTTGATTAGAAAGAATATTTATAACATCTTAAAAATTTCTCTTTCAAGTGGGACTATGCCATTTACCATTAAGTATTAAGGACTAAATCAGGTGATTCTCAATTACCTTGGCCAAGTTAGCAGCAGGGAGAGTTTTGCCTTTATTATTCTGCTTCTGTATAAACAGTTTCACTAACTTACAATGAGATATGACTTACTTGGCAGCATAAAATTCACTGCTACATTCTGTACCCAATTTAGAAATGTAACATTTAACTGATACCCAAGCTTGTTGTCCCTCTCTGCTAATTTATTTGGACCTTTTTCATGCTATGTAAAATAATTTTTATATATTTTATTTTCCCATTGTAAGTCTTGATTTTTCCATTGTTACTCTTGATAGTTTTCTATTGTAAATCAAATGTGAGGACAATGTGTATTATGGGGTTGGGTGGGCAGAACTGTGTTCTAGTATTACACTTTTGGATTGAGAATCATCAGGAGGGGTCAGCTTGCAAATGTGTTTAAGAATATTAATTGTATTGTTAATTATAACAGAGAAATGATCCTCCTCAGGGAAGAGTACTCCCCCAATTGGTTATATAATGTAATAGTAAGCCTTGAGACAATATACATACAGGTAACACTATGCAGATTGAGCAGATTGTATTTAAGAATTTAGGGGTGTGTGTGTGTGTGTGTGTAATAACGATTGAAAAAGGGCCATAAATTAGAAAGAACAAAGGGGGTGTGCATGGATGGATTTGGGAGGAGGAAAGGGAAGAAAAGGAAATGGTGTCATCCATTATATTATAATTTCAAATACAAAAGATTATCATAAAATAGATTTAAAAAGAGAAATGTCAGAAGGATTTAAAAATATAAGCAGTGTTTTTCTGTTTGTTTGTTTTGTTTTTCAGAGATGGGTTTTTAATGCAGCTCAGGCTGACCATAAACTCCTCTGTAACTGTAGATGAACTTGGATATCTGATCCTTCTGTTTCTCTGTTGAGATTACAGATATGTACACCATTCTCAGTTTATGCTGTGATGCAGATCAAACCTGGGGCCTTTTGTGTGCTAGGCAAAAATGCTATGCTACCACCGAACTATGTCCCAGCCCTCAATAGTTAATTAATACTAGTTAATCATGATCATCTCTTGGAAATAAGGGTGTCATGATTTTCCATTAAAAACATCACATATTTTTACATTATTGCACTGCTGTTAAAACAAAGATAAGTAATAGGGTTTTAAAGGTTTTTTTTTTTTTTGGTGTGGTAATAGTTTTAGAGCTAATGATAGTATCTAAATTGGCTTATTGCTTGCCAGTGAAAAGACACTCATTGATCCCAGAGAGAATGTTGGCCAGCAGGCAGAGTTAACACGGCTTTCTTTCCCTTATCCATGAAGTGACAAACCTTTGGGTAGCTTTGTGAGTTTCCTTGACTGAAATGGCTGCACCAGGAGTAGAAATAAATCCATGTTCTGTCCAGAGTAGAACTCTGCATTCTTTTTCTTTTCTTTCTTTTTTTTTTTTTTTTTTTTTTTTTTTTTGGTTTTTTCAAGACAGGGTTTCTCTGTGTAGCTTTGCGCCTTCCCTGGGACTCACTTGGTAGCCCAGGCTGGCCTCGAACTCACAGAGATCCGCCTGGCTCTGCCTCCCGAGTGCTGGGATTAAAGGCGTGTGCCACCACCGCCCGGCTGAACTCTGCATTCTTGATCAATACCACATATTTTTTGTTTTCTACTGGAATTTCTAGTGAATTCATTCTAAGGATGCTCTTACCTCACTGTCATCTTCTCCTACAAATGGTTGATTGCTGGCTCTTCTTTCTTTGGCCTATTGGCAGCCCAGCTTTCTTTCCTTCCAGAAACTACTTTTGAACAGGTAATACATACACATGCTGTAAAACATTAATGAGACAGAAGATCATAGAATGAACGTTTCCCTCACAGAGTTTCCATGTCCAGTGGTAGCCATGTTATTATGCTCTCAGGGATATTCCCAGAATACTAAGAAGTAATAGGACATCACACATCTTTTCACAGATATTCTAGGCATATATAAATATATGTGTGCTATATGCTCCCTTTCTTATATACAAGATAGGTGACACACCAATATGCTAATATAAACTTGGCTTTTTTCACTTATCTAAATATCTTCTGGAGCCTTCTATATGGTTCCTGTAGAAAGCCTCATTCTTATTAATAATTAAACAGATTTCATGTTTGAGATGAGTCATAATTTATTTAATCAGTTCCTGAAGATATTCATGTTGTTTACAACCTATTACTACTGACTGTAATTCTGCAATGCATGTCCTAATCAATTGCAGTTCTGCATCTTTCTACTATACTATTCTATCTATCTCCATAAGTAGTGTTTCTTGATCAAATGTTATATTTACATTTGGGATTTTTATACTACTAAGTCACCCTCCAAAGGCAATGTATTTCTTCAAGTACCACCTCATCATTCTGAGACTGGTTCCTGATATTCTCACTACTATAGAATACTTTGAACATTTTTGGTCTTGTTAATTTGAGGGGTGAACAGAGGGATCACGGTGACCTTTAAATCTTATTTCCCTCATTATGGGGGAGGTTAGATACCTTTCTGTCCCAACAATCATTTCTAGTTAATTATTAATGAACTATATCTTTCACTTTTGCACATCATTTTTAATATTGCTACTCTCTGGATTTTTCTGCAACCAAAATGTTGCTTCTTCATCTCTTGGCTGAGTCTTATTCTGTGGTGGTCCAGTATTCCATTCATCCTATTTTCCACTTGTAATCTGATGAATTCCATCTAAGAACTGAGGTCTTCCAGGATGCCAGCTCTGGCCTCTTCTCCAGGCTGTTGTCTACCTGCCTGCTCAGCATATACACCTATGTGTTCAGTGGCATGTCAAGTTCAACGCTTCTCAAATAAAACCCTTGGGACGTCCTTTCTTTTCCTCCAAATTTTTGCCAGTCCTCAGATGAGAATGACTATCTGAAAGCAGTAGATCAAGCTCAAACGTCAGCATCTTCCTCTGTCTCTCCTGCCTCCATTCAAATAGCCAGTGCCTCAATAAGCCTGCCAAGCTCTGTCATAGGTTGCATCTGGAGATAACCAGTCCTAATTATAAACACTACTGCTATCCCTCCACTGCAAGTACCACTTACCCATACCAGTTCTGTCCAGCTGAAATCACTATATACGGAGGCGATAACAACTGCTCTTGATTACTAGTCTTCTTTCCTCATGGTTTATTTGTCACACCACATTCCATATGATGTTTTTCATGGGCTTTGGAATACACTTGTGATAGCATTACTTGGAAGGCTGAGGAAGGGGCATCAAGTTTGTCCATCCTGGGACTTCCTGGCCTACATAAAAGCCATTTCTAATAAAAACAAGATAACAAAAACCCACCCATATTAAAACATAAGTCATATCATGTCACATATCAATTAAAAAGTATGCCCTTTCTGTGTCAAACCCCTTTCATGGTCTAGGTGATTTGGATCATCTCTTCATCTCTCCCCTTGTCCCTCTCTAGTTTCCAACCTGGTGCTCTTGCTATTCTTTTACTATACTAACCTAGTGCTACCTTTTGAATCCCTTCATTTTCTGCTTCTTTGGTGAGAGTGCTCTCCTCCAGACTTCTACATATAATATCTGGCTGCTTCTTCAATGTTAGTCTCAATAGTATAGGTTTTCAGAATAACTTTTTAGAGAAGCCCTGATATGGTTTGAATGTCCTACCAAAACATGTATTAAATTGTGAGGTCCTAAAATAGTGGAAACTTAATCTATCTAAATGTACAATTTTTTAATTTTTAAAATTGAGGAAATTATGTTACAATATTAAAGCTTAACTGGGAGCATTTTTCTTGGGGACACACTTGGATAGATAATGTGTTTATGATGACCTGAAGCTATGCCATAGAGTTTGTTTTGACACATTAGCTTTCTTGGAAAACATGCATTATTTAATGAGTCAGTGTCTTCCCTGTGTGATCAATGTGTATATCTTTATGTCTTTCTTTCATTTTTTAGGGGTGTTTGTTTATTTAATATCCAGGAAGGGCCTTGCTATGTAGTTCAGGGTGGCTCCAAATGCTATAAATTCCTATTTCAACCTCTCAAGTGCTTGATTAGAGACATGTGTCATGATGCTAAATCATTTCTGTCTTCTATATCTAAAGAATTACATAATGTACTGTAATCATCAAATTTACCTACAGCTGTCTTGAAAGCATACCGTTGTATTTCCTTGTCCATAATTTGATTTCTACAGTTTACCCATATCCAAACACCATCCAAAAATGTTAAACATTGTGTTTAGAGAAAAAGACCACATGTATGTAAGCTTTATTTAGTTGTTACTGTTATTTTATCATTATTGTTAGTCTCTTGCAGTCCCCTATTTACAAATTAAACTTCATCATATATATATATATATATATATATATATATATGAAAAACCACCTTATTATAGGCATATAGGCTTTAGTACAGTGAAGTCTCAGGTGTCCACTGTGGGTCTTGGAGTGCACATGGAGTTTTTTATTTCCTGTGCTGAGCATTGAGCCCGGAGCCTAGAATATGTTAGGTAGAAACTCTACCATGGATCTATACTGCCAGGCCATCTACTACTTTATATTACAGTAAACTGCAGTAAAGCATCAATAATGTTGGTAGGAAAATGCATGCTGTTATTTCTTAGCTTTTTGATATATTGAATAGATAATTCAGTGGGGTGTTGTTTTCTATCAATGATAGTTAATATTCTTTTGTTTTTCAAGATACTGCTGCTGATTCTAAGAATTCCAAAAAAAATCTTATTTTTTATTGCTATAGGAAAATATATGCCTGTGGACTTAAGAGGAAGATGGAAAGTTGCTCTGTTCAAAGATACAGGACTACTGTGGATATTTGAAATGCCACTGGTCATGATTCACTAGTTTCTGTTATGTTCTTCCTTCACATAGTGGCGAACACTCTAAGGAAACATGGTATACTGAGTAACTCATGCTCTCTTATGAAATAATTGGCCACGTCTTTACTTAGCCTTAGAGAGGAAGTGCTGGCACAGAGGACTGATGGGATGTAGCCTCACCAAGGATGGGCTTGGTCCAGTGAAGCACATGCTGCTGCAGTCTCCCTTGATTCTGTTCTGGGAACCAAATCCATGGTTTTTCTTAGAAATATGAGTTTCTTAATTGAAAATTTATGATTTGTAGGTACATAGGAAGTGAAATAGAAATTTGAAACAATCACCCAGATTATCTCATTAAAAAAATACTTCATTAAGGCGAAACAGGGATTTTTTTTTCTGCTTAAATTATTCAACTGGACTAACTACATTAAAATTATCTAAAATTGCCTTGCTCTCTGGCTCACCTTATCTGTTTAGAGAGACAGACCTTAGGCTGTGTCTGCTTTACCCTGTATGGATTGATTTGGGAACAAAAAATTCAATTAATTCTATTCACAGAGGGCCGTCTTTGCACCGAGTGAATGGCAAAATGAATGCACTGGTTTCTTGTTGTCCCATTCCACCGCGAAGCCTGGGAGGGCCTGAGCTAACGAATGTCATGACCTATTTCGACGACTCACTAGCACCTGGTTGCACTTCCATTTGGTGGCTTATCTTAAATACATTGCCTTCAAAAACTGCTTTCCGTTGGGACAATCAACAGCACTAACTCACTGTTTTGGGGAGCATGGAAAAGTAAATTGAGGCAGAGCATCATGGACTAATATCTAAGGCATGTTTGCCATGTGCTTGGTATTGATTATCTCATTAATCTATAGTAGTGGCATGGCAGCTTCTCCTAGGCAGTTTGACACTGTGCCCCAGGTGCGTAAGGACAGTGCTGTCCTGAAAGGCAACCGGTACAGCCGTTAAGAGTGCTGCCCTGCAACAAGCCCAGGACCCGGCACCAACACACAGCTGCCTCCCAAACAGATCAAGCCAAATGACTGTCTCACCCGTTCAGGGGGCCTGATCCAGTTGGGGGCCCCTCAGCCTTTGGTTCATAGATCCTGTGCTTCCATTCATTTGGTTATTTGTCCCTGTGCTTTATCCAACCCTGGCTTCAACAATTCTCGCTCATATAAACCCTCTTCTTTCTCACTAATTAGACTCCCAGTGCTCCACCAGGGGCCCAGCCGTGGATGTCTGCATCTAGATTCCTCAGATCTTCCTTGGATGGGGTTTATGGCACAACTAACAGGGTGTCTGGCTATGCAGGGACACTTGGCTTGGTCTGGGAGGGGGGGACTGGACCTGGCTGGACTGAGTCTACCAGGTCGATCCCGGTCCTCGGGGGAGACCTTGATCTGGAGGAGGTGGGAATGGGGGGTGGGGTGGGGGGAGGGGGAGGGGGGCGAGAGTGGGAGAACAGGGGAATCTGTGGCTATTATGTTGAACTAAATGATGTTGTAAAATAAATTTACTTAAAAAAAAAAAAAGGAAATAAAAATGAAAAAAAAAAAAAAAAAAAAAAAAAAAAAAAGAGTGCTGCCCTGGGTGCTGAGTTAAATAGCGGTGGGCTTTAGTTTTTCTCGATAACGAGGGAAAGTCATCACCATTCCTATCTCAGGGTTGTTTGGAGGAGACAGAGTTCAAGCATGGAAAGCAGTTCAAGAGTATCTGGTAGATGGTAGATTGTCTAACAAATGCTGCCTATACGTTATGAACGTTATTCCTATTGCTCCTATGTCAATGTCATAATGTCTCCCAAAGGGACGGTGTGAGAATCCGAATCCAGTCCCTCAGTTTACTTCTCTTTTCCTCTTTAATGACTCCACAACTCCCACCTCCCTACCACAGACAGTCTTTTTTTTTTAATAATTTTTTTATTAAAAAATTTCTTTCCTTTTACATACCAGCCCCTGTTCCCCCTCTCTCCCCTTCTTCGCTCCCTCCTATCTAACCCCACCCTATCCCCATCCCCTCCTCATAGAGGGTAAGGCCTCCCTTGGGGAGTCAACACAGGCTGGCATCCTGGGCCTAGCCCCTCTCCCGCTGCATCCAGGTCCCCACATACAGTCTTAAATAATGAGATTGACTTTGGGACTGTACATTTAGGCACAGTTATAAATCAAGAGCAAGTGAGCTATTTTGGTCTAGGTGGTACCATCAGCTTCTTAATTTTTTTTTTAACTTTAAAAGCATGTAAATGTCATGATGGTGATGAGATTTGTGTAGTACTCTTGGTGCTAGCATATTTTATATTCATTATCTCATCTGATATGGCAAACTGATGTAAAAGAGTGTGCAGATGTGATTTCCATTAATAGAAATTGTTGCTCAGAGAAGTAAACACACACACACACACACACACACACACACACACACACCACTTTGCAAAGGACTTCTTTCTCACCCATAGGGAGGGGCTTGGGGTTCCTCATTTGAGATGAGGGGACAGTAGAAGTTGAAAGAGGAACAAGAAGGAGGTTTGCTGTTACTCTGGGAACTTTGAACTATTTGAGGTTGTTAATGTCATTTTTCAGTATGGTGAAGAGAAGGAACAGGGAAACAGAAAGGGGACAGAAAAAGGAGATGGGGAGAAGAAGTTTATAGGTTGGGAAGAAAATGGAATGATGGGTGCTAACAGCAATTCTTCAAGGCTGCTGACTACTCATACCTAAAACCAAACAAACACCTAGGATGACCCTCGATGGCAGGGTCTTTATCTAGGCTGTTAAAGTCTCCCTTGGTGCTTTATAGTATTGTTGAAGGCTTAACAAATAGTTCTCTCTTGAGCATAGACTTCCCCTACAGCAGCCACCATGAGCTTAAAGGATGGAAAATGGTTCATTTGTCTCATTGAAGAGAAAGGAAGACCTCCTATGGAGTCAAGGAATTGCATGAAAATGATAGGTATCCTCTGGAGTAGTTGAAATTAGAGCGCTGTGGTCCAGAAAATAAACCCTGCTTCAGTAGAGATACATTTATGGAAACATCAATAAATGCTGTGATTAAACTGCAGATAGAATTCCATCAGGGAGAACAGTTTCACTACTACACAAAGGGAATTGTTTGTTTGTTTTTAGTGTGTGTGTGTGTGTGTGTGTGTGTGTGTGTCTGTGTGTGTCTGTGTGTCTGTGTGTGGGACTACTGCAATGTGCAGGTAAAAGACCATTTTAACCATCCAGATGAATTCTTCAGACTGATTAATTAAATTCAAATTGTTTTGAAATTTAAAATGTTAGTACTACAGGATGTGGAATTTTGCATCTCATTGCCTTGCTCTGGCGTGTACTCTTTATGCATAATGGTTGCAACTTTGTAAGCATTGATATGGACATAATTCCTTCCATTCAATAGCTATTGTGTGGGGAGCATTGACAGAATATCCCAAGTTCTTGTTGCTCAGAAGACAAAAAATTCTGGATATTAAAAGACAATGACAAGGGTCTGGACAGATCTCTCAGCAGTTAAGAGCACTTCTGTGCTCTGCCAGAGGACCCGGCTTCAATTTTTAGCACTCATATGCTCACACCTGTCTGCAACTTGAATCCCAAGGGAGCTGACATCTTCTTCTGGCCTCTGCAGGCACTGCATGAATGTGGTGCACAGACACACACCGACAAAGCAACCATACACATAAGAAAAAAAAAGTCTATGACAAAGGTTCTGAAAGAGGTAAGCACAAAGGAAGCCCCTGGGAATTCAGGGGCTGGGCAGCTGGGACAGTTTGCTTCTTCATGTCCATGGATTCCACATCGATGGATTCTACCAACTGTGGACTGAAACATTTTTAAAGATTATATCTGTACTGACTATATGCAGACTTTTCATGTGATTCCAAACAATACATATAACATAACAACTACTTACGAAGCATTGACATTGTATAAAACCAAGTATTATAAGTAATATGGGTGAGAGTATAGAAAAGGTTATATGAAAACATTATGCCATTTTTATATAACTGACTTGAGCAGTCACAGATTTTCATATTCTCAAGGGATCCTGCAATCAATTCCCTGAGGATATCGAGGGACAACTCTTCATATCTTGGGTACTTTTCAACTAGACTAACTTCATTAAAAGTTCTTTCGTCTTTATTTCACTTGTCATTGAGCTGAAGAGCTGGCTGGCACAAGCTCCCAGGGGTGATGGATGAGCCCATGTGTATGTATAGAGTTCTACGTGTGAGGTGCTATAGAAACAGGAAACTCAGAGCTAAGGATGCGTTCTGGTGTGAAGACAGAAACAGGAGACTGGACAGATAGATGGAGTCTAATCTCCAAGGGTCTTACCCATCATTTTGAATTAAGTTTACTTAGACTACTGGGGCAATGGAAGCAGGAGGAGGGGCTAAAGGATAGATGCAGAAAGACTGTGCAACCATTTTTAATTAATATCCTCAGGGCTCCTGGGTGAGGGATGGATTGGGAAGAGGCTATGTTTCTGAAGACAGGGGAGGGGGGCGGTGAGTGGAGCAGCCTACAGGGGAGATGATGACAGTGATGAACAGAAAGAACCATTTTGAAAGACTGTAAAGTAGAAGCTATAACTTGATGAGGGAGGGAGGGAGGGAGGGAGGGAGGGAGAGAGAGAGAGAGAGAGAGAGAGAGAGAGAGAGAGAGAGAGAGAGAGAGAGAGAGAGGAGAGAGAATGCGCAGGGAGGGGGGAAAGAGATAGAGGAGATAGGGGAGAGAGAAGAAAGCGGGGGACCCTTCTTCAGACTTAAGAATTTTGTGGGTTTTTTTTTCCTAAGAGAGGGTACTTTGGGGAGCAGGGAGTATGAGGTAGAAGGCCATTTAAAGCTGCTTCCTTCAGGGAAGAGCCGTTGGGACTGACATCACCTTTAAAGGCTAATATCTTTGTGCTGTTTTCTTCGGCTCCTGACAGCTACCTCTGAAAGACTGCTTTTGACATGCCTGTCTCTTTCTCTCCTCCCTGGGCCCCTCTCATGCCTGTTGCTGTTCTTCCATCCTCACCCAGCTGAACTGATGCTTTTTCCCTCCCTTCCCCCTCCCCCTCCTCCTGTGCACCCCGACAACCACACAGTTACAACCGAGAACAAATACTGAACCAACACTTTTGTTAAACAGCTTGACTGCTTTGTGGACAGGGATTTGTCAACACATCTGCTCTAAAGGATTTTCTTTTAATAGATTTTTGTGGAAACCAGATCAGCAAAGCATGGTTACTATGGCCTGCCCCCAGAGACCTGGAAACTGCTGTAGTAAGCAGGACTGATTAAATGATACTTTACCTGTTTACAGTGAAACTCAAAATCTGTTCTTGAAAATACTCCTATTGCTTGGCCAAAGGCCATTGAGGAGAAGAATATACTATTTGACATATTCTAGGACTGCAATCTGAAATCTCTGTCTAAAGATAATGGACTCCCTCTGTGGTCAGAATGACGCACCATAAAGGGTGAAGTATCCACCATTCAGAGCAGAGGAGGCCTGGAAAAGGGAACAGCAAGGCTAATATATTAGTGCAATTAGAAAACACTTCCAGATATGGAGCTAAGGCCTAGGTCAAGCAGGTGACATCTGGACACACCCTGGGTACACATGTATTTCTCAGCCATATCCTTTTGAGATGCAGGACAAGAGTCATTCTTATAAATCCAAGACAATGTGTAAGTTATGGGAATATGTAAGTCTTGAAGATGTTTGGCCCTCTGAATAAGTGTCATCCCACCTCAGGAAACTTGTGAGATAAGTAGATTCTTCCAGCCACCATCCTTTCACAGTAAAGGACATACTTTGTCTTCACCCTGAACACGGGTGCAGCCCCTAGTGACAGTGTAGTTGGTATCCTGCCACTATGATTAGAAGCAGGGATTCTAGGCAAGGAGAATATAGCTTAACCCATCCTCCATCACTTGCTTCCTACTAGTGTGATTTTATGCGACTTCTTCAGCTTCTCTGAACCTGGTATTCCTCAGTCTGTACAAGAAGAAGAGCATAACTCACATTATTGCTCTGTGCTAAGGGGTAACTGAACTGTTGCACCTTGTGTATCCCTTGGCACGGAAGGGAAGTTTAGTAAATGTGGCTGAACGATTGGTGAAATCTGATGGAAAGACATGGTTGGAACTCATGGGTACACCTTGTAACAGAGAGCACTGGGAAATAAAGATGTTTTCATATTGTGTATTTAAGTGACTTTTTTTTTCACAATGAATTTGCTGCAGTGAATAACTATATAGATGGGACATTTTGGGGTTTTTAGAAGCCTCCCTGCATTCCCTGTGCTTGCAGTCACTGAGTCAATACTGTCCCGTGAAACGCTCTCACTAAAAGTCAGTTTTACTGTCTAGCTCTGATCATTCTTCACAGTCAAAACTCACCATGTTCCCGCAGGACACATGAAGGGTCTGTCACAGAAGCCAAAATCTTCTCTTGGATTTTGTTCATTTCATCTCTTTGCTAGAGGGAGTCAACACCTTTAGGATGAGAATAGAGCGTGGTTTCCAGCTCAGGCTGCAGAGGATCAATAGCTGAGCTGTTAATAAGGTGTATGTATCCAGGGACCTACACTGAACCCTTGGTAGTGTTCTTGTCAAATCCCAATCAAGTGCCACATCCTAAGAACTAAGAGAGCTGGGAGCATCTCTCTATGCTTATGAGGCTCCGTATATGCCTTCCAATGGCAATTTGCCCATGAAGCAATGTCTTATGTGAGTATCTTTCTCTAATATAGGTACTCTGCAATTTGCATCTGACCTCCATCAATTGTGTTGGGCTTTGACTCAAGTTTTCCTTTTCCCATTGCATGGATGTATCAAATTGGGGTAAATTAGCATGTATGTTTTCCTGCAATATGAATATACACTTTAAAATAATTTTCAAACAAAACCTAACTTTCTGCCATATCTAAAATGCATCTGGGAGGAGATGATGATTTGCAGATGGCATGTCTTCAAGATTTCCCCTCCTTGGTTTAGAGTTATTTTCTGTGTGGCAGTTCCCTGTTTCAAGCCATTAAATGTGCCCACCTTCCCTATCTGCACACTTGGACATAACATTTGAAGTTATGAATTGTTCTCTTTTATAGTACGTGTCTCAGTGGGGCCCAGCTTCTTAATACTTTAATGCTGGCATCTATCAGAGTACAGTTTATTCACAGGCAAAAGTTAAGGTTAAAAAGTTTTCTGCAGTATGAATTTGAAGGTTGTCATTTCTTAATTATTTTAGTTGTATTTCCTTCTTAGTCTCAAATTAGAATATATTGTGTTTCTCATAATATTCTTTTCCTTTTTAAATATTTCCAAATGTCACTGGCAAAGTAAAATATTTCTTGGACAATAGATTGAGAAGGTGCTACAAAAACAAGTTGGTTTCTTCTTTATGGGACTTATAAGGTCCTTCAACATGATAATGTTAATCGTGTAAACAGCATTTACAGTATTTCTTTGTAATTATTCTCCTGTGTTACTCACTTTACCATTTTTTCTGAGTAAAACTAAAACCCTGGTTTCTGAGGAAATATTTTGGGGAAATACCTTGGGAAATTATATTCTTAAATGAAAAATGTAAACAAAGTAAAGAGAAGATTAATATCTGAAATGAAATTTTGTATAACTATTTGACACGTTTCCTTATAACAGTATTACAATTTAAGTAATTATAGACTTTTGATTGATATGTATCTTTGACCAAGAGGGTAACCAGAGGTGGCTAATCCCTGCTCCTCTTTGCCAGACAGCCATCTGAAAAGAGCGTCTTTATCCTACAGTTGCCGAAGTTGATCTCAACAATTATCATCATCCTAGAAAAAGCAGGTTGTATCATACCGAAAATATGTTAATACCGAACAATCCTACAATTAGGAAGTTAAGAGCTATGGGACAAACACAAGCCATAGGCCTTCTCCAAAATCTGCAGAGCTTACTGGGCAGGATGCAAAGTTTAGGGCCACTGTTAAAGCTGGCACCACTGAGCAGCCAGGCAGAATACTGGAACATTTTCTCAGCACCAGTGTGGCCAGCCTTAGGAAGGAATCTTTTCATGTTTAATCTTTCCAGAGAATCCCTTGACTCACTGAACAAATATTTACTAGGTACCTACAAAGTGGGAGGCACTGCCTGGTCCACTTGAGCTGTTGCAATACTGAAAGAATTTTCAGCTCTCTGATATTCCTATTACCCCACTTAATCTGTACAATATTGAATAGGTGAGAAAAGGATGCTCATAAGAGATTGAGAGTTCAGATTTCCAACTCTGGAAGCTGCCTTAGAAAATACCATTTTCAAACTCATTTCTACTTACGAATAAATAACTGTGAAAAGTTACCCTATTTGACTGAGAATACCACTCCTAACAGTGAAGGCCAAGCATTTTACCTTCCAGCTCTGATCTACCTCTGTCAGCAAGTGTTGCTTAGAAAACTGGCCTGGAGGTGGCCAAGATATGTAGTCAATGGAAGTGTGGTTCTCAGAGAGTGGTCCCAGACTGCCCGCACACAGGCAGCATTTAGTGTTCTCAGCTGAAGCTGCTAACTGAAAGTCCAGAAGAAAGAGTGGCTTAGAGATTGTGTCAAAGGAGAGTTGGGCAGGGTGAAGGGCAAGGGACCCTCATTGGTTGAGAAGGGTGAGCCAATTGGTATCAGAATTTATGTTTGCATCCTGCCGTATTATTAAAGTACAGTGATGTGCTCCAATTGAATTTGTCCAGACACTGGGGAATCATGTTTCATGACACATTATGCGTGTAATTGTGTAAGGTCTTCATGAGAAGATGGGACACTCAGCTGGGCGGTGGTGGCGCACGCCTTTAATCCCAGCACTCGGGAGGCAGAGCCAGGCGGATCTCTGTGAGTTCAAGGCCAGCCTGGGCTACCAAGTGAGTTCCAGGAAAAGGCGCAAAGCTACACAGAGAAACCCTGTCTCAAAAGAAAAAAAAAAAAAGAGAGAGAGAAGATGGGACACTCATATGTCATTACGTACAGAGAGGGGGTGTAAGACTTATATTTCTGTTGTAAACACTCTATGAAGCCAGAATTTTATTTTCTGTTGATTGCGACAGTAAATGTAGGAAGAATCAAGGGGGAAAAGAACATGCTTTACTTTTTGAACTCTTATTTTAAAACACCCCAGAATTTTATGTGGGAAAAATGTATGAAAGAAAACACATGAAGCAAATGACACAAGTTAGGTATTTCCTGCTTTTAAAATCTTGAATAATCTGAATAAGTTGATTGATGGACAAATATGGTTTTCTGATAAGCAGTAAGTCCCAATAGTATTTGAAGCACCATTGCATGGTAATGACTGCAGATGTGAACATACCCTGATCCCTGCTGGAAAGCATATGTACATGAGATATGCAAAATGCCAGGTTGGGTTTTCACACTCCTTAAAGAAATCTGGCATGTTTGGGAAACCAGAATTGTTTCTCACAATGAAAAAAACATAACAATAAAAGAGCCACCATGGCCCAGTATTTGCCTACTTGAATGTTAGAACTTAATGAAACATTGGGGCCTACTTGGTTTAGTTTTTGGAAACAATTTGGTATGGATGACATGATTCAAAATACTGCTTGCAACATCTTCTATAATAATAGTTGTTATTTTTCTTGAGATGATGTTATATTGGCCCAGATCCTTCTAAAGTCAGTTCTGACATTTATAAGAGAGCAGTTAGCTCCTTGCAGACAGCAAGCTCACCATCCTTGCATACTTGTATCTAAAATAGTCCTAAAATTCTCTTTATTGCCTCTGCACTGTTTCCCAAAATGAAGCATGAGATCATGGTAGTATTTAGTTATCGGTTCGGTTTCCTGTCTTCCTTGATCTTTTTTAAGCATCTCTGTCCTAACAAAATGACCTTCTAGCTTGATGTCTGCTCATGTGACCAGCTATTTACAATGTGTGTGTTCTAATCTGATTTTTTTGATAACATATGAGGACATTTAGTCGTATGGTTTGTGGTACGTATAATTTTTCCCTGAATTGTAACATTTGATAGGAATTAAGCCATTCCTCTGGAAAGCAGTTTCTTCCAGCTATCTTCAGTTGTTGATTATAACAGTTCTAAAGGAAATAGATGAAAAAACTTCAGTTAGTGAATATGCCAAGCTGTGCTTTGATTATCAACCTTATTATAAAAATATATTAAACATCTATGGATTATGTGTCTCAGATCTTATCTGCAAAGGAATGTATGCATTTGAAAACAAAATCTGTGATGTGTACTTACATTTGTAATATTGGGTATTTAAATTATTTTAGAGATCATGGCTGCAGGTTCTTTCAAGGTACATTTGTTCAGCACTGGTCCTCAGCTTCATTGCAAATCTATTGTGCATACATAATACATTCCACACTGATGTAAGATGAAAGTCACTGCACTCACTAACGTTCTTACACAGAGCATTATATTTTTTTTTCTTTGCTGGAATGAAATATCCCTCTTAGGTTACTTCATCTTTTTTTTTTTTGACAGTGTTGTTGATTTTAACCTTTGACATTGAAGAATGACTCTGATTTTATAGAAAAATGTAGCATATCTTATGCAAGCCTTCGTGAGCAGCTATTTTTGTTTGTCGTTCTCAACAGGAACAAGCAAATACTGCAGTTTAAGTTATTTTTAAATGTTTTAAAATAGTGTTTGTTATTTCAAGGCATCGAGGAGTAAAACATCTTAGCAAATACTGGTCAGTTGTGTTTATTGCCTGATGTCAACACGTTTGTCAGTTTGAGAAAGTGTCACAATCCTAGAAGAAGGTGGCTTGTACTCCTGGAGTCATATGCTAATGTGGGAAGTGCCCCGTGTATTTCAGAGGCTCTGCGGCTGCACAGCAGAAGCATCCTACTTCTCACAGCAGAGTGTTAGGGAGGCTGGGATGCTTCTCTTCAACAGCACCATTGCAAACAGGATCACTTGTGCAAGAGAATGGGAGGAATTTATCTCCTGTAGTTTTATTTTCTTTCCCATAGTCATTATACTGTTGATATACTTAGAGTAAGCCAGTTACTGACAGGCATGGGCAGAACAGAGAATTGGTGTCAGGAGACCTGCATTTGCCCAGAGATAGCTACTTGACATTGAATTTAAATGTTTTGTACTTCAGTGTTGTCAGTTTGCAAAGCATGAGGGATTTAGACTGGTGACTAATGTTAAATTGAATGTGCACAGTTGTTTAGAGCATTACATTTCTAGCTTCCCTAGGGCTGGGAGCTCAGGAGGGAACACTTGTGTAAAGTGCAAGGCCTTGGGTTAGAACCCCAGCATGGGGGCAGTGGGAGTGGAGGTGCATTCCCCATAGCTCTCACCAGATTAGAAAATCTGACCATGTGAGGTCTACTTTCTCAGACAACAGAGACTTCCTGAGCCTGCTGTTTCCTTCCTTGTTTGATGGGATTTTGTTCCCTTGATCTTTTAAAATGGTGTGACTTTTTGGGATTTGTTTCAAGGAACGTTGTGGGAAAAGTTTAGTTACTCTGAAATTCATCAAATTCATTAGACATGCTACTTTTCTTTCTCTGCCTCACTGAAGTATAGTTTGGCTCTTGTTCCTAGCTGCCCCTTGTGCATTCACAAGGTTACACACTGCCTGTGTAGGGCTGTTCCATTCTGCCCTCTGTCTAAGAGCAATGGCAGATACGCACTTCCGGCTTCCATTTTCACACCTCTATTTAATCTTTCTCCTTCCATAATATTGTTGCTATTTAGATGATGAAAAATAATTTTGCTCCATCAAAAATTAGAGAAACAGTGGCTTTCTACCGACAAAATGTAACACACATAGAGAACTGGGAATAGAATAGTAAATTCCACTTTCTAAAGTTGTACTGTGCTTGTTCACATTTTTGGTTGCCACGCTGTATCTAATCAGATTCTTGCAAAGCAATGTTATGCGTGCAATGATTCCTCTATAACTCTCTTTGGAGACAGATCCCAGCTGCTGTGGTGAGGGCTAGCTGCTGCTTATGGCTAGGGATCATCTTTCACTAAATATCACAGATGGTAGTCTATCCTCTCCACCACCGAGCTGATGATATAAGCTTTGGTCAGGCAAAGAGGAAAAAGTGTGACTACAACATGTGTCTTCAAATAGAGCATCCCTGAATCATGATCAGCTGTTAGACACCTTCAGCTAACCCCTAGCTTTGATTCAGGGAAAGAATCAGCCCAATGAAGAGAAATCTAGGGTAGTCAATTAACCTCGAATTTACAAGAGAAAACAGTCACTGAAAGGAATTCCTTTCTCATTATTCATTCAGAATTGAATTTGTGTAGAAAACCAGTAATGACTTTATAGAGAGACAGCTGAAGAAGGTGATGCCTATTTGCTGAACGAAAACATTAGTTTCTTACGGAGTTGCTGCAAGATGGCTGCACTAAGGAGCTATACTGAGAAACAAACCACAAACATGGCTTCCTGTCACATGTGATCCGTGAGGAGCCTGACCATTAACAGTTAAGGACCATCTCAAGATAATGTGCCTTTACAAGATGATTTTCTTTCACCTATGGATTAAATTGGGAGAAATCAGTGATCCCAAATGCAAATATCTTTGTTCCCTTTTTACTGGATGGATTCCCAGGACTAGACTAGAGTTAATGCAAATTAGAGTGTTTAACAATTGATTCAGAAAAACAGCCAGCTTGAAACATAAACCTCTCAGCAGTGAGGTCTTGCAGAACACAAAAATGAGAACTTGAGTCAGGAAACAGAGAAGGCAGCAGGGCTCCTGACGGAAGGATTATCACTCATTATAGGGAGCCCCTTGAGCATGTTTTCAATTGGTGAATTTATCCACCCTGTCCCCCTTCCCCAACTCCTATCTGGTCTCTTTTTGTTCAACATTGGCTATTGACTGAAAGGGAAAAGAGAGCAGCCAAGCACTGATCCTCTAACTATGAATTTGTGTCAAATGTATTCCCTGAAGTTGAGTACTTGGGTAGGAAAATCCCGTCCAAAACAGGGTGGGGAGCATAAGTGTGCGCATTTTATGAGGAACACAGGGAGTGATAATTAGACCACCAAAAGCTAGTGGATGTATCCTGTCTTGTATCTAACTATATTCAAGCTAAACTTTCTGTAGTTCCATGGAAAGTAGGTGGAAAATATTTTGAATATCTTGTAATGAAATCCAAGACATGATTCTACCTAGGAAAAATAAGTCTGGAAGAAGGCAATTTTGTGAATATTAATCTCAAGTTTGTTTTTTTTTAAATCTGGTCATAATTTGGTTCTAGAAGCTCCTTAAATATAAATAATTTGGTAAAATATGATGGCAAGTTGTTTCCTGGTATCTTTGGAGCTCTCATAATCTGATGCAGGAGGATCATCTGCCAGATTGTCAAATGAGGGTAACAATCAGTTCCAGGCAAAATATTTTAAAAAAACGTTTATGAGTTAGCAATGGACAAAACTGAGTTGAGATTGGTAACAATTTTATAAGCTTCTTTTCCTTTTAAGTGTTTTTAGACCCTGGAGGTCAAATGGACTAGTGTCTTAATTTTACAGAGAAGAAACTGAGACCCAACCCATGTAAACGCTACCACATTTTACTTAAACTCTGTCTCAGCAGGAGAATGAGACTGAGTTCTTGATTCCTCCCCCAAGGATTTGCTATGAGGACCTGCTGCCTTTGATTCTCCCACCAGATCAAGCTGCTGGCTTGGGCAGAGTTCTAATTATTGGTATTTCATTTCTGATAAAAAAAAAAAAAGTTTATTTCGTGAAGCCTGCCTCACATTATGTCCTTTCAACACTGTAAAAAGGAGCTTAATTTGAATGTCCTTGTAGCATACTGCACCAACAAGTGTACCAGCTTAGCCGGTACAGTATCAGCACCGAGCTCCAAGAACACTGTGTAACTTTCCCACCTGATGCTAGCCCCTAGCTGTCGTGTTCAGCTTGGAGCTGAAAGGCTGCCCAATTTCCTCCGTATCTGACGACTCTTACAGAAAGATGCTGCCTGGAGAGTATGGTGATTTTCAAGGTCTTCTGCCCTCAAGCCCACGGCAAATCAGTGCACAGAAATGAACAAAATGCTTTTCTGTAGATATTAGTGAACAAACACCAAGACCTTGCTATAAATAAAGCAACTGCTGAGGCCTCTAGGTGTGCTTTAAAAAATGTAATTGTGGAGCTGAAGCTAGATACAGACATGATGTCTTTTCTTTGGGTTTCTTAAGCTACAGGTCTAGGAATGCAAGACACCTTGAAATTACAGTTTTGCGTATCCAACTTACCTTTTTTCTTTTTCATAAAGATTTCCAAAGTTGGACCGCTCACTAGAAATAGAGTTACTTTCTAAAGGCAGAGGCTATGCTGGAACATCTGTAATCCAAACGTGAGGTTCAGGGCTTCCCTGTGTTGGAGAACTGTTTCCGGGATGGGCAATCTACATAACTGCTTAAGTTGCCATAGAAGCCATGGCATGAAAGGAGGAAAAGATGGTGATGGGGGACAGAAAAGGCTAAGAAAATGACAAAGGAGGATGTGAAAGGGAGTGGCAGAACAGTCCTACTGTGTGACAAGCATGCTGTCTGTGTCTCTTACTCTCTGCTTTCATTTCATCAAATTTACTGATTTAGCATTTAGTTATCACAAAAAATGGCTGCTGAAAGTGGATGATAGATTTTAGAATTTTGAGTTTTTCATTCTTTTGTTTCTGTTGAGAAATTACATTGCTGCCACCTGCACAAGACAAGTCATTCCTTTTGATAACCTCAAGATTTATTTATTTATTTATTTATTTATTATTCTATCATTTATTGTTTACAGTGTATCTGTTTGCCATCAAACAGTTTGACTATGGAATTCCTGGGTATAGATTATTTTGTCCTACTTAGAGTTCATTCAGTTCCCTGGATCTTCAGATAAATGCTTTTAAAAATAAGAATTAAATTTGGAAAATTTGGGGCCATTATTCCTTTAGCTTTTTCTCTTCTCTTGTCTCCTCTGAAGTATCTCTACATGTATGTTGTGTGCTTGATATTTCACATGGTCCTCTGAGGCTAAGTTCATTTCCCATCATTCTGTTTTAGGGTGGGCAATTTCCCTCAGTGTATCTTCGAGTTCTCAATTTTTTTTGACATGTCATTTATTCTGATAAGAGCCTCTGGTGCGGTTTTTATTTCAGTTATTGCACTTGTCCACTCCATGTTTGGACTTGGTTCTCTGAGGTCTTGTGTTCTGAGAGTCTCTGTGTTCTGAAGCACTGCTGTGTTTTCCTCTCACTGCTCCAGTAGTTTCCTTCAGTTCTTTACAAATATTTATGAAGCTGTTTTCAGGCCAACACGTTTTCCTGGAAAGACCATTTCTAGAAACTGCTCTTCTTTCTCTGCTTCCTGAGTATGGGCAACCATTCTTTGTTTCTTTCCATGACTTGGTGGAGCTGATTGGAAACTGTTGGACAGTTTAGACTATCTCTTCCAGCAACCGCCTGGTTCTGACTTTTTCCTCTCAAGAATTTCTGTTTGTTTATTTTGTGTTTGATAATTTTCCTGGACTAAGTCTAGAAAGCCTGTCATTCTAGGGCAGTGTATGGCCCCAGAGACCTTATTTAGCTTGTTTTCTTTATTTTTAGCTTTGAGCCTAATTGTATCTAAATGGCCTTGTTTCAGTCAGTTATTGGTTAGAGGTTATGCCCAAATTTCTTGCTCCACAGTATGGCTTTCATTTTCTACTGAAAGAGTGGGAACAGGCAGCGTATTCAAATTTCAGATCATCTTCAAATCAACTCTGAGTTTTGATGAGAATTTTTTTTGCTAAGTCTTCCCATTGTGTGTTCAAATTCAGCTCTTGTAAACCTGGAGTTTACGGGTAGCTCTGAATGTACATGACCTCTTGTGGATGTTTCTCACATCCTCTGTGGAAGGCTTATTTTCCCAAACTGTGTTGCAACTCAGTGTGCTCTGTCACAACAATGCTTGCTCCAAACCAACTAGCAACATTAGGCTAATGGAACTCTGGCCTTCCCTTGACTGCATGCTCTTTAGTTATTTATTTTTAAGATAACAATGCTAAGTTAAGTGTGTACTTAGTAGGAACAGCAAAATTTCTGTCTTTCTTAGCTTTCTTCTGTCAGACTACTGGCCTGAGAGCTGAAGGAGTAATAGTATCAGCCCTGGGCAAGGTGCCAGGCTTGTAGTATGCTCAGATAGAGCTCAGTAGTTTCCAGGGGTGTTTGTCTTTTTTTTTTTTTTTTTTTTTTTTTACAATGTTGTTTAATTCCAGAATACTGAGATGGTGTCTTTTGAATGTTTAGTTCAATTTTATAGTTGCTATTGGGAGAAAGGACTTTTCTTATAACTCTATTCTGTTATAGTGGAAACCACAAGTCTCCTAACCTTAGTTTAAATGACAAGATCTTCACTGAAGATGAACTTTCCATGACCTTTGCATGTAAATATAAAAATAAAAGTACAATCCGTGTCCTAATCTAAGTATCCATAATATGTGTATAGATTTGTATAGACAGAAGTAGAAACACTCCACCCATCATTCATCTTCTAGAAGCCAGTAGGAGTGAGATTCCCCCACGCCTCTTCCTCTATCTCCCTGGGAAATCAGTGCTCTCATTTTTTGAGCACTGGAAACCAAAGTGCAGAGGATTATTTTCCCCTTGGTAACAAAAACAGTCACTTGCTTTTCAGATTGGGAGATTGACAATAGAAGGATGTCATCTTTCTCCTTTCTTAGGAATAACTATTTTTTAATGACATAAGTATCTCTGCCATCTAGTTACTTCCTACTATATGTTTTAGTTATTTTGTCAAGCATAAAACAGGCAACAAAATGAATAGTTGTGTGCACAATTATCTTCATTATTGAGGCTTAGGGAAATTGAGGGGCTTAGCCAAGGTTACATGGTGGGCAAGTTGTTATGTAGAAAACATTCTAGCCCGAATCTGTTGGCTTCTTAATTCCATGCTGTTGATAACCATTTATGCTCCTTTGTGGCACCACTGCTCCTAGACATCAAGTAAATGAAATCCACACCTGTTTGCAAGACCGGCTCCCACAGTGTGGCACTGCTGATCATCTGCCCACTGTGATTCTTGTCTGTTGCAGTTGAAGTCTTTCATCTCTAGCGTTTCCTCACCAGCTCACTGAAGTTCATCCTCAGCTAGGTAACACAAGACGGGATCCAGGAAACTATGTTGTAAGAGATTTTGTTTTTCTAAAGCTATAGTTTTTCTCAACTATTGGACACATCTGGTCACTGGTGGGGTTCCATTGGGGAGCACTCTTCCCCTCTGGGGACTAACAAAGAGAGGATGTATTAGGGGGTGCTCTTGTGGTTGGTAATTTGAAGAAGAAAGGAAGTAAGGCTGGACAGAGGGAAGAGCTGGTCTATGAAGCAATTCCGGTTGTGGTTGTACACAGCTCTATGAGGATTCCGGAAGCAAGAGTAGCCTTTTCGGACTGGAGGGCCCTTTGTGTTCACATGGATCTAGCTCTATTGGATGTGGTCACCCTGGGCAAAGAGTCAGAGATGAGCTGGGCCTAATCTAGCTGGTTCCTCCCAGAAGTAGGTAGCCAGGAAGAATAATTAGCCAGCACTACTGCCTCCCTCCTACCTTGCTGGGGAGAACAGTCTTGTCCTGCTCCTTAGGAGAAGGGCAACCACCACAGCTTGCTTACATTCATATCAAATTAAAAAAAATTCTTTGTTTAATTTTCTCAATAAGAATTCAAGTTCTAAGTGTGAACCTTTTGCTACATTTGGAAGGATGTGGGGACATGACAATGAAAAATAGACACAGAGCTCCTGTTCTTATAATGTTGTGACCTGGGAGATACTGTGCACATTCGACTCTCCTAATCTCCCTGCCGTCTCTTGTTTAATCAGAGTTTGGTTCTAGGCCAGTAACTCTGTGTGGCCTAATTTAAACCAATTTTAATCCCTTATTAAGCTTTAAGCATCTGGTTGTACTTTTTTTTAAATGCTTTTAAATTAGTGGATCTCTTTCTTAGATGAAATTAAAACTGGATTGTGCTTAGAAGTTTTTATCATTTGCAAAGTCACAATTACCAGTGGAATGGACTGTAAGCAGTGGGACCTCTGATTAAAAAATAAAACATTGGTAATAGGACACAATTGACAGAGAGGAATAACTGTAGTTGAACTTGTTGCCCAAGATTATCTCTGCTTCTGATTATTTCTATACTTAAAAAAGAAATAGTATGTTTTAATTGTAATTACTTTTGATAATTATTTTATCCTAGAAGGTAAATTATTAATTAGGGTGTGTATTATAAATTACTTTTTTATTAAGTGATTTCTGACAATAGTTTCTAGTTTGTTTTTTTTTTTAATTAAAGAATGGGTCTTGGATTTTATATTAATGGCTTTGGGCTCTGCTAAGGAGGGAGCCTAATCTAACTTCTGCCTTATGACTTGACATGTAACTGGAAACAATGCACCTGCCTAGCTGAGCTAACTGGTGAATTACATGTGCTGATATGCATACTTCTGGCTGAGGAGCCATTTCTAAGTGCAAGTTTCATTTTCATGATTTTTTTTCCACTGTTGGTTTAAAGTCAGTATCCATGACTATTGCACATGTGACAAGAAATAGCCCAGCCAAGGTGGCCTGGGGATATTGCTCAAAGACAGTGTTTGCTTGACATGCCTTCAGCTCTGGGTTTGATCCAGTGCCACCAGTATACACATACAAGACAACGAAACAACTAGTTTAAGACTAAAAGGACTTGGAAGAAGACAAGAAAACTCAACTCCAAGTGATGCCAATAAATTTGGATCACTAAAACTTTTCCTGTGTGGGTATAAGTTAGGATATCCTGGTTAAAACTTACTATTGATTTCTTTAAACTTCGTAAGTATAAGCTAAAAAAAAAAAGTAAGAAAAACCTGGCCAGCAATAAAAATTATGAAAGCACAACTGTGTAAAAGTGGAAATGAATTTAATCTCCAGTTTGTCTTTCAAATGTCTGTCTTTTGTTGGGAATCCCCTTTGAATGGAATATCTTTGGGAAGTGGATATAGTTCATCTACACCGTAGTGAGGATAGGGCAGCAGTTCTCACTCAAATGCTTTCCTTTTTCTGTAGGGAAACCCACGGTTCCCTTTCAAAGTAGACACAGCAAGGCCCTATGTCCATGCATTATTCTACACTGTTTAAACTGAGAAGCAAAAGCAATAGCTGCCATCAGTTCAACTTAGATTTGTGACCTGAAGTCTGTCGTGTACTTTGAAAAAAAATTGCTGTTTAAGGGATCTTTGGATTTCAGAATTGAAATCATGCATCTGTACTAGTGATACTTGCCCTTTGCCCTCAAATTGATATGAAATCTAAGGTGTCATTTATTCCTAGAAAGTTATTCTAAAACTTCAGGTCTCAAAAAATTGAATGACTCCTGGGGAGAGAGTCCTGGTTTGGGTGCTGAGAAGCCCTTTTCTATTTAGTGATCAAGTGGGATCTTCTGTCTCAAGGTTAGCTTCTGACCCTCTATCCAGAAAGGAAGACTGCTAGTTCATGCTTCACACATAGTCCTGTCTTAGTGCTCTGCCACACCAGAGCTCCTTCAGCAAGTAGCGGGGCTTCTATAGCAACAAGAAAACCTTTTCCCTAAATGTCACAGCATAGCCAAGAGACAGGAAGAAACATTGGCAAAGAGATACAGAAAATAGAAGAGAAGCAAACAAATCTAAACTCCAAAGAAACAAAGATCATTAAGAAACAGAAGAAAAGAAAACAAAAACCCTCAGAGAAAGTCAAGAAACTATTACATAAAACAGATCAACTAAGAAGTACCAGCTCTTGAGAAATAAATAAATTACTGTCAATACGAAGATAACTTAAAAGCCTGTCACCACAAAATCCATTAAGTTATATAAAATGTGTTAATAAAAAGGAAGATATGTTAATGCAAGAGCTGGAAAAGTAAATAGAGAAACTCAAAGAATGTAAAACTGTAGTAAGAGAAAATAGAAATATATGAAAATACAGGAGATAAGAGAACCGAGATGAGAACCAACTTGTGAAAAGAAGGGCAGAAGAAGAGGAGGAACAAGAAAGCAGGGTGATTGGCTGGCTCGATACACCCAATGCTCCAGGACTGATACCTGAGCTCTGGGGTACAGAGGCTGGTACTGCCTCCAGGGAGCCCTACTTTGTTAGAGCTGGAAGGAGTTAGGAGAATTGTTCTGGATTCTATGTGTTGAGTGACTTGATTTATTAGATGGGCAGTTTTCTCTGCATCTCTCTGACATGGTGGTGGTGATGGGGCTCAGAGAGAGTGTACCAAGTGTTTTCCAGAAAGAGCTTTGAGTATTACCATTAACTTAGTAGTGTAGTGGGAAAAGCAGGTTATTGTGTGTGTGTGTGTGTGTGTGTGTGTGTGTGTGTGATAGTATATAAACTGGTGTATATATGCAATGGTTTAAAACATAATCTGGGCCTGGCGGTGGTGGTGCACACCTTTAATCCCAGCACTTGGGAGATAGAGGCAGGAGGATCTTTGTGAGTTCAAGGCCAGCCTGGTCTACAGAGCAAGATCCAAGAAAGGCACAAAGCTACACAGAGAAACCCTGTCTTGAAAAACCAAAACCAAACCAAACCAAACCAAATCAAAACATAATCTGAATGGGTATAGCTTGTCTTTGGTTGGGGTGATGAGTGGTTTTTTTTTTCTTTCTTTTTTTTTTTTTAAATAATTTTCTGTATTTTAAGGAATAAGTTTATATTGTTTTTTGTTTGTTTTGAGACAGGGTTTCTCTGTGTAACAGCCCGGCTGCCCTGGAACTCACTCTGTAAACCAGGCTGGCCTTGAACTCACAGAGATCTACTTGTCTCTCTGCCTCTCAAGTGCTGGGATTAAAGGTGTGCACCACTACCACCCAGCTATATTACTTTTATACTTAAAAATAATAAAGCCCTTCCTATATGGAGGATCTGAATTTACAATAAAATATTCCTGGGAGGAATGGATCCTGCCTGCCTAGGAGACTAGTGCAGGTAGGAGAAGCTGAAGGAGATGAACCCTCCAGGGCAGTGAGAAAGGCCTGCCAGGTACAAATGAAAGATCTGATAGGTAAATAAATAGATAATAAATAAATAAATAAATAAATAAATAAATAAATAAGATAGAGCTTTGCTTTTTGGTTCATGCACCACCAGCACTTCCACATTTCCTGAGATTAGTCATACTCCTACACTGAACGCCGATACTACACTGTCCAATGTTATCTGCCAGAGTACAGCAAAGTTAGAATCAGAACCTGCAAAGACTCCAAGCCTACTCAGAAGTGAGCGTGAAGGAGTTCAAAGATGGAGGTGTCACCCAAGGCACATCTGCAGGTGCTTTTAAACAAACACTACAGTCTCAACCTCCTTGAAGAATTCGGTGCCTTTTGTCCTCACTGTTGTCACAAGGCACACTTTCTCTGAGTTGATCTGTGTAGATGGCTATCTTAAGCACTTCACAAGACAGTTAAATAAAATAGAATTGGTTCCCTTCCTCCCACCCACAGCATGTAGATTATTAAAGATGACAATTTGAAAACTGACTTTATTTAAGCAGAAGTTATAAAACCTAGCTCTTTGCAATGAAACCTGAATGTCTGTGTGATGGTTCAACTAGTTAAGAGCATTCTTAGTGGAATTCACTGGTCTTGACCTGGAAAGAGAGAATACTCTTTATCTTCCTGATAGTACAAGATTTAAGTGTATCCAGTATCATGTGTGTTCCTGTTACTTAGACAATACCTCCAATAGCAGCAAGAGAGAATTCTAGTTTTACCCACCCATGGTAAATTCTTTCCCTTACAAAACAGATATTATGTTTGTAAAATTAAAAATAAGTAATTCACACTCTGAAAGTTACTTTTCCCTACAAAAATGCTATTGTGGATTTTTTTTTTATTTGAAGGCAGAGTGTAACAAAAGCAGGGGGAAGGTGGGGAAGACAGAAAAGCCGATTTAATAGATAATGTATTGCATTTAAAGAGCTTGAATGCTGTTACTTTTCATCACTTAACTTTTCAAAGAACACTTTCAGCTTCCTTATTTGCATGTTTCATTGTTTTCAAGCCTTTACACTGTATGCTTAAAATGCAAATGGAATAATATAAGAATAATGAGAAGTAATACTTGGAAATGTTCTGAAAAAAAATGTTGCAAAAAGAGCCCTGGTTTCCATCTGATTGAAAGGAGGTGAGACTTGGGAAAGTCAGACTGGGTGTAATTTTATCTTAAGCTCTGACTAGAAGCTTCATTTCCATCCTTCTCTCTCCTTTGTAGTGGTGAAAATTATTGAAGGTTTCTTTTTTCATGACTCCTATCCTGGTTGGGTTGTGTCTACTCTGCATAAGCTAGACTTATCCAGGAAGAGGAATCTCTACTGAGAAAATGCTTCATCAGATTGGCCTGCGGGCAAGACTGTGGAGGCAATTTTTTGACCAATGATTGATGTGGAAGGGCCTAGCTCAACTTGGGCAGTGCTGTCTCTGGAAAGGTGGTCCTGGGTTGTGTATGAAAGCAGACTGAGCAAGCCAGTAAACAGCATTCCTCCGCGGCCTCTGCTTCAGGTCCTGCCCTCCCTCTTCTGTTCTTGCCTTGGCTTCTCACCCGACTTCCCTCATGGACTACAACTGCAAGCTGAAATAAGCCCTTTCTTGTCCCCATTGTTTTTGGGCATGATGTTTATCACTGCAAGAGAACATAAACTAAGATACTACTTTGTCCATACTCTTCCCTCCCCAACATTAGTTGTCTTTCAATCAATTAACTCAGCTTAACAGTTTCTAAGAATATCTAGAATGTAGAATAAATTGCTCACTGTTAGCAAAAGTAGGGGTTGGCTTAAAGACAGCTGTGTAGAAACACCAGCCAATCTTTGACTTCAGTTCCTCTGATACCTGGGCTTTCCATTGGACAGACTAAGAAATCAGACCCCCTCGGGACAATCCCAGCTCTGCTGTTTCTCAAATGTTCTACTGACTCACCTTCCTGGGTTCAGTTTCCCCATCTGTAAAATGTATACTAGCAACATCTTTCATGCCAGTGGCTGTGATGATTAAAAACATACAAATGAAGTGTGTAAAGAGATACCGCTTAGGAATAGTGTGAACACAGGCATCTTATTTGGCAGGTCATTATGATCAGCAGTGGGTGGGTTTCAGAAAGGCTAGGATGCACTCTGTCTGTGGTTTGTGATGCAGTGAGGAGGCCATCAGCCATCCGGCTTGCCTGGATCTGATAGGTCTCCTGGAGCATGGTTCTTTTAGCGTTGAATGGAGATGATGGTCCCTGTTTAATCTGAATGATCTGGTCACTATAGAGATAGAGGGACATGAATCCCTTGAGTCCTAATCTCAAACCATGTAAATCAAATTGTCTCCTAGGGGCCCAAAGATATACTGGGGTATAAGTCAAGACATAACCATTACTTTTCAGAGAATGAGAGAAGAACCATTCCCACAAAGGACCTAAAGAAACAAAGACGTGGAGGTAATCTGAGGCAGATTTGAGTGAGAAGCATGAAGGTGTATGAGAAGGTATAGGGAATTCTAGTTTCAAATCTGTGGTACTGGGCATACTAACAAAGGCCTTAAGAGACACACTACCGCAGTGGCAGTTTGAATGGAAGCTCAACGACTCCATTGCCAAAGAGCTGAACAAGAAATTGGCCAACATGGTTGTGTACAATGTGAGACTCTGCATCTGTCTGTTTGATATCACCAAGCTGGAAGATGCGTATGTATTCCCAGAGGACAGAGCACCACACACCAAAGTCTATTTCCAATACGTGGTGTTCCACCGGTTCCTGGATGAGATTCTCATCGGGAAGATCAAAGGCACACCAGAGGCACATCTCTTTAGGGTTCTTCGATGACATTCTTATCCCCCCACCCACCCCCTCGCCCCGAGTCACTGCAGCAGCCTGCCAAGTTTGATGAAGCAGAACAGGTCTGGGTGTGGGAGTATGAGACAGAGGAAGGCACATGTGACCTGTACATGGACACTGGCGAGGAGATCCGCTTCAGGGCAGTGGATGAGAGCTTTGTGGACACATCCCTCAGAGGATCCACCTCAGCCGAGGCTGCCTCTGCCAGCAAGGAGTTGCCAAAGAAGGAAGTGCTCTACAGCCTTGTGGGATCTATCAGCGAGCCAGGCCTCCGAGCTTTCTCTCCTGGGGGACCATCAACTAGCCCTGGACCTTAACAGTGACTGCCCAGCCTGAAGACCTTGCCCAGACCCTCGAAAGTGGAGCAGATGGCAAATTCTGAGTGCTGCCCAGAGCTAGGCTGGGTGGGACCAGGAGTGCCATCCCTCCCCAGCTCTGGGTCCTCTGCCTTCTGGAGCCACCCCTGAAGTCCTCTGCACTGGATTGCTTTTGTGTTTTCTTTGACAGTCTCACGTATCCAGGCTGGCTTCTCACTTGCTGTGCAGCATAGAATAACCTCGAGTTTCCGGTCTTCCAGCCTCTATCTCTTGAGTGCTGCAATTAGTTCCTCAGCTCCACATTGACTTTATGTGGTAGTGAGGAGGGAGCCGGGACTTCGTGCCCACCAGGCAAGCGCTCTACCAACTTCCCCAGCACAAGGACTCATTTATTTCAGCAGTGCTGAGGATGGAACCCTGGGCCTCTTTCATGTCAGGCAGGTATTGTATTACTGAGCTAAGCCCATCCAACCCCTTCCTGTAAACTTCCTGTTTTCAGTGACAGAAGAAACATTTAATAAATAAGGACAGCAGCAAGGGGAAAAAAAAGAGCCACACTCAAGTCTGGATTTGCACAGAGGGGATGGGGAGGTGGGCTTGGAGGGGTGGGGTGGGCGGACATAGTGCAATATACTTCTCAAACCTTACATTCCATTTTTCTCCTGCAAACTTATGTGGCCACCTCAAAGAGATGAAAAGGAACAATTTGTCATTAGCCCTCATTTTGGTAATAAGTAATTACGTAACTCCCATATGTCAAAGTTTTAAGACAGCTTTCCTTATACGACAGAAGTGCAAAGCAGTTTTTGTTGTCTTTCAGCTTTAAACTTGGGGGCATTCTTGAGTCTCTCTTCTCCCCCTTATCTCATCAGCAGTACACTGTGTTAATCTTTATCTTCACATTTTTCTCCCTCCCCATTCTCCATCTCTATTCAAGTTGTAATTACGTGAGGTCCTTGCACCCAGGGTTTCACTCTAAAACCATCTTAGAGACAGTGCCCAATTAATCCTGCTAAACTGCGTTTTTATCGTGTCACCTTCCTGTTCGGCAGCCTGCCGTGGCTTCCTCTTAACACCTGAATCTGGGGCGCACTTGTCAGCGGCCCTCACCGCTTCTCCATCACAGAACTGCCCCTCCCCACAACTACCTCTCACTTCTCCTACAGTTCCTCGGAAACCATTCGTGACGCCCAGACCCGTCTTGAGCTTTTACAGCTCCAGTCTGTCTCTGCGTTTCCTTCCAGATGCCCCACACATGGCACCTTTAAGGAGGAAGTCCGTCTTCCTCTTGAAATTCACAGCTGCTCTCTGAGCAGAACCCAGCCTCAAGTCCAGAGTTTTTTAAAATAGTATCTGCTCGAGGAATGGGTCAGCGTAATGCGACTGTGTTCTGTACTGTTCTGCAGTTGAACACTGTCCCCCGCGGAGTCCAGTCTGTGCCAGCCATTCTGACCCTCACCACCACCCTGCAAGGTGGGTCAAGTAGAAGCGTTCATGTTTGCCTTCCAAAGGGGCTGAAAGCACTTCCCGTGTCAAATGACAGAACCGGTACCAGAATCAGAGAACTTTGGTCCCCAATTTCCTCAAAATACAGCCTATGTTTTTCGTATTTTCTATCACTTTAAGTATACATACTGACACAAACATGTGGAAAAAAAATAGTTCTATTATTCTGGTACTGTGAACAACCTAAATTTTTTTCTTTGAGGCATTATATGGTAAGTCTTGGCCAGGGTGGTAAAGGGCAAGGCTGGCCCCTCTAGGTCCTTTTCTCTTGAAACGACAGTCATACATAGTGTACCAATGTTCAGACTTTGGTCCCACGATCTAAGTGGCAAGTGCTGCTACCTTGAGGCTTAGAGACCAGCCACCCAGACAGCTGACTCACCTGCCTGCCAAAGATTCTGTGTGAGATCATTAGCTTGTGCCACTGTCATTCGAGTCTTGATTTAGTTATTTTGCTTGTTACTTAGTTTTGTGACAGGGTTTCATGTAGCCCAAGCTGACCTTGAACTTGGTATGTAGCCGAAGATGATCTCGAATTCCTGATCCTCTTGCCTCCTGAGTGCTGAGATTACAGCCCTGATGGTTTTGTTTGCTTGGTTTGTTTTAATCTCAGCATGATATAGTTTATTCTGATAGGACCAAATCGAAATGTTTAATGGACAGCACATAAACATCTCAAACCTTCAGAAACATCTTAGACAAATAAGGAATTGTTTTTCTTAACTTCCAGTTGGAGCAAACAAGGGCTGATATTCATTCAAGTCAGTTTCTCAACCCAGACTGCATGATATTTCCCAAACATTTAAGACTAAGAAAAACAACAACAACAACAACAAAGACAGGTATGGAACATGCAGACCAACAGCTAACGACTCTTTCTATAATTACAACCCTCACCTTCAGCTCTCCACCCAGTCGTCTTCTTTCTCTTCTCTGCCTAGTTTTCTTCCTTCTAAAGCACCACCTGAAGAACTGGAAGATGTGTTATCTATCATTATGTTACCAAAGTAACACCAGCTTGCATAAAGATCCAGTGGAAAAACTGGAATGCATGCAAAAGATAAGTCTGCTGGCTTCGTGCTAACTTCTCAGTCACAATATCCTGTTCCTTCTCTTTGCAAGGAAGAGGCCAGCATCAATGTTGCTGTCATGAGGAGGAAGAGGAGGAGAAGGAAAAGGAAGAGGAGGAAGAGAAGGAAGGGGAAGAAGAGGGGGAGACTCACAAATATCTTCTTTTAATAACATCAATGTTGCTGTCATGAGAAGGAGGAGGAGAACATCAGTTCCTTTTAACAATCCAGGTTGTTAGTTTTTATTGTAATAAAGCCCAAAGAGACCGCTTTCCATCTTTTCATTCTTGACTTAACTTCAGGGATTAGTACTTTACTTCTGTAATGTCCTTTATCTACGTGTATTTATATCTGTCTAGAGAGCTATACTTATCTTTACCAGTCTTAATCTCTAACCACACATAAAGCTGACTTAATATATGACTATAAATGTACATATACAGTGTGCATTACTGAGCTTTTATTTGCTCATTTGTTGGGATTTTTTTTTTTTTTTGAGGTAGCATGGGGGAAGGGTGGATATTGAGGTAGAGACTGTGGTTCCAGGCTAATTAGTGTGTGATAATTAGCATGGCCTACCAAGAAGATAATGATATTTCTTTGAAGCATTGTAGAACTGAATAGATTATCCAATTCATATTTTAACCTCACAATGTCAACTATTAGGAAGGAACTGAGGGGGAGGCTGAAAAGATGTTCCTTGGGAGAATTTTTGTTGCTGAAATAAATGATACCAATAGGCTCACAAAAAGTTCCCTAAAACAAGTGGAAAAAATGTTACAGTGAAGAGACAGATAATTTGGGAAGCTGCAGCCATCTGGCCATGGTCAAAATAGCTGCTTCTGATGCCCTTAGATGGTACAAATTATTGGCAGACCTCAAAATTCAGAATGAGAATCCATTTTGAGATTGGATTTCTTTTGCTTTCAAGACATGTTTACAAAGAAATCAAGACTAGAGGCAACAGGGGAAGAACTGAAGTGCAGAGAGATCTTAGAACCAGAGGCTTAGGATCTGGGCCGCTGCCTGATGTGAGCAGGGTTTGAATGAGAGGACCGCTGGTTGTCCGGAGCCAGCCCATTCATTTGGTCTTCTCCCAGCTTCCGACCTGGGGGCCCGTTAATGATATAAATCGTAAGGGTGTGCTAACAATGATAACTCACAGGCTCTTTCCCAGATGAGAATGGTTATCAGCAACAACACAAAGTGCATGGAGGTTGAGTGTGGAAAGTGGTGATTTGTAGAGAGTGCCATGGTGAGTTGAGAATGTGAATTAAAGGTACTCGGTATTCATAATTTATTGGCCAATGGACTACTAATGCATTGGTCTTTCTGAGCTGTTCCATGCCTCCGGGGGAAGGGACTGCACATCACCTCACCCACTCCGATAGCCACTGTATGGCTAACCACTCCACACCTCAGTTCCACTCTTAACTCCGTGATTCCTGTGAATGAAGCCACCTGCCACACCTCTAGGCTCAGCTCTACGGTATTTCTTTCCTCTCCTCACACTTTCTCTTCTGTTTTCTTTCTCATTTCCCTTCCCATTTTCTAAGAATTGTCCGTATTCTGATTGTTCTAGCCATGTGTGTGGTCAGAAAAGAGGAATCACACAACTTCCTCAAAATGCCAAATCCTCAGAAATGAGGAGGGAAAGGGGGAATTAGTGTTCTTATATGTGAAAAATAATTTATATACTTTAATATACATTGTAGATATTCTGTGTGTGGCTAAAATCACTTCAAAATGAATAACTATATAAAATATAAAAGAATAAAAGGGCATTTATATGGTGATACTTTATTTGTACTGAAATGTGGTGATATTTTATTCGTGCTTTAATAAGTAAAGATTGCCTGGAGATCAGAGGGAATAGCAAGCCATTTTAAGCAAACAAAGAAGTCGGGCAGCGGTGGCATATGCCCTCAATCCTATCACTTAGCGGGCAGGATCTCTGTGAGTTCAAGGCCACACTGGAAACAGAGCCAGGCATGGTGGCACACCCCTTAATTTCAACACTAGTTAACCATGGAGGTCTGGAGGTCTGTACAGACAGACAGAAAGTGACAGATCTGGGTAGGAAGAGGGAGTGATGTAGCTGGACAGAGAGCAAATCAGATGGCAGAACAGTAAGGCATATAGGTGTGGGTAGACAGTAAGTAACTCACATTTGGAAGCTGCAGAGTTGGTGAGGTAAGGTTGGCTGGTGACTTTCCCTATTTCTCTGATCTCTAAGGCTTTCACCCCTGTATTTGGCTCTATGTTCTTTATTTAATAAGACAATTTAGAAGTTCAGCTACACATTTATTTACCTCAGATGGATTTTATGCACATCACTTTCAGGTTCTCACCTTCTTAAAAACACTGAAGTTTTCTTCTCTGCCCTCTGTTCAGACAAGAATTGATACACAGTGTATATGACCTTACTTATATACTTACTTACTGGCATGTCAGAGATTTTCTTCTTACCCAGGGGACCATTTCAAAGAGATTGGTGATCACTGTCTCCAGAGTCTAAAATGGAAGCATTTTGTTCCGTGGCTAGGAAAGATGTTTTGCGTGTATGCAGACTCCATAGACAGGGGATCCAGCAGTTGATCCAAAAGAATCGAAAGTGACTGATCTTAGGAGCAGATATTACACTTACAGGTGTTGATTTGTAATCAACCTGTTCCTCACAAAGACAACTCCATATGACTTCATTTCTATGTAAATAACAATAGAAATCTGTTTATGAATCGACACTTCTCATGAGTCATACTCAGGGCGTCCACAAAGTGAAATGATTCTGATCAATTTGCAGGTAGTTTTTGCCCCAAAAGTCTGTCTGTGCTAGTCATGGTAGGCTAACTTCAATGATACTAGACCCTGAATATGTTATGGCTAATACGCGGCCTATGTTTCTTAGTTTCTCATATGATAGATGACATGGGCAAGCAAACAGATCAGCAAAGTGGCCTCCTCCTAGGAAGTCACTTGGGGACTGGAGCTAATGTTTGACTAATAGGGGAAGGGTAGAAAATGGCATGTATAGGAAGGTCTTATGACTGATACATGGAAGTGATACTTTCTACTGGCCACATGGCCACCTATACCTGCAGAGAAGGGTGGCAAATGCAGTCTACCTGAATAGATCAGTGGAAAATATGAATTTTTAGCTAATAGTTCCTACCAGTGTCCCTTTATCAAACAATGCCCATTATAACCACCAGGAAAGGACAGCTTCATTCAGGGGATAAATTTTGTCAAAGAGATTTACATGGGAGCTCCTTGTGAAAAGGCATTAAGATAATAGTGGCTTTATCCAAGGAGAAATATTTATTTAGTATGCAAGGTTACACATCTCTAGCACTGGTTCTGACAGCTTTGCCCCAGATCAAGTGGAGATAACACTGCCTTCATTCACCAAGTGTTCTTTACATCCCAAGGGTTCAACAAAATGTTTAACAGAGATTCACTTAATTAAATATGTCATCACTGAAAAAGTGTGCTGGAGTGTACTTGCATGCATTTTCTAACTTCGAAGCTAGGTCCATTGCTCAGGGATTGTATACCATGGATCTGAATGGCTCACAGACTATAAACGCTTCCAGATCCACCATTCAGATGAGCACAACAATCTTCTGTGGAATTTTCTACCATTTGAAAAATCAATCAACATGTTTTGGTTTAGTAGTCAGTAGGGTTGAGTTCTTCCAATGACTTAAGGTTCCTTACAGGCCTTAAATGGCAAATTGTATCTAATCTGGGGGTGAGGCCTTGCTGCTGGGTTACTTGAAAAACCAGTTATGTGTCCTACAGGACTGCCATCTCGCATCAGAAGTGATGTCTTTGTCTAAGCTAATTAGGTGGGTAAAAGGGCAAAGCCAATAAAACTGCTTTGGAGCCAACTGGATCCTGCAGGTCTGTGAGGCCCAGGGAATTTACTGAATAATCTGCCACTCTCACTGTCCCCTGAATTTAATGGCTCCCTCCTGGGGTCTGATACCTCTGTGAAGAGCAGGGACTAGTTTGGAATTCTCCCTCAATCTTGCTGTCTGCTGGGGTTAATGACAACCCTTTTCTGGGGGTTGGTACCAGTGTGAGTCAAATCAGTGCCGTGTTTCAACTCTTTCCCTTACCTCTGGCCCCTGCTTGCTTGTTTTCTGAAGGAGATTGAAAGGAAATGAGTGTTGGCAAGAGGCGGGGAAAGGTTGGCTTGTCTGGGAACTGTGCTAAGGGTCCTGGCTCCCAAGGGTCAGTGGATGAAGTTGTTTCTTGTCTGTGGGTTTAGGCAGGGTAGAGAAATGAGACATAGGCTCTGAAGTCAGGCACCCTTGGTTCAACACTCACCTCTCCCTGCTAGTTGTAGTTATTTCAGCTCTCTGATCCCTTGCTTCCTTAACTATGAAAGAGCTCAAAAGTGTCTCCTTTTCATTGAGTTACTGCGAGGACTGCGATCGTGTGTGCCATGCTCTTAGCGGGCTGCCTGGCATGTAGTAAGTGCTCAATAAATATTAGCTGCAATTTGGACAATATGGGCAATTTGGACAGCTTTCCCTCTCTTTCATGTCCCACACTCGTCTTTATTCCTGATGAGAATTAAAGGGTCCCAACGAATTAAGGGAGCAAAAGGTCCCTCCACTGAGTGCTGTTTCAGTCCCTGCTGCCCTCCGTGACCTTTGAGATGAAACAGCTTGGTGGCTCGGAGCAGTTCTTTCTTCTCAGCTCTATTTTGTTCTTGATATAGCTGTTCTATTCACACACCTTGCAATCTGTGAAGTTAAAATTAACCTATTTGCCAACCTGCGTCTCAGTGAGAAACTGAAAAATTACACCTTCTCTACGCACTAGACAGTGTTTCTAGTGTATCTTTGATGAAGAATATGTTAAAGCAAGAGATGGCTTAAAGGGAAAAGACTGAGTTCTAGCATGCCTGATTTTTTTTTCCTTTGGAAGAGTCCTCTGCAAATGTCAGAGCTGGGTTGAGAGAACAGGATATGACATGGAAGTCTCGTAGCTGCGTCTCCACACACGGTTTAGAGATGGGGAATCATGGCGTGCTGGTGTAGCTGTCAGTTTTGGGCATATGGAACAATCTAAGGAATCAAACTCTTTCCAGTAACAAGTTTAGCAACTTCCGAGGGGTGGGGGAGGGACCCTCACTGCATTCGCAACCCATGGATGCCTTCCGTCAGCAGTTCAGAGGAACTGCTTTTTCATCCTGGAGCAGGTTGACATTTTTCTGGCTTCAGGCAGGGGTAGGACCGCTGTTAGCATGTTGCCACCTTTGGTGGTGGGTGCCCTGAATGAACCTGGCTGTCTCTTGTCTCTCTATTATTGCAGAGCCATGGCAGGTGGCCAAGGATGGGTCTGTTCGCTTTGGTCTTGTGGAGGGCAGCTGGATGTTGTCATTAGCCTGTGTGACAGGATGGACCATTACATTGGGCTGCATAGGGTAAATTTCCCATGTTTCTGATCTTGTTCAACAGGCTGTTGGAGACTGCCCTCAGTTATTTTGGATTTATTTCCTGTTTCTCTCCCAGCTCCCTAGTAAAGTTTCAAGGAACTTTAGGGTCCAGGAATCAATGGAGGGTGAGTAGGTTCGGGCACAAACTGAGGTCTGATTCAGGATCTGAGCTGAAGAACTATTATATTTTATATTTTAAAAAGATTTTATTTCTGCGTATGTGTTTGTGTGTGTGTGTGTGTGTGTGTGTGTGTGTGTGTGTGTACACGGGTGTGTGTGCCACATGTATGTGGGGTCCCTCAGAGGCCAGAAGAGGGTGCTGGATCTCCTGGAATTGGAATTACTGACAGTTGTGAGCTACCAGGTGTGGGTGCGGGGACCTGGACTCCGGTCCTCTGAAAGAGCTGGGTAGACTCTTAACCACCAAGCCATCTCTCCAGCCCCAAATTAGTTGCAACCATCCTTAGATGGGGGCAAACCATGGTTTTTATGTAAAAAGAACAGAAAAAAGCTTATTTGAGACACAGCGTTGCTGCCTAGCCCAGGCTTGTTTGAAACCTGCTCTGTAGCTTGAACCTGCCTTGAACTCATTACCTTCCAATGCCGGTCCTCTGAGAGCCAGGGTCACAGAGGTGTGCTACCATGTCGTACTTAGGCCAAAGAAGTTTTAAGACATCAAAAAGTGACACGTGACTCGAGCCCTAGAGACATGGTTGTCGAAGAATAAGGGCTGGGTGTATTCCTCTCCCACCCAGAACAGTGGACACAAAAGTGGGGGAGGTAGGTGCTGATACAATGTGTACACTGAAGGCATCAGTTCTCGCTCTCTGTCCTGAAATATATTTGGATGTCTGCAATTTTAGCATTGGAGAGTCATTACTTTGGACATTTCAGTGATCAGGAGGCCTCCATTTGTATCTGAGAGAGAAGGACACTTTTAAAGGTGATTTTATTCATATGAAGTCATCCCCTCCTCAGAAGAGCCCTGTGAGGCAAGCACAGTTAGCAGTTCCAGTTTACAGAGCACAAAAGCAATACCACTCACCCACTGACGCAGAGCAGGGGTGTGTGTGGGGGGGGGGGGAGAACTGACCATCCCCGCAGCCTGCGCTGGTCCTCTGCCCCTTCCTCCGTGTCTCCTATGAGCGATAGTTCTTGGTTTTCTGGCTGAAGAGTGATGTGATTATGGAAACTCGAGCCTCACCAACACCCCTCTCCCTGCATTCCCACCTTGAAGTAAATGCAGAAGCTCCAGGAGAATATCTGGGAGGCATAGATCTCTGGGCACCATACAGTCCCTTGTTTGAGGGCTACCTTGCTGCTGTCTTGGTGTCATAGCAGTTCAACCCAAGGGGACTCTGTACTTTATAGACTAGTGCCAGTGAATGAGACTGTGCATTCCAGATGGAAGAGTGGGAATTTTCTTGACAGTGGTAGATGCCAAGTTGTCAGCAGCCATGTGCCCTGAGTGGGTATAGAGGACACTTGATACCTTCGGCGCTTAGCTCAGACCTTGCCCTCCCAAGCTCCCTACTCACAGTGAACAGGAGTGATGCTTCAGGACCCTTCCTGGCTCCATTTCTGAGCCCTATCTGAAAGACTCAGGAAACAGCCAATCCTGGCAGCCATCTTTGGGGCCCAGCTGATATATTCAAAGGACAATTTAAACTTGCTTAATGAGTCCTCTCATTTGGGTGGACTGTGGGCCAGAGAGAGGCTTAAGAACTGTCAGAAGCGTTTGTAGGGTGCCAAAGAACAGGGAGAGTGGAGCTGACAGCAGAGGAGGAAAGAAGAGCCTTGTGATTTCAGGGTGTTAGTAATGTCCCCACTCTTCCCAAGATTTATTGTTCCTTCCTTTTTTGAATGACAAGAGCTAGTGAAGCCCCATGTCTACATATGTTGATTTGAATTATACTTTTGTCACTGGCACCTAAAAGAAATCTACAAGTTCAGCAGTTGACAGCTTTTGGTTTCAATTCCTTGATGTCTGTTTGCAGCTTTCTCTTGAGCTTTGACGGAGGGAGCTGCTGGCCAATTGAGAATCTGCCATCAAACACTTTCCTGTTTTCTACGCTGCTCCTTTCCTCCTATCATCCTCAGTCTCTCAAACCTAAGGTGACACCCTTCCACTTAGATGCAAATATGCGCCAGAGGAGAAGCACCTTATCCCTCTAGCAGATAAAGGCATCATCTTCAGAAGTTGCTGACTTCTGGAAAGTGGAGCCTGGCTGGAGGACAGCGGAAGTGGAACATGCACACTGGGTACTAAGCTTCATGCTTACGCGCTCCACGCTGAGGTGGCAGTGCCAGGAGGTACAGTGAGAGGTGATTATATTATTGGTGTGTTCTGTCCCTTAGGTAGGGTAATATCCTGTGAGCACAGTTAGTTCCTGAGGAAGTGAGTGTTAGTAAACAGAGCAAATCAGACTCCTGCCTCACTTTGACTTTCCTGTCTGACCATGAGATCATGTTTGCACAGTCCCGCCATTGTGATGCCATCTGCTGTGAGTCCTCACCATAGGCTGAACCGATATGAAAAAGTAATCTTGGACTCTCACCAAAACCACAAGCTAAATAAACCTCTTTTCTTTTAAAAGTACCCAGCCTCAGGCATTTTGTTTTCCTAACAGGAAAGGACTATACCAGGGAAATGGAGGGCATATTCAAGGCGAGTCTTACCTATTGATGGCCTGTTTTACTGGACAAATATGGACATCTGTGTGCTTGTTATACTTATTCTCCAACTGACAGCACTATTAAATTGAAATGCAAACATATGTGTGTGAAAATAATTTGTGTTATATTTGAATATAACGCAGAGTATTGATGTCTATTTTGTTAGATATACTTTAAGTTTAAGGATTTTAATTTTGTTTTTGTTTTTGTTTTTCGAGACAGGGATTCTCTGTGTAGTTTTGGTGCCTGTCTTGGATCTTGCTCTGTAGACCAGGCTGGCCTCGAACTCACAGAGATCTGCCTGCCTCTGCCTCCTGAGTGCTAGGATTAAAGTTGTGCACCACCGACACCTGGCAGGATTTTAATTTTAATATTTAGATTGATATTGAATGGGATACAAACTAGCAATGTGCTACTTATCAGACAAATTCCCCAGAAACACACACACACACACACACACACACACACACACACACACACACATACACACTCAGAAATGCACATAGAGAAATGCATACATGTGCACATAAGAATAGAGATTCATTATGGAAACTAGCTCTCCAAAGCAGAGTTACAAAAGAAGTCCCTTTTTTACGAAGCCCTGCCATCATCAGGCTGGAGAGCCAGAGAGACTGCTATAGTGATGCAGTCTGAGAAGCAAGAAGACTGCTGTTCAGGATGGGAGAGGATGGGTATCCCAGCAAAAACAGAGATTAACTCATCATTTCTCCACCTTTGGCCAGTCAGACCCCTTAACAGATCAGAAGATGCTTGCTCACATTGGCGAGAGCAATTTCCTTAAACCACACCTAGAAATAGTGGCTAACTAAGCATATGTGTGTCCCTTGCCTTAGACTCTCCACCTCAGGTTTGGGAGCCAGAGCCTCCAGAACTCTGGCCAGATTCCAGGATGGTGGCTTTTAGTTCTTCATTGTTGTTTGAAGGTTAGGGAAATGGACTCTTGTTAGGAATATTATACAGTCCTAATTTCTTCTGGGTTTCTGGTCAGTCTGCTTCTTACAGAGAGATGGGAGAATGGAAGTCAGTTATCTTTGGTTTTCCTTCTAGGTTTCCAGTTTTCTTGTGTTGTTTATAAAATGTTTATCACTACCGAGTTTATCTGCCCATCCCTTCTGATCTACTAACCTAGTCTAAACATGAACTCTTAGATGTAGAAGGGAATTCAGAGGTTGAATGATTGACCCAAGTCTTTTGATTATACTGTAAAAGGACTGGTCTACACTGATCAGTCTCATTGCTGTGTGGAGGTCTTCAAACTCCTAGGATAGTGCTGCTTCTAGCCATGATGTGGGATTTTCCCCAAATTAGTTTTCTATATTAAAGCTAAACCCATGCTCTTTCACCACTTATGTCCTCTGCAAAGCAGAGTTGGTAGTGCTCATTTTCTGCCAGCGATTGATCACCTCTCAATTCAGAGAGACCTGGGCTCATAGGACTGGAGAGCGAGGGCATACAGACAGGGGACTGCCTCATGACTGCAGGGCAGAGCCAAGCAACCATCGATTGGTTGTCAGTTGGGCACAGAGGTGGATACCAATGGCTCTGCTATCTTACAGGGTGGTGGGTGGAAGTCAGTGAAGGGAGGAGGCTGGGAGAGCAGGGCTGAGGGAGCCCCTAAAGTTTGGAGCACTCCTGGGACCTTCCTTTCCACCTTCCCTGGCCCTGCTTCTTGCGGTGGTGGTGGAGGTTATCCGCACATGGAAGGCCTTCAGTCACTAAGTGAAACAGAAACTCTCACACAGCGTGGGCTCTATTGGTGAATGCTTGTCAATCCTGATGATTCCCTGGTTTCAGCGATATGGTCAGCAATGAAAAGCCTTCTTAAGCCTTTCTTAAGTTCACGTGTCTGCTGAGCCTAACTGATGGGCTCACACAAATCACCGAGGACATATCACAGAGCTGGAAGGTCTGGGAAACAACACTTTTATGTACTTCAAGACATGCATTTTAGTTCTTAATGTGCTTCCATGTGAATAATTTATGATTGAAATTCTCCCGCCCTCCAGTCTGACAAATTTGTGTGGAAATTAAAATGATGAGTCCCTTGAGAAAAGCACTGGTGAAGAATTATAGAAATACAGATTTTCCTGTTGGCACAAAGGCTAATTTCTTTGTTCCTTGGCTGAGTAGGAACGGTTGTGGAACCAGGGTACCTCTACAGGGACCTCTTCCTAGAAAATTCGTTCCTTCTTCTTAACTTCCTTTCCTGACTGCTTCTCTTCCTCTGGACACAGACATCATACGATTCTTAGATAACTGAAGATAGCACACAAATTGATAAAACAAGGTTTTAAAGGCACATGCTGGAAGCACAGGCCAAAGGCATGTGACGTGTCCTGGACCGTTGCTTCCTCTAGGAGTGTGGTTTAATTTGAGGAAGGCGAGCAAAGTGCTTCCTAGTGCTCGTTCAGTTCCTCTCTGCCGCGGGCTCACCACCTAGCACTTGCTTGCCTGTGCGACATCTCGGGCTATTTTACTGCTAATATCTTCTGTTTCCCCTTTCTAAGCCTAATTCTAAACTCAGTGTTTTGTCTGCACCGTACAAAACTATGGAGACCAATGAGTCAGAGATCGGGGCTCAGCCTGAGGAACAGTGGCAGGAAATACCAACACAATGGTTTGCTGCTTGGGCCATCCTGGGCTGAGTAGGTGGATTACATGGGCTATACTGGCCAGTCCTTTCTCACAGCCCCGTGCCTACAGATCTGGGTAAATTGTTATGATGAGATAGATTCTCTGAGGAGACAATTGCCTCACCTTCACCTTTTATCTCTTAGAGTCTTCAGCTGCCTGTTTCACTGCAGTGAAGCCCTGTCCCAGTCTTCCCAGCGTGGGGTACATAGGTCCCTCTGAGTGCCTCTCTGATGCACCTGGAAATTGCAGGCCAAGCTAGAGTGCTAGACAAATCCACCTTGGTGTGTGCTTTCCTGACCACCTTTGACATGCTGTTTGACGTATTTGACATACTATTCTCCAAATCAACCCTTTCTTCCTTTCCCTTCATGGGACAGTGGGTTAATTCAGCTATGGTGGCATCTCCACTCAAGAATGTACAGGTTCTAGAGTCCTGCTTTCTGTGTTCTCTGTGTGTTCAGGCTGATCAAGGAGTTATAAAAAAAAATGTTCCCAGGGTGGACATCCAGGGTAGATTGTGTGGCTCAGTGATAATAACATCAGTGAGCAAGGCTTATTCTATCTGGGGCCTTGTCATTCTTAATGTCTTAATGTTTTCATCTTTAGCTAGTTACCTCAGAGCCACAAGGTACCTGCCACAACTTCTGATGCGGTGGTGGTATTTAAAGACAGAAAAGATAAGGGTTAACAAAGATGGGAGGTGAAATGGTTTAACTTATCCATCTTTTTCCCTAGATACACTGATAGACATAGGAATATGCTAGAAGGCCCCCGAAGACTTTCACATATATCTCATTGGTCAGAGATGTCTATGGCAACTCAACATATGTGTTTGGAGACTGAAGAGCTGAGGATTCTTCACTCAAAGTGCTTGGGATTATAGATGTTTACATGTCAGATTTTGTGTTGGGATATTATCTGGAATGAGACCTAAGTCTAAATAAGCATTGAATTCCTTCATGTTTTATGTATACACCTTGGACATATAGCCTGTGGGTAATTTTCTATGGTATTTTAAAAATAAGTTTCTGTGTGATAGTTTCATTATGTGGAACTTTCTACTTTCAGTATTATGTCAGTACTCAACATGTTTAGGATTTGGGAACATTTCAGATTTTGTTTGTTTTGGCTTGGGGATGCTCAGCCTATATCTGAAAAACACTCTGGGATTTTCAGGATGGTTTAGATAATCACCACTTAAACACATGGACAAGCATGTTCCAGTTCTGCTGACACTCCCTGGTATGTAAGCAGGGCATGGCTGTTGAGGAGCACACTGAACAGCGACAATGTCAATGAGTTTTCTCACACATGACATGGAGTGTGACTTCTTCCTTACGAAGGGTCCTTCCCAGTCCCAGGAAATACTGTGAACTTTTGCCATCTGAGCAGCTAGGCAAGCTGACCTTCCTTCTTTTGCCAGCGGTGGGACCTGGCGTTGGAAAGGTGGCACAGTTTTGGCCAACAAGATACATGGTGACTTGAGCCAGTTGCCTTCACAATCAGCACAAAGTGTCTTCATGTTAGTAAACAAGTTTCTGACTAAAGAGACAGAGGGAAAGGAAAAAGACGCTATTTGTGTGTGTGTGTGTGTGTGTGTGTGTATGTGTGTGTGTGTTAAAAACTGGCTGCATGTGTGTGATGACTGGTGGCCCCATCACAATCATGAGGAGAGATGAAACATCTGGGCTTTGACAAAAGTACCAAGTGACTCCGTTAACTACAGACCCACAATGAGCTTTTTTTTTTTGCATGGGAAAAGAATTCTTACTGCTTAGGCCATTCAGACTCACTTTTGCTGTTACTTCCAGCCCAAAGATTCTCCTGGAAAGATGGCAGGTGAGGGCAATTAATTAGGCCAGCTTTCCAAATTGGATAACTTAAATATTATTCCCTGGACACTTTCCTCGATTCACAGCAATCCATGATCAAATAAATCTGGGAAATTTAAAGCCATATATGGTTCTGGGAGTTAGTGGTCAAATTAGCATTTCAAAGGCTCAGAGCAAAGTGATTCTTAAAAAGAATTCTTACCTCTGCTCAGCATCCTGCAGCTCCATTCAAAGACCAGCAGAAAATAACACATAGGTGTGAGATGCTTTTGGAACAGAAAATATGCTTGATGTAGTAATTGGCACCATAAATAAAAGCATCCACAGAGTCTTCAGCTCTTGTTCACCTTTAGGGTTTTTTCTATCTTTGGTTCTGGAAAAACCCTTTAGGAACCTTGAAGAGGGTCCATTGTTTCCACTGGGAAGCCAGCTCTTATTGCTCTCTATCTTTACAAAGCCTCGGGTTAGTAAGTAAGCATTGTTTATTGATCACTTATCATAAGTTAGTTCAGAACTGTGATGTCTCAGTACATAGCATGGTGCCCTAAGTATCTCTTATACAGTGAAATGCTTGGGACCAGATGTGTTTTGGATTTCAGATTTTTAAAAAATTTTAGAATAGTTTACTTACATAATAAGATATGGGATTGATTGGACTCAAGGATTAATTGAACTCATATTTAACCCAAAATTAATTTTTTTCATATACACCTTATACTTAACCTGAAGGCAGTTACATACAAAATTTTGGCGCAAGTTTTGACTGAGGCCCATTGCCTTAGGTCGGATATGCGTTTTTTATGTTGTTGGTAAGCAAAAGCTTTGGATTTGGAGAATTTTGCATTGAGGATGCTCTGCCTATACAGCACATCCTATGTAATGCTTTCCTAGATACATTTTACTAACTCATGGAAAACTGGATGACTTAACAGAAACTTCACCCTTCTTTAGAGTTGGGAAGAGAGGATTCTAGGTATAGGTGAAGCATGTTCCCTCCACAGGCTCTGGTGGAGAATTCCAAACAATTTTAGATTTGCTCCTGTGTGTCTGTGCATGTACACATGTGTGTGTACCTGTGGACACCCGAGGTTGATATCAGGGTGTCTTCTTCACTGGGTCTCCACCTAGTATTTTTTGAGACAGGGTCTCTCACTGAACCTGGAGCTGCTGGTTTGGCTAGACTGGTTGACCAGCAAGCCCTCAGGATCTGATCTGCTAGTCTCTGTCTACCCTATTGCTGTAATTACAGGTGCACTTTGCCATGCCTGGCTTTTTATGTAGATGTTAGGGATCTAAAATCAGAATTTTGTCTTACCCACTGAGGCATCTTCCTGGTCCCAACATACTCTTGTCTTCTGGTGGTACTAGCTGTCTTTAGCTTGTGGCAGCCTACCATCACTTCTGTTACTTTGTGGCTGTCTTCCCTCCGTATATGTGTATCTGTGTTCTTAGGAGGCAAAGTTGTGATAAGGCCTGCCCTAAGCCAGTGCAATCTCATTTTAACTTGCTATTCCTGTCCAACCCTGCTTGCAAATATAGTCTGGAGAAGGGGACAGAGTGCCATGTTTTGGATTAGGTATGGCAATGGGAGGCACTCATGGGCAGACTATAAACCGATAGTTCTACCCTAGAAAAATGAATCACTTGAGGGCCCAATTACTGTCACGCTTGAAGACATGTGTAGAGTATCAAATTGTGTAAAGCTGCCATCTTCCAAATCTAGGCTCCCTGTGTATGGGAGTGGGACACAGATAGACTTGCTTTATGCATCCAACATGACCTGACTCCCTGTAGAAAAAAACCTATGGCAGCAAGGGATGATGTGTTGGTTGGTCTTATGCCAATTTGACATACAAACTAGAGTTATCTGAAAGGAGGGAAACTTAATTTAGAAAATGTCTCTATAATATGCTATTAGACATCTTATTAGTTATTGATGGGAGAGGGCCCAGACAATTGTGGGTGGTGCCATTTCTGGGCTGCTGGTCCTGGGTTCTATAAGAAAGCAGGCTGAACAAACCATAGGAAGCAAGCCAGTAAGCAGCTCCCCTTCATGGCCTCTTCATCAGCTCCTGCCTCTAGGTTCCTGTCCTGTTTAAGTTCCTGTCCTGACTTCCTTCAGTGATGAACAGCAATGCTGAAGGGTAGACCAAATAAACCCCTTTCCTTCCCAACTTGCTTTTTGGTCATGGTGTTTCTTTGCAGCAAAGAAACCCTAACTAAGACAGATGGATATGTGCTTTAACTGTAAATACTTAAAAAAAAATGTATTCTAGTCACCAAAATAGGTATGCAGAGATCAGACTTGTAGGTCAAATCCAGATACAGGTTTTTGTGGTTTAACCAAAGAAGAAATCTGAGATCTTGCTCATTGTTGTCTATGGGTCGTGGTTTTTAAGCTTTTGTAGCTTACTTTTTAAATGTTTGTTTGGTTGGTTGGTCGGTTGGGATTTATTTGTTTGTTTGTTTATTTTTTATTTAAGTAGGGTCACACTTTGTAGCCCAGGTGAGTCTGGAACTCACTGCATAGTTCTACCTAGCTTTGAGCTAGTGGCACTCTCCCTGCCTCACCTGCTTTTGCGGTCTTTTAAAGACCTGTTGCAGTGTCTGGATGAACCGGTTATTAGCCTCAATCATTTTAAAGTGACTTCAGCCTGGCTCCGTATGCAAAAACTTGCTAGAGAAGACTTTGCTGTGCCTCATATAGACCCAGCCCAGTGCTTCCTTCCTCTATATAGTTCTTTCCCCTATATATAGATCAAACAGTTTCTAAAAGTATCTCTAATTCCTGGTCTTCAAAGTCTGCAGAACAGCTCTGAAATTTTCTCCAGAAATAATTGAGTTTCCACTCAGCCTACTCATTTAAGCCAGCTGTCCCCAAATTTGCAAAGGTCATTTGCTCTAAAATGGCATTCCTTCGGTCTGCTTTGACAGCAGCTTTGGTTCTGTGCATGTTTGATCACTGGGACCATATACATTCTCTGTAGAGCCATTCAAGATTACACCTGGAACCCTCAGATCACGCAGAGACAGTGCCTGTGCCTGCCGCTGGCTTCTTTAATAAATTTCATCATACTCTGTTGGGAAACTCTGGGTTTCACTGGCAAATTATGTGAAGGCTTAATATGAGAAAAATAGATCCTTAATGGTTTACGTCAAAAAAGAAAGAGCCTCTATGAAAGTCAAGGAAAAAAATGATTGAAAGAGGCATGGGAGAGCGGAGGCATGAATGCCAACAGTCAGAACAGAGGCTGGATGCACATGCTGGTGAGCTGTTGGTGCTCACTACTGCCCTCTGCCTTTTCTAGATTGTTGCCCGACTCAACAGCTCTGGCTCCACCAGCCTGCCACTCCCTTCTGTGATGGTGGCCAGAAAGAGAACAAGGAAGTTGCTCCTTCCATCTTGAGAATCATTTCACACAGAAACTGCAGAAGGAGGCCCTAGTTGTGCGTTTGAAATTGGTAGTGAAACCTTTCAGGAGAAGGCTATGGAAACCTCCCTAAAGGTCACTTTTTTCTTTACGAAGGCTGAAAAATAAAACACAGCAGAAATCGGACCCAGGCAAGGCCTGTTAGCCATGATTCATGTAAAAATGTCTGGGGTTATGGAAGGCCTTGCCTTGGAGGAGGTGGGAATAGGGACTGGGTGGGGGGGGGGGAAGGCTGGGGCGGGGAGGGGGAAGAGAGGGTTATCTGTGGTTGGCATGTAAAATGAATAGAAAATTTCCTAATAATAAAAAATGAGAAGATAAAAATTTTTTAAAAAGTCTGGGGTTTTTGACACTTCTAAGTAAAGCATGATTTGAAGTGTGCTAGTCAAAATGTTAAATCACCATTAAGCATACTTGTGTGTGTGTGTGTGTGTGTGTGTGTGTGTGTGAATATTAAGAGGAGTGTGTATTATATAAGGTGATGGGCCATTGTCTGCATTAGTTCAATGACCTGTGTATAATGAGCCCTTACTAAATATTTGGTTACTGGCTATGTTCCTGAATTGATGCAAGCCTTCTGTGTTGATAAAGTTGTAGAACCTTTACTCTTATCTGGAATTTCACTATTCAAACTTTTCCCTCCATTTTGGACGCCAACTGTCTTTTACATCCTAATCCTAAAAGTGGAGCCCTTGCTAAGTCCTCAGTACCAATGTTGCTTGGTGTGAGTGTGGTTATCAGATCACAGAACTGCAAGACATTCGTGGAAGAGGGCAGATGTTAAATTGAGGTCGATGATTGTAGAACTAGAAGTCAGAGTCCAGGAGAACAGCCTACATATCCTCCTATGCCTGGCCTTGTAAGAACAGCTGGTTCAGCTGTTAGAGACAATCTTGGGAGTACCCGGGCTTTGGAAATAGCACAAATTACAGGGAAATGTAGCTGGAGAGTGGATGTTTGTATTTATTACTTAAGCAATATTTTTCATAGCAGGCAAATTATAACTCACAGCACCCAGTTCTAAGCTAACATTTCTTTTTGCTGAAGACCTCTGTCATAACAGGTGTTATTAAACGTAATAAGTACTTGAGGAGTAGGAGAATGGTTCTTTTTACTGAACATTTGTGGAAGTATCCATCATTGTGGTGTCAAGTGCCTTATGTTTTAGTTTCTGGGGAGCACCATGACCTGCAAATGATTGTATGATGCTTAGTGATGGAAAACTGTCCCCTGAGTGGTTGTGCCCTGAAAATGGAAGGCACTGGGTTTCAGGAAATGGACACACGTATGTTGGAATTGAAACAAAACTGGAATGTTTAATCTATGGCTCCACAAGAAATCATGTACTAAACAAAGAAAAGAAGTACATACTCTTCTAGGGTGGGCTGTGAAGAGTAGAGCTGGGAGATGGAAGTCAGTTGCCCGATCTTCCTATATACCCCATCGTGGTATTTGGAGATGCCCCAGACAGACACCAGATCCTGATAGATGGTTCCTGTGGGCAGCGTGGTTTGCTTTCTTTCAGATCTGGGCCTCTGGGGTATAAAGGCATTGCAAGAGAAGAGTTAAAGAGTATGCATGAAGTCTTCATGTCTAGCACTTGTAGCCTAAAAAATATGGGGCCATTATAGTAGTCGTTTATTATAGGACATTTTATTTGTTTTTAAAATTAGATACGGCTAGGGACGTACCTCATTGGCAGAACGCTTGCCTAGCATGTGCAAAGTCCTGTATCCCATCCTCAGCACAGCAATAACAAATAGTAGAGAAATAAGTAAATAAAAAGCTTTTTCTTTAAAAAAAATAAATGAGTCTATAGATATGGCTCAGCAGTTAAAGAGCACTTGACGCTCTTGGAGAGGTCAGGTTCCCAGAACCCTCATCAGACTGCTCACAATGGCCATCTGGCTCTAGGGGATCCAATGTCTTCTTCTGGCCTCTCAGGATGCCGTCCTCCCCCCCCCCCCCCCCCGCAACCCCCACTACTCTAAGTCTTAAAGCATTTTATAAAAATGGTTGTGGTGATGTGCATCTGGAGTCCTAGCTACTTGGGAGGCCACAATTGTAGAATCAAAGCTTGAGGCCAGCACATGGAACATAAAAATAAAACAAACAGAAAGAAGATATTAATTATATAGATTAGTTACAAATGCTCCTGTTTAAACCCAAGAGTCGCAGTCTCATTGACAACTAGTATAAATTCATGCCAATTCCAGGTTGTAATTCATTTCTTTGACACGCTGAATACTACGTGCCCAGTTCCAGGGCTGGGTATGCAGTTGTGAGCCATCCAACAGGCTCTGCACTCTTAGAGGGGATATACTGTAAATGAGAACCAAAATACAGGCATTTAAAACACAGTTGCTATATTGGAAGCCTTTTAATGTAGCTGGAAAGGACATTATATCAGACTAATATTAACACATCAGCCAACATACCACAGAGGGCTAGACCTCAAGCCCCATCACTATAAGAGGACCTCCTATGGGTGCTTTATTATGTAGTCCTTACACATCACATGGGCACAGGTGACTCTGGTCCCTTTCCTTGTCATCCACCCCTTTCTGATGATGTCATCACTTGTACCACTGTAGACACAGGTCACTGTCATGCAGTACTGACTGTAGCCTGCTGCTCTCCCATTGTGTGTGTGAGGATAAGGAGCCAGTTTTGAAGCAGCTCATCGGTCCAGTTTTTCAGGTCTGAGCCCGGATGCTATCTTTCAAAGTAGTTTCTGGTCACCCAGTCTCCAGCTGACCGGCCCTCACCCCACTCCCTAGTGATATAAAGTGTGTACATACTAGAGGAAGGGAGGATAGTACACAAGTAACCATGGAAAGCAGAGAGGTTATTCTCTTTGTTGTTGTAGTACTATTAAAGACTGTGAGTCACATTGCCCAGGTTGACTGGAAAAGTAGATCATTGACCCTTTACATTCTATGTTTAAAATTGGTCTCTCCTTAGGGAAAATGAGGCCTTTCATACATGAGTGTGTATTGTTTTGTGTGTGTGTGTGTGTGTGTGTGTGTGTGTGTATGTGTGTGTGTAAATGTGTATATTGTATAATAAGTATTTATATAATCATTGGACAAGAAAATAAGGTCCTGGAATATTAACAAGATTTATGGACGTAAGAACAAAGTCTTCCAGAGGCAACTGAAATATGTGACAAGCATCAGCATTTCAGAGTAGTGATGAGCTACTTGTGTGAATTGATGTGGCTAAGAATTAGACAAGGCATATTAAAAGCTGAGGCCATTCAGGCTTAGGAGCAGCTGAATATGAGCAATTATGAAGCAGTTAAGCCATTAAATAAAACTGAAGATCTTGTGAACTGCCAGAGCAAAAGGCACCTCCGTGTGACCAAGCACTGTATCACTCACACTCTGCTTTCAAAACATAAACATTAGGAAATGTTGGTGCCAAGGGCATTGCAGAGACTCTTTAAAGGCACACCTTTCCTCATGGCAATCTTATACAGAGGAAGCCATCTAACTGAGCATGTCAACTGTGGGAGCAGAATATGGGGACAAGGCGATTAAGGGTAGCCTTTGCTGTGGGCACCTGTAGAGAATGGCTCACCTGACCTCTGAGACTGCATTCGCATTCGGGTGGGTTACGTTTGTTAGCTCACTCCTGTGAAAAGCTTTGCAAATATGGGCAATGCTGTCTGTGGGAAAATGTTTGTTCTATTTCCATTCTGCTTGAATGTTAGGCACTTTAGCTTGAGAGGGCTGTAAGAACATATTACATGAGGGGAAATAATCCTAAGAACATCTGTTCTTTACCCTAATCACTGTGACTTGGCTGTATCGCTTGATAGTAAATAAGATTATTTCAAGAAAAAAAAAAGGGTGAGTCAGTTTTAGTGTGGGTCTCGCCTATGGGATAAATTCTGTGTCTATAGGCACAAGTCATTCTGAATGGCTTAGTTGGTTGTCAATAGAAACATCTAATATTTATTAAGATTCTGCCATGTGCTAAGTATGGGGTAGCAACATTGACATGTTCATTCATGTGAAGCGGAGTGTTGGATTAGGAAGAGCATGGCAATTAGTCTTAGCACTGTTGCCAGCTAGCAGTGGGGGACTGATCAAGTCATTCAAAGTGCTCAGAAGACGTAAGGAGGGGACCGAATTTGCTAAATCTATTCTAAAGTGTGCGTGCGTGCGTGCGTGCGTGCATGTGTGTGTGTGTGTGTGTCTGTGCATGCACATATTTGTAAGAGACTAGTTTTTGTGACTCCAGATTTCCATGGGCTGTACATGTATCATAATCATAGATAATATGTATTACCTTTCTGCTATTTCTTGGATAATACACTTTTCATTTGTTAAATTGCATTTTCTTTCTCCCTAATTCCAGCTAGTCATCAAATTCCCTTTTAATTCCTCAAGAATGTCTCTCCATTTTCTTCCTTTCAGACGAACATTTGGTGTTGGGGAAGCCAGTGACCCCAAGAGCACATGTAACCGAACAGCAGAGGTTGGTGTTCTGCCGTCCATGCCTTTATGACCTTGTGATCTTCACTTTTAAGTTGTGTGATAAGGACCTTGTCTCAGAATTGTTGAGACAAGTATGACAAAGCACTGTATGATTAAAGAATGTATGCGAGATGGTCAGCAACGGATGTGGTACAGACTACTTTGGTCTTAGCTAGTTCTACTGATGTAGTAGTAGTTGTTACACTGCTTCACACTATCACTTCTGTGATGCTCACCTTGCCATTCTCTTTCATTACTGTGGGCTGCTGGGGCAGCCCTTTAGCTGATATCCCTAATCTTATTCAAAGTCTATTTTGTTTTGGGGAGTTTTTATTGCTTTATCTTCAGCGTCACTATTTTTTTCCCTGTGTCTAATGTGCTATTAATTTCATTCCATTTATTTTCTACCTCTGATACTGTATTTTTTATTAATAGAATTTGAATGGAGTTCTTTTTTTTTTTTAAACTGTTCTTGCTTCTCCTCAACTTGCTCACGTCTTCATGTAACTTTGTGTTCTTCACCTAGAGGAGATACCATTGCATAGGACATTGGGCTATACCTGGAGTTATTTTTGGTTGTCATACAATGTGTAGGGAGTATGTGCCCTCATCTAGTGAGTGGAGGTCAAGGATACTACTGAGCATCTTATAATGTGTAAGCTGCCTCTGTAACAAAGAATAACCTGGCCCAAATGTTGGTAGTGCCCAGGTTGAGAAACGCCGGACTACCCTCTTAAACATGTTAGTAACTGTTAGGGTCTTTTTCTATTTGTCTTCTGTGTGTAGACTTCCTGACTTGTTTTTCATTAATTGCTTTTTTTCCTTATCATGCCTCTTTTCATCGTGGTATTCTTTGCTGGATACCAGGTACTGTGATCTTTTCTTGCTGAATGCTGGATCATTTCTTGTTGTATGTTTTTGTTTTCTTGTAAGCATTCCTGAACTTTGTTCCCCATTTAAATGAACTGGAAAACATATGACCCTGAAGATTTATTTAGTCTAAGGCCATTTTGCCCACTATTGAGGCAATAGGCAGAGAACCGCAACACCTGTGTAACCTGTGCATGATGAGGGTTTCCCACAGTGGTGAGCAGAGCATAAATTCTTTCTAGAGCAGTGTGAAGTCTGACTGCTCTTCCCTTTGCTCAGTGGTGAGCCCTTTTCTCCATACTTGCATGTACAGGTGTAACATGTTGGAACCTGCTGAGATCAGTATGTGTGGTTCATGCAGCTCCTTCCTCTCTGGTTCTGAAATCTACACAGTATGGTCTTCCTCCACAAACATTCCAACTTATCCTCTTGCATCCTTTGCTGCAGCCTTAAAATTCTCTGCAGAAAGCAAAAGTGGATACCCGAGGTGAGAATCACTGTGTTTGTTTTCCTTCATTCTGGGCATTTCTGACTCATGGTTCTTGTCCAGGATCTGATTGCTATCCTTCCATATGGTCAGTCTGTCTTTAAGGCTGTTTAAGGTGAGAAAACTTGTGACCTAGAAAGTCCATCATGGCCCATTGTAGGCTTTAAAGAAATGTCCATCAAGAGCATCACATATTCAGAACAGAATCAGATTTTATTTTCCTAGCTGTGCTCTAAGTAACATGCTGCCTCCACAACCACTCTGGAATCTGTGCTGACACCTGAACCAGAGTGTCCATTTACCAGAACAGCTTCTGAGATTTTCTGTGTCAATTATCTCCTGCCTCCTGCTCAGCTTCAGTCTTCTCTTGAGGATCTTTGCTTCAGTGTATCAGCTATTCCAGTCTGAAACCCTTCTGGATTCTATTACTTATTCAATTAATTGGCTCTCCTTTTTTGTTTGCTTTTTGGTCTTTTCTGCAGTCAGGTCCCCAAGTTTATGTACAGCTCAGTAATTCATATATCTGTTTGTTGGTTGCAATGTAATTTAATGGCGTGTTTATATTGCTGTATTTATTAGCTTTGAAATTCCTAACAGTGGTATCCATTTTCTGCCCTCGGGACATGCTCACAATTTAATTACCACTTATATATTAAAGAATATTTCTTTACATGTTTCTAGTAACCTTTTTCCCTTAAAGTCTTTCATTAAGATAAGTTTATTGAAAATGAGGGGTGTGGGAAACATAACGAGAATTGGGAAATAAAAGCAAGTAAGCCATACCAAACTCCACACTGCAGGGCCTGTCAGCTGCTGCACTGGCTATTTTTCATAGTGGTATGATATTTCAGATTTCTCCAAGCTAGAGAAAGATTAGCTCTTGCTGGTCTGTGACCACTAGCCTGGGAGTTACAAGACCTGATGCTGTTATCCTATAGCTTGGGTGAGCTTGCTCTGGTCAAGCCTATTCTGCTCCGTGTAGCATGATGCTTGACAGTAAAGCCCTGGGTTTAGGTTGAGTGGCTCACGTGATCAAAGATGAGAAGTGTGGAGTCTTTCATCTCTTGGTTTCCAATTCAGAGCCAATCAAAGAGTCCCCGGGTCTAATGACCAGTTAGGGAAATCTTGTGAAATAAGCTGTTGCTGTCAATCCTGCTTCTAATGAACGAGAATCCCCATAATTCTGTGCCGCACGGTGTCCTTTGTTCCCTAAGGTTGATAAATAGACTGTGAACGGAATGGTTTCTGGAAACAATTTATGCACAATTTCTCTCTCCCTCCTGAGAGCTTAGGCAGTTTGAGAGGATAAACTAGGCCGAAGTATATCCAAACTTTATTGCTGACCCAAACACATAATCTGGAGATATTCCAAGGCTCTGGGCTAATATGGAGATGGGACCGCGGGAAAACAAAGGATCAAAGGAGGAGTCAAAAGAAGGTGAGATCTGCTGTTAGCAGTTGCAGAACTCACTACTCACATGTTCCCGGTGGCAGAAGAGAAGTCTGGGGGTCAGTCACGGAGGAGGGAAAAGTGTTGAGCACACAATTGAGTGGCAGACTTAAGGCCCGAGCGATGGAGAGCAGGAAGTCCTAGAAAACAATTCTAGTGATGACAAAGGAATTTAAATGACTTGGGATGAAGCTGGACATGGTGGCAGAGGCCTGTCTGTACTCCCAACCTCTTGGGATTAGGGTAGGAGGATCACTTGAGTTCAGGAATTGGGGGCAACATACTGAAACCTTGACTTTTTTCCCCCAGATCTGAGGACTGAACCCAGGGCCTTGTGCTTGCTAGGCAATCGCTCTACCAATGAGCTAAATCCCCAACCCCTGAAACCTTGACTCTTAAGCACAAAAACAAACAAACAAGCAAACAAAAACTCAAAATGGATAACTTGGCCCCTATGTACTTGGGGAGAAAGGAAAGAGAGATAAAGAATTGAAATGGACGTGTGACTCTGCTGGTCATGGGACCTAAGAAGTGTGCAGAAAATCCTTGCTGGTTCATGGGTTGAGTTCTTATGTGTTTATCATGTTTTGTAGCTCTCTGAAACATTTTTCATAGAGATGACCATGAAAAGCATGCTTATCACCTGATCTGGTGCATCATCATAATAAGGACTTGGGAGAAAGCTACTCTCTTCCTGGTGGGACTTTATCTTGGGGGCAATTTTGAGTACGGTTTTTGCATCAAGTACTGAGTCTGGAATCCAATTTCCACAAAAGATGCAAGTTTTCCAGAATGATAAAATACCCAGAATATGATTGGCTTCAAACAAATATTGGCTAGCTGAATAAAAAATATGAACATGAGTACTGAGTGTCAGAGGGACCCGTTTGTTTTTGGAGTGCTCACTAGCTCAGCCTGAAGTGTCTCTAAGGATTCCCCTGCTTATCATATGCATACATGTTTGCATATACACTCCTCATGAGTTGTAGCCAGCCCCAGCTTGAGTGTGAAAAGATGACCTTGTAGCTGTTGTAAGAGATGAGTTGTAGTACTGAGTGCTCTGTTCTGTATTTGATTGTCTTTGGGTTTAAAATAAAGCTCAAGCAGTCATTAAGACATGTAAGTGGAAGCTGTTAAAACTGTATGCTTTAGTATTCTCCCCACAGTTGGAAAGACATTTGTGAGGTTGAAAGAACTCAAAAGTTTATTCTGAAGTCCCCTTGGGAAGTTGCAGCCTTTATCCACTTGGGTTTTTCTGTAAGGTCAGGAGGTTAGGAGGTTGGAGCTGAGCGATCTGAGAAGGTTTTAGATTTGGCAATGAATTTTAAAAACATAATAATGTTATAAATAAGTAAATGATAAACAAATAAACAATGCTTCAGCTGACTTAAAGGTCAAGGGATATTTTGCCAGATCACTTTCTTTTTGCAGAGGGTTTAGTACTGTAATTTAGGATTGGCACAAGAGGCTAATCTTTGGGAGCTGAAGTTTCATCTACAGAAATTCCTAACTTGTATCTGGTTAGCCAGTCTTGGCAACATGGAACTTCCATTAAAAAAAAGAGATGTTGGACGATGGTGGCCCACATCTTTAATCCCAGTACTCGGGAGGCAGAGGCAGGTGGATCTCTGTGAGTTCCAGGCCAGCCTAGTCTACAGAGTGAGTTCTAGGACAGCCAGGGCTACACAGTGAAATCCTGTGTCAAAAGAAAAAAAAGCATTGGGACATAATACTTAATATCTTTATGGTAATTCAAGATATATAATGCATAGTAATTGAATCAGGGTAATAGGAATTTCCATTTTTCAAACACAGTCATTTAAAAATCTTTTTATTACTTATTTATGCATATGTGTGAATAAGCACATGCCATGGCAGTCATGAAGAGGTCATAGGATCTAGTTCTCTCCTTCCACTCTATGGGTCCCAGGGATTAAATTTTAGGTAATTAGGTGTGGTGGCAATGTCTTTACCCATGAAGCCATCTCATGAGCATAATCATAATCATAATCATTGTCATTGGAAATTTTATGTTCTTCTAGGCATTTTGAAATACATTCTACAGCGCTTGTATTAATAGTTATCCTATTGTGCCTTAGAAATTCAGAAGCAATTCATCTTCTCTGATGGAACTCCCTACTGAAGTTTTTTCCACCCAGGGTTAACAAGAAAGTTTGCTTTTGCTGTTCTAGGACAACCACTTCTGACTGCTCTCCACCATATTTCCTAAACAAAGCTCCTGATCTCAACCTATCTCTTCTCATTGTTAGGTTGTTTGGTTGAGTTCAAAATGAAGTATAAAAATTTAAACTAGATAGTGAAAATGAATCTGCCCATGGTGTACATCCATGGGGGTCAGCAGGGTCAGAAAGGAGAGAGTGATCCTGCTTTTCATTGTCTAACTCTTTCCCCCTGGACTTGCTACAAAGGCTAGCCATCTCTGAGCCTTCTGGGGCATGGTAAGACTCTGGAGGTTTTAAACTTAGACATAAAGATTTTTGATGGAATGTGGAGTGTTGAGGGGTCAGAATAAACTACTTAATTTGAGGGGGGGGTCCTGTCAATGTGTACTTAAAAGGCACATTGGCAAGTTTATTTCCTCCACCATTGCCTCTTACCTTTCCCTCTTTACCATTGAAATGCCAGGCGTAATGAAGATTTCTCAGGTCACTGGACACAATCTGTGGTCAGAGTATCTAAAAGAGGTCTCAACAAAACACCAGGGGAGAAAGAGCTTTGAGACTCACTCCTCTCTCCCACTTGACCTATGACCATGTCCATACTCCCTATGACCTATGACCATGTCCATACTCCCTGTGACCTATGACATGGCCATACTCCCTATGACCATGTCCATACTCCCTATGACCTATGACATGGCCATACTCCCTATGACCTATGACCATGTCCATACTCCCTATGACCTATGACCATGTCCATACTCCCTATGACCTATGACCATGTCCATACTCCCTGTGACCTATGACCATGTCCATACTCCCTGTGACCTATGACCATGGCCATACTCCCTATGACCTATGACCATGTCCATACTCCCTGTGACCTATGACATGGCCATACTCCCTATGACATGGCCATACTCCCTATGACCTATGACCATGTCCATACTCCCTATGACCATATCCGTACTCCCTATGAATGACCTATGACTATGTACATACTTCCAGAGAGTCACCAAGAGAGACTTTACTTACCCACTTTTCAACAAACTATCTTCCATGTTGTGGCTTGTTTTAGAAGAGGACTCTCTGTCAGTCATTGGTGAGGAAAGTTTCATGCCTTTGAACATTTTTGAGCACCTTCATTTTACTCTAGTTTTTTTATTCACCTGCTTTAAAATGCCTGTAAAGTATTTGTCAAATGAATGTTTTTATATTAGTCTTATAATCATTTTACTTTTGTAATGATATTTTTTGGTTTGTATGTTTATTTTCTGATTTTCCATATACATGCTTATCATTAATTCAACCCGAGACTCTTCAGTGAAACAGGGTTGGTTGGAGCTAAACACAAAGAAGAAATTCTTCATTATCATTTTTGCTTGCTTGTTTGAGGCAGAGGCTCATTAAGTTGCCAGTCTGGCTTTGAACTTGTGGTCTTTCTGACTCAGCCTCTTGAGCACCTAGGGCTATAGGCATGTGCCCCCCAGCCTGACTCTTCAACTTTTTAGTATGTTAGAAAGGAGATTCTGAAAAATCTTTTTGTATGACAAACGTAAGACAGACTTAATCAGAAGATGAGACTTTGTCATTTCTTGAGCCCCTCTGTCCAAAGTCAATTCTTTATACACCTTAGATGGCACTGCCCCAAAGAGCCAGGACATGGCCACTTCAGGAGCACTAAACTATTCTTGAATATTAAGATTACATCTTAGGATGTAAATTGACAATAAGTCTTCTGGTTGACAGCTGCATATCCAAAATTTGAGAACAAACAGTGGAGGCTATTGTGTTAAGCAAAGTAAGTCAGACACAAAAGGAAAGGCCCCAAATGTTCTCATTCCTGAAAGTTAAAAAGTTGTTCTTCTAGGAAAAACAAATGAAATACAGATCACTAGAGACTGTGGAGGGTGAGGTGTGGTGGTCTATCAGTTGGTGATTTCAAAAAACATTTTCCTCTTCCCTTGGTCCTTATATTTTTTTAATGAAGCAAAATAACATTCCTTTATATTTTTATTAAAGTTCAGTTAAGAGAGCTTTAAAAGAAACACCTTTTGCTAGTTTTAAGCACTATGTGTAAAGTCATTAAGTTTATTCTTTGCTCCATAACTCTGTACTCACTCAGGATATAGCCTCATGATAGTTTGTCATAATACTTTCAAAGTTTGTGTTGAATTAAATAACTTGAATAAATAATTTCCAAAGTGGATGAGTTTCCCCAGGTTCTAGGCCCTTTCTTTCTTTAATAAAATAAGTACTTACTCAATGCTGATTTTAATATTATAAAATGAAGAATATTTGGTTGATGTGCATTGAGAAAAAGTAGGTTTTTAAAATTCTTTAAAATTTTTTAGTAAAACCTTTATTTTTAAGAATTTGCAACTAAAAAAACATGCATCAAAATTAGCTAAGCTTATTTTTTTTTTCAGAAATGTCTCTAGCCTTAGGTTTATCGTGTGTTTCCTGTCTCTGCACCCACTATCCTGTATAATGCTTTTATTGAAAGTCCTACTATAAAAAATGTGAGTGTGTAACACAGCAAGAAAGGTAAGTAGATTGAAATCTAGTAGCTGAAGTTCAATTCTAGCTCTGTCATTTACCATGTGGGACTATAGACAAGTTAACTAATTCCCTTAGACTTTGTTTTCCTATCTGTCAAATGAGGGCATCACAAATACTTACCTCATAGAACTGGCATGCAGATTCAGTGAAATAATTTTTTGTATGGTGCATGGAGTATTGCTTGGTATATACTGATGATTTATTGCAAGTTGGCTAGTAGAGACATCCATCAACTGACGATAGATAATGAAAATGTGGTATATTTACACAATGGAATGTTTTTCAGCTGTCAAGAAAAAGGAAATCATGGCATTCACATGTAAGTGGATTGAGCTGGAAACAGTCATTCTCAATGAGGTAACCCAGGCACAGAAATACAACCATCATGTTTTTTCCTCATTGTTGATTTTTAACTTTGAGTCTTCAGATATGTGTGTCCCCATTTAGAATATCCATAGAGGTCAGAAAATCAGTAAAGGGCCATGGAGAAGGGTTTTCAGGGTAGACAGATAGAAAGCAATGGTATTAGGTTAAAGGCTTAAAATGGGATAGTGGGATAAGACAGGCTAAATGGGAGGGGTATGGGATGGGATGGCAGAGGAAAGAATACAGGGGGATGGATAACTACCATTATAAGCATTTCAAAAAAGTCATCTGGAACCTACTATTGTAGAAGATTCCTAAAATACATATATACATGTATAAAGAGTTAAAGTGGAGTTACCTTATAACCAGAAACAGTGCCTCTATTAGATACCATAGGAAACAGTGCTCCTATTAGACACCGAGGGATAACAAATTCAAAGCCCAGTCCCAGGAATGTGTTATCTCTTTTTGTAATTGTTGAAACCTGAGGTCTTGTAGACCCCCAAATATTACATGCTATTGCTCTTCTTTACTCCCCCAGAATTTGACAGTAAAACCCTACTGCTGAAGATACCACACACTTGATTCACGGAACATGGAGAACTCAATCTGGTCCTCATCTAGAAGCTTCATTCTTACTGGCTAGCTTTCATAGTGCTGAAAGGTACTCTGCATTTTACTGGAGGAGAACAGAAATCTTCAGTCTTACCCAGCTAGGAACCCTATAAGCTATAACAATGACTCCCTTGCAAGACACACCCATTGGTATCATAGCGACACAAATGTTAGGGGAATAATCCAAGTTTCTGCTTGCATTTAAGGTCTGTTCCATGAGTCGAAACCCATACCTGACATCATTATCTGGGCCAAGAACCTGTGGCTAGATAAGGTGTGTACTCTAGGGGAGAATCTACTATTGTTACTCTGCTAAATAGACAAACTATTTAATTGATTCTTAATGACTTGACAATATACCCATAGATTAGTGCATCTCTGAGCCCTCAACAGAGAAGCTTCTTTTTGTACCTAGTACAAAAAGCACAGCTGAGAAATAGCCAGTCAAGGTGTAGAGAATATGAGACTGTAAAATGGTCATCCCTAAACAGCTAAGTTATATTATACCCCCTCCTCCCATGGATCATTGAAGAAAAGTGGGTGAACACAGCAGATTGGCATCATCCTTAGATACATTGCCTTCCTCCTGGTAGGTTAAACTTCTACTTCAGTTTTCCATGTGTTCCAGAACCTACTGACCATAACTGGGTTTAAATATTTAAGAAAAGATCTGGATAGACAGAGGACTAATAGATAAGATTGGGAATTTGTTGCAAAGGAGATAACAACCCTTCATTCATTCTACAGACATGACTTTTTTCCTTGTGGTATCTTAGTTCATCAAGAGGTGTTCAACAAACCACATAGAAAAGTGGATCTGAAACAATTTCCTAAGATATCTGATTTTCTGAGACAGTCTTTTGTGAGTAGACATCCGTAATCAAGGAAAGAATGAGAATTTGCTGGGTAATTTTAAGCAGCAAAGGAAAAGAGATGGGGTTATATGAATAGCCACCTTATAAAGGAATAATACATGGCTTCAAAAAACCCAATGTCAGGTGCAGGATAACTCCCTTTGAGGGTACAATCATAGGTGTCCTGGGGATACCCCCAAATACAGGCTATTGCCATTACTATTGTTTGCCCACCAGAGCTTGATTTGAGACCATATTGCTGAAGACACCAAACACACTGGTTAGAGCACATGGAGAGATCAAGTTGGTATTGACCAGGAAGTTTTTCTAAGCTATCTAATTCTCATAGTACTAGAAGGTGCTATGCAGACTTCTGTGGGGAAAAGCCATCAAGCTTTTTATTCAGCCACTGACCTGCAGAGTGGGCAGTGCCACTCCTGGGCAGACAGTGTTGGGTATATGAGAAAGTCACGGGGAGCAAGCTAGCGAGCAGTATCCCTCCATGGTCTCTGTTTCTTTTCCCATCTCCAGGTTCCTACCTTGAGTTCCTACATTGGCTCTCCTCAGTGATGGGCTGTAAGCTCTAAGATGAAATAAATCTTCTTCTCACGTGGCTTTTGGTCTGGTGTTTAAATCACAGCAATGGAAAATGAATTAAGACAGTGGGTTGGATGTGAGGACCTTGGAAACTTCCTTAGACTCTCTGTGCCTGGGTTTTTGTTTTTTGTTTTTTTTTTTTTGATAATAATATATAAGACAGTTGTGAGAATTAAATGATGTAATGAATGTAACATTTCAATGTTCCTTTAAAATCAGTTGTCTGGGTGCATTGCCCACAGGCCCTTTTCTATTACCACTTTTCCATGTGCACCATCCTTCTGACCCTTCTTCTAAGGATCATGGCCCTCAGATTTCATGCTGGTGACTCATATTTGTTTGTGGCACAGAAACTCCAACTTGACCTTATTGGTGTCCAGTGCTACTATTTTTTAAGCTTCCAGTTAAACTCATGGTTCTTTCGGTGTTCATCTCGTCTGGGTGTCAGTAATGAACATAGTCTGATGGAAGCAATGCATAGGTGGATTAGACAACCGGAAAATCAACAGAGGCAGTTGCATTTTTCTGACTCATGCTAAGAGAAATGTTCTGACTTGAAAAATATCCTGAGTCTATTCAAACAAAAAAAAATCATCTTCATTTATGCAGAAGTTAAAGAAGAAAATGTTTTGTGGAAGAATATTTTTGGGACAGGGCACCTTTCCTCTTCTGGCAACATTTCCTTCAACACATACAAAGAAGGAAGTGAGTCATCACTCCACCTCTGACAGGCTGCTGCTGGCAACGGTTGTCTTTTCACCGGGAGATGCGACGCAGGTGTTTGTCCCTGGATCTCTTGTAGACCTAACTGGCTCTCTTGGTATGCCCTCTACGGAGGCATTTTTGTAAGATCCCACTTTTGAGACAGCCCCAAGTACCAAATGCATAGATTTTTTTTTCCTTGAGAGCACAATGGAACCTCTATTTTTATCTTGGCTGGAAATGAAAGGGAAAGCTTCCAAATGTTCAGATTCTCAGATGTCTTTAGTTTGGAGGGGATAATATGAAAGATGAAGACAAGGATGGGTATGATTGAAGTCTCTGAAGTCACAGAGGGTCTGAGAAGGGTGACTACAGACTTAGCAAACATCTGAAGGCTAGAGCTGTGGTCAATGCCTTGAAGCTTTGAGAGTGCTAACTCACTGTACTTATTGGCAGCTTAACAAACAGTAGCTAAGTGACTTCAGGGAAATAGTGGAGAATTCTAAGAGACCTGTTTAACAAATTTACGGAAGTTTACTTCAAGAGGTGCCAACAGCTGGACATGGAATTTAAGTTCCTCACTGAATCTGCAATTGAAAGACTTGGATTAAAGTATATCCAAGACCGTTAGACATCATGGCTCTGTACATAATTAGTGAAGATCTGAAATGCTTTTGAGGTGATCCCTATTTTTCAGAGGTTGATGTATGAAAAGATAAACAGGAACAAAAACCATACTCTTTAGTTAACACTAAACACTTAACAGTTTAGATGCAAAGGTTCAGAGAATCATGTTACATGAAGTGACCTTATATTGGGAGAAAGTGAATATCTTTTAAACTGACTTATGAATTTTTTATTGCCTTCATTGTCATGTGACAGAATAAGATAAGAATGTTCTGAATATTTGCCTCCTATTCCCAAGTGCTCCAGAATTCATCAAATTCTTGAGAGATATGAGATGCTCCTGATGAAATTACATTATTTTTAGCAGCAAAGATTACAACACACACACACACACACACACACACACACACACACACACACACACACCTTTAGTTAAGTGTTCCAGTATTTGTTTCTTGACCTGCAGTGATTTTATTAGTTTTAAAAAGCCATAGTGCACAATTCAAAATGGATTGTGTGCTGTTATAGCAAATTCATATTGATTTGATTAAAAATGCATTAATTTCTTTAAATTTCAATAACAATGGATTCATTTTCAGAAAGAAAAGGTTGGAAATGTGCATTCATGTAACTTGAGAAGCTCAGATAAGTGGTATTTAGTATTTCTGGACTGAAATGTTTTTCCCTATACAATTAAAGCCAAAATCTCCACTATCAAGTGATATATGTAGTACATATGAAGAATTTAGAAGAAAGAAATGTCTCTAATTTAACTCAAGGTCACATGCACACTGTCAGAGTAAAGAGGAAACTGTGAAATTATCCAGGGAACTTGAAACAGTCTAGACAGTCAATCCAGATTGTTTAAAGAGATATATTAAAGATGCACATAAGAGGAAGAGAGTTATCTGCTAATATGAAGACACAGTTTGGGAACAAACTAAATTTGTGGTAAGAGCCTTGAGGTCTTCTCTTAAAACCCATTTTAGTAAAAACACATACATTTAAAGTATTTCCATAAACAGGGAATTTATAAGTAAATGGGCAGAACTTATTCATTTATTATACACAGCCATAAAAATACCTAAAAATAACTTGATGTGTATGAACATTTGTTCATTTTCTTTTTAAGTCAAGTAGATGGAATTAAACAAAGAATATCAAACTCCATGCATTACACAAAATAAACCCAATAAAAAACACTTGCCTGGAAAGAGGAAGAAACCAGTGTGCTCATAAATCTTTTATGAACTAAATTTAGGACAGTTTTGTTGTTTTTTAGTTTTCCCTGGTAAAATGAAGAAGTTAGAGCTGAAAGAAAACTAGAATTGAGAACTTGAGAGAATGGCTTGATATCAAGTCTAATAAAATACAGCTGCATAATTTTATATCATAAAGACATACTATAATAAAAGTTTCTAACAGCTAATTATGGAATCTGGAGAATGGTTCACAAATTAATAAATTAAACTCTGGTTGACTCCCAAGCTTAGGGCTCGAGTTAGTGGGAACTCTCTCAATGGCTTAGACTCAAACTGACTGGCCCACAGTAGGAAAACAGAGCTTTGAATTCTACCAAGTACGTTAAACTTTCACTAGTGTTGCATTCTATACTAGGACTCAGCCTCAGGAAGTAGTTTCACTATTTTCATGGCTTGGGTAAAGGTGGTAGATTTCACTAACAAATAGTTATCTTTGAGAACAGAAATATGAACAAAATCCCAGCTTGGATGTGAACTGAGTCTTCTTTCCAATGCAGACTGAAGGCCAAGTGTGTATGCATGCATTTCCAGTGCCGAGTTTCTCCAGTAATTCTGCCAGTGCAATGTCATGCACCTGCCTTTCTTCCAGGCTTCATATTGACATCATTTTCATCATGATGACTGTCCTGGAGTTGTTCTAGGCATTGTCTTTGCTCCCAGAGCTCAAACGTTCAAGACAGTAGTCACTAGTCACTGTGGCTGTTGGGCCCTGGAAATGTGAGTAGTTCAAACTGAGATACGCTTTAGTGAAAAACACATATGGGAATTAAAAGATATGGCACAGGGAAAGAATGTAAAATACCACTAATCTTTTATATTGGTTACACGGTGAAAGTATATTTTGAATAAATTGGGGAAAATAAAATGTTATTAAGGGGAATTTCATATGTTGACTGTTGTTACTTTTATAATGTAGCTTCCAAAAAGATGTAACATTGCATAAGCAGATTCACATCTGTGGTCACATTATATGCCTGTTGGACAGCATCTTTCCCAGGGATCTTCTAGAAATGACCCTACCCACATGCTCATTTTGAGGAACTCCCCTGGTGTCCCATCCATGTTCAATGCAGGTTCTTCTCAACTTTCAAGGCTATCTTTCTGAACCATTCCTACTCAAGTTTCTAAGGAGGAAACCTCTGCCATTTCAAAACTCATTGCCCTTTTTCTGAACCTTTTCTTTTAGTCCCACCTGTGTTAAATATGCTGAGCAGTTTAATTCATGGGCTACTGGTTGCTATTAGTGCTTTGAGCAAGAGGCTGTGAAGAGCCCCGGGGCCACAAGCTTGTTCTCTTGATCTCACAGAAGCAAGAGACTGGAAAACAAAACTCTAAGTAACAATGTAGTGTCATAAGTACCACAAGCAGAGAAGATGGGCTGGAGTGGGTCTGGGGATGGGCACTTGACTTAGGTCTTTCTTAGAATTTATAAAGCTATACCAGAGATGTTGAAGGCCAAGTTGAGTCCTGAAAAGTAAGGAGACTTTTAAGTGTGAGGCAAGATGGGAAAGGGAAGCGCTGCCCACATAGATGGAAGTGGGCCCAGTCATGAGGTGAGAATATACCTGTGCCATTTAGAGACACATGCAGTGCGAAAGAAAGGATGCTCAGGCTATAGGTCAGAGTTGGCCAAACCACCACGGTTATACCTAGAGCTTGGCTGTGGTGATATAATTGTGTTCCCCAATAAAACTTATCTGGGGTTCGGAGGACAAAGCCAGCCACTATATTAAACACAGATGTCAGGCAATGGTAGCACATACCTTTAATCCTATCACTCAGGAGGCAGAGATCCATCTGGATCTCTGTGAGTTCCAGACCACACAGGGAACAGAGCCAGGTGTGGCGGCACATGCCTTCCATCCCAGCACTAGGAAGGAAGGAAGATGGCAGGGCATGGAAAGGTACATAAGGCGTGAGGAAACAGGAAGTCTCATTCTTGAGACTGAGGCTTTATAGAGGTAAGTGCTTAGGGCTGGCTTGCTCTGCTTCTCTGATCTTTCAGCTTTCACCCCAATGTCTGGCTCCATTTTTTTTTAAATTAATAAGACCATTTAAGATTTGTGTTATACTTGGTCATGATTTTTCTTCTATATTTTCTCTATTAGCCACATATAATAGGTAGACCCTAGTCATGGAGCTATTTCATACCTCTTTCTATATCCTTACCTTTTGCCATGTGGCATTTCAGAGTCTTCCATCACATAGTCTCAATCGATGATTTGCTTGTTACAGTCTTGGGACAGCTCTGAGACAGAGCTTGTTTTTAGGGAGCATGAGGTTCTATGTTCCAACCTCAGCACCAAGAACCCAAAGCAAAGCGAAAATGTCAGCAGTTTTTATTTAAAAAGTGTTTGTCATTTTCCTGTGCTTTTGCATTCTGTGATGGTCACGAGGAGAATGAGAAATGTGTGAGTGGAACTGAGCCATCTCGGGCAACAGAGTCAAGGTTTTTTTGGACTACGATTTAACAGCCAAGGCCTAGACATTTGAGAGGAACCAGCCAAGATTGGTTCAACTGAGCAACCTCAAACTTGCAAAGTGTTAACTTTTCATTCTCTGTGTGGCTATTTGTTATGCAGCATTATAGTAGAGATTTGTAGCTGACACCTTACCTCAAGGGTATATTCTTCTTTTTTCAAACATTTTTTAACCTTTATTTTATTTTATATTGTACCACCTGTGTTCAGTGCCCAAAGATGGCAGGAGAGAGCATCAGGCCCCTGGAACTGGAGTTACAGATGATTATAAGCTGTCATGTAGGTGTTGGCAATCAAATCCAGGTCCTCTGGAAGAGCAGCCAGTGCTTTTAATAGCCAATCCATCTCTCCAGTTCCAAGAATATATTCTAAAGTGGAGGATCACACCTTTATTTCTATATTCGTACCAGTGCCCAACATATAACTAGTAATTGTCAAATAAAGATTTAGATTGTCAAAGCTTTTAATAACACAATTCTAGTCATAAAAATGTAAATTTTCTTTTTTAATTTATATTTTTTTGAGGATTTCATATATGAGTACTTTATATAATGTCTACCTCCTCCTCCCACCAACTCCTCCTGTGTCTTCGCCTTTCAAATTCATGATTTCTTCTATAATTATTATTGTTAGACTCAAACACCCCCTCTCACACACATATATAACCTACTAAGTCCCCTTAATGTTGCTGACTGACCATTTGTGATTTAATAACCTATCAGGGGGCTCATTCTTGGACCAAAACTGATTCCCTCTCTTGCTACAGCCATTGATCGCCTGTGGCTCTTTATCTATGGGCTTTATGAAACTTACCATTCCGCATTGGCATATCAACTGTTGTAGTCATGGTACAGGTCTTGCTTAGGCAACTCTACTGTTGAGATTTCATGGCTGCAGCTTCCCTTCCATACAGAAGATACTATCTAGTAGCAGGTATCCTGGCCCTCCGGCTCTGAAATCTTTCTGCCCTTTCTTCTAAGATTTTCCTTGAGGCTTAGAAGTGGGGTTTACATTGCAGATGCACTAGCTGGGGCTGGGAACCCTGCCATCACTTATTCTCTGTGTTTTGAGCAGTTCTACATCTCTGTAAATGGCTCCAAATGCTGCTTGGATGAGGGGTGAGATTGGTAAGAAAAAGATAAGTTTTTGGGTTTTTGGGTTTTTTTTTTTTTGTGGACATTTTCTGGAGTTAATATCGTTGACCTTTCTAAAACTCAGTGGTAGAAGAAGCATGCATTTCCCTCCTTTTGTCTTTGGAAAGGCCCTACAGGCAGCTCCTGGAATGGGAAAGGTGAGGGGGATGAGTGGATTGCCCTGTGATTTATCTGCACCTGCTGGAGCTCTGGTGGATTCCGGGCACTTTACCTGGTGGCACATGTACTTTATAGAGAGTGGCGGGCATAGAAGAGCTGTCCAGCACAGCCTCGGGAACCTGAATCTGTCTGACAGTTTTTCTGGAATGCCTGTCCTTTTCAGTAAAACTTAGCTTTGACAGACGCTAAATAGACTGCCAGAGAAAGTCACTGAGTTCTGTGGACTTTGGTCAGGAGGGTCAGAGTTGATGACATTGTATCATAGTCACTTTCTGTCACCAAAGGGGTGAGAGAGATCCTGCTCACCTTGCTGTGAAGCTGCTCTTCAGAATACTACTAGAAAGCAAGGAGCACTGTTGGCCTCTGCTTCAGATCTCTTGAAAAGCTTGCTGACATTATCAAGAGTTATTGAACACTAGAAGCCCTTTCTTGAGACAAACAGCCAGAGTTACATACAGATGCCAAGAAAGGCAGGCACAAACAGATATGGAAATTAGTCTGCTCGAGAAAGTCAGCCTAGGGCTGTGCTCTGTGCCAGAGCCCGTAGGAAGGGACCCATGCTTTTCTGGGGGAGATCTTCCTTAATCAAAAGATATAAAGTCACTTTGGAATCATATCATCTGGGTTCACATCTAACTATGCCATTTACCTGATGCATTATCCTGAGCAGGAAAACTTGGTCTCTGAGCTCAATTTCCCCTCTTGTAAGATGGCAACAATAATAGCAACAACCTGAGTTGTGCTAAGGTCTAATGAGGTAAGAGCCTAGAATGTTCACCAGAGAGAGCCAGGAACATAAGGCGTTCTCAGAAAAAGGTGGCTGTTATTAGTGACTGCTTTAGTGTATGTTGATTCTCAAGAGCCAAGTAGTAAGCAAAAATAATTGAGCTTGCACTGTATGGACAAAAGATGGATCTATAGGCAGCAAAGTTCAGCTTAACAGTATATCAGGCTCATATTAGCTATAAATATTGCTGCTGCAAAACCAGATTTTTCTAAGAATCTTACATTCTCTCACCTCTGCTCTCCCAATGCTGGACCACAGCCTAGTGGGAAAGAATCTTGTTCATCTGCAGAAACTGCATGCCACCTGCTGCCCAGGGATAACTCTTCATTCAACTTGTCTGGCATCTAGGCTCTGGAGTGACTCTGGAGGATTCTGAGGCTAGGCATTTTAGCAGGCCAGCAGCCACAGACAGCTATCAGCATGGTTGTAATAAGGGAAAAGTATATATCTATAGCTTGTACATGTGTACATGTATAAAAGGCTCTCTTCTTTGTTCAGTTTTCCCCTAAATACTTATTAATGTTTATAATATAACATGGATTATGCTCTAACTATAAGTAGATACACTTCCATTGGTAGCTGTATGCAAACAGTTTCTTTTTCTTTTTTTAAAGTAGCCATGGTAATGCAGCCCTGGCAGCCCTGGAATTCTCTTTGTAGACCAGGCTGGCCTCAGACTCACAGAGATCTGCCTACAGAGTGCTCCTAACAACAGCATATACTTTCAATATGATCTTCATTACTCAGTCCTGCTGGTTATGTCCTAGTAGGCTTTCCCAGGGTCAGTGGTGGCTCTGAATTATAGCTCTGTTCAGAAAGCTTGTAATGTTTCTTAATGCTGCCTGAGCAAACACTTCAGACCAGAACATAACCAGTGCAAGTCAGAGAAAGATTAGGGTGACAGTTGGGCTAATTCTGTTCAAAGGGCCAGAACATTGCTTCTTTGCTGGCTATTTTGGGGGTAGCTGGAAGCTGAGTTCTGGAAGACAGTCTTTAAAATGCACCGAAGCATGTTGTGGGAAAGAAAATATCTTTTCCAAAGTGACCATATCCTGTATTATGAGTACAGAATATTTGAGCGCAGTATCCTTTCCACAGTGATGACACTCAGGCAACCCCCTCAATGCACTGCTTTGTAGATCACAATAGGAAGCTGCTGAAGCCAAGACAAAGCCAATATACACAGGTTTTAATGACAATCTCTTTAGCTTTTTGCACTTCCCTGCTCCTTACCATACTCATTGATTTCTTTTTGAATGTGCTCTTTCTTTCTCTGTGGCCATTACCCAGAAGCGAGTAAGGTGGAAATAAAAAAGAAACAAGAAGTCAAAGACCATGTTCAACCTGCTGAAGCATAACATGGACCACTCTTGTCCTTTACCTCAACTCTGGCCACAGACCTCTTAAACCTTCCTGAATTTGCCGTAGGGCATGAGTGTCTTCATGTCCTTTCCCTACACCTTGTCCTCTTCATGTCTTCATCTGGTCATTCATCCATACCCTTCCTAGTAAAACAGTAAACAAATGTTTCTTTGAATTTTAGGATCTGTCCTAAAAATCTAATCTAACCAAAGGAGGGAGGAGCAGGATTTCTCATTGGACCCAATGGGTCAGAAGTAGAGGTGACAAAATACTCCTTGTGGCTGGCATCTGAAGTAGGAAGAGGTACTTTTCTGGGACCCTCAACCTATGGAATCTGATGCTATCTCCAGGTAGGTAGTGTCAAACTGAGTTAAATTATAGGATGCCAAGGCAATATGGATTGAATAATTGCTCGGTGTGTGGGTAAAATTGTGCACACAGGTACTCACAGAATTGATTAGGGTTGAATATGGATAGAAGGAAGAAACTTTTTTCTTTCTTTCTTTCTTTTCTTTTTTTTACATTTCCACACTCCCCCTAAGCTATTTTGTGAGCTATACTACCTTGAGCAAGTGTTTTACTATGTCTATTGCTCAAATGGTACCTCCAACAACACACTTTAACACATGGCTCGAATGGTACCTACAACACACCTTAAAATATACCTCAAATGGTGTAAGGACACACTCTACAGACAAAAGGAACTAAGGGTATCAAAAATCTGCATTTACAGCAAATCTCTAGTGGGGAGCGAAAGGTGTCAAAGTGTGTGGAGTGAATTGGGTGAAAATACTAAAGATTCCATTGTCCCTTTACAAATAGCTGGGTTTTGTTTGTTTTAGTGTTATCTTGTGTTTTTCTTGATCCAGGTTTCAATTTGTGTTTTCTAATACTTCTTGGTTATTTACAACCATGACACTAAGACTCATTTAGCAAATGTTTACTCAGAACAAGCATTCCACTAGGCACCATTCAAAGTATTTGTAATATTCAGAGATTGAGTTGTTGTACCCATTGGGTTTATATTTTAAGTGAGGTCAAGTTGCTGTAGTAGTGGTTATCATGGAGATACTGGGCCTGGCTCTGCCTAAGACCTTGTATCCTAACTGGTCCCAGGTAGGTGAGTATGAAACTCTTGTGGTTTGCAGTTGTTTTTTGTCCAACTCTGATCTTACAGTGAGTGAAAGTACTCATGTTCACTTTATTTCTCAGAAACCTATTCAGACTGTACCCCCTCTCCCTACTCCAACCTTCTGTACAATGATTGGGCATTCACTGATGACTGTATCAAGTCTACTGTTGATCTCTTGGGAACAGTGAGACCATCTGGTGGCAGATTTTTTTTTATTAACTCAATAATTTATTTATCTGCTCATTGCTTCAAACAGCATTTATTGAGAACACTGCTAGATACTTTGCTTGGAATTGAGCATGCATCTCTAAACAAGATGGAGTGATACTGTCTTCATGGAGCATCCTTTTTAGCAGGCTCTGCATACTCTGATTAGATTACCTCTGTGAGGAAGTGAAGGTAAATTCTGGAGCTTGGGAAGTGTTACTTAAGTGACAGACGAAAGTAATGAATTCTGTGCAGAAGAACAGGATATGCAAAGGCTTTGAGGCAAAGTGAACCTTTTGTAGGCAAGGGGCTTGGATAAGGATGGCAGATGTGGATATGGAAAGACAGGTAAATTAACAGGTATTAGGAAATAAAATGTGTAAGGGTGTGTTGGCTAGGCTAATTAAAGGGAAGGTCAAAGATGACATATTAATCAGCTTTCTCTTATAGTGACAAAATACATGAGATAATCAACTTGAATTGAGGACAGATTTATTATGTCTTGTGCTTTCAATCTACAGCCACTTGACCTTGTTGCTTTAGGCCAGTGGTGGCGTAGACTTTCATATATGGCTGAATTAATTTCTCTACCCTGTTATAACCAGGAAATAAAGAGGAATAAATAAATAGGAAGGGCTGGGTCTTAATTTTTCCTTCAAGGGCATACCCCAGATGACCTAGCTTTCATCCAATAGGCCTTATCTCTTAAATGCTCCATCACCTTCTAATATTGATCCAGGCTGGTGGCTAAGCATTAACACATGGGGCTTTGAAAGGACATTCCAGATCCAAACTACTCTAGGTGGCATCTGTGTTGCTGGCCAAAGCGCATGGGCAGATGGTGGTATTGTTCGTGAAGATGGAATGTGCTGGAAGAGAACTGGGTTTCTGAGGAAAATGACTTCAGTTTTGGACAGTTGGATCTGTGCTGCCTTTAGGACATTGAAGACAGGAAATTGAGAAGAACGTTGATATACAAATTTGGAGGTTAAGTGTAAAGTTTAGATTATAAATTGTGGCCTGTCACTGACTAAAGTATTTCTTTTACCAGTAAACTGGGAGGAAATATACAGGCATTTAAGTCTTAATTGGGTGTCTTTTCGAAGTTAAATTCATTTTTGTTGTTGTTATACCATGTTTGGCAATTACTTGAGTACTTCACTGTGATGCAACTTATGATGAACTTATTATTGAAGTACTAGTGAGATCTTGTTTAACACTGCTTATCTCTTGCACACAGCCTGATCATAAGCAGTATAAAGAAGGAGATCCATGGGACTAGCCACTGGGATTGAACGGTAAACAGAAATGCCAAAAGCAGATGAGGAATGAACTAGTTGATGTCTTAAATGATACTTGCCAATTGCACCAGTGAGCTTTGGCTGTACAACCACCCAGTCCATCCTGTTCAATACCTTTCCCAGGTTCACATCTCTCCAGTTTCATACACCGAAGCACCAGGGATTTAGGGGTAAGACATTTGGAAGGGAACTTAGTTTAAAGTCATGAAGGTAGAAGCCCCATGATGAGATTAGTGTCCTATCTGAGGGGAAGACACTAGCTCTCTTACTGCTGTTTAAGGACATAGGAAGAAGGCAGCCATCTGCATACTAGGATGGGGCTCCTCCATCATATAGGGTCTTATCTTGGACTTCCAGAACAAATAAGTGTTTATTGTTGCAACTTTCCTGTTGATTTTTTTAAGCAACCCAAATGGACCAAAACAGTGACTCAAAAATATTTTATTACATGATGGTTTTGCAGAGTGATTATTTGGGGTGTGTGTAGCTTGGCTGCTTAGATGTAGGAAGTGATCTTCATTGCTCTTGGCTGAGATCATTCATGCATCTGTTGAGGCTTATGGACTTGTGACTGGGGAACTTTTCTCTTACTCTATGTGACTACGTACTCCCCAGGAATTGATCATAGGGTGATGGCCCATGAGTCCCAAAAGAATGAATGGAAACATGCAAGGTTTCTGGTAGGAGGTTGCAGCTGTTTCTGTCTTTTGGCCAGAACAAGTTGCAATCCCAGCTCAGATTCTAGGACTGAAAAGATACACTTCACTTCTTGAGGAATTTCAGGAGCCCGTGGGAAAATTTGTAGCTTTTTTTTTTTTTTTTTTTTTTTTTTTAAATCTGCCAGATACCTAAACATCTAAATTACAGGAGAAGTGATGAGAGAGTCTAGGCTCTCACAGAAGTAAGCTATCTGAACACTATCTGCAGGCAGTAGAACTCGAGGAACATGGCTGTGTTCAAATCCTGACTGTGGTGTTGACTGGCTGGGCTCCTTACTTGCAATGACTAGTCTGAGAACTTGTGAACATGTTATGTAAAGAAAACCCCTAGCATGGAGTCTGGCTTGTGGAAAGCAGTAATAACAGGCGATCGCAGTGGCTACTGTTACTGTAGGTTGCTGTTAGCCATAGGCCTCCAATTTCAGAAAGGCTCAACTAGGGTGGAGAACAAAGGACGGAACAAGAAAGAGGATGGCTGGCTTAGGATTCCAGAAAGGAGAGGCATCACAGGACTACAGAGACCTAGAGCCAGCCTGAACTGAGGATCAGGCAGACCAGGACTCTCCTTCCTTTAGAAATGCTGGTTAGCCCAAGTCTTCTAACAACAATACTCATCATTTCTTGAACACATATAAGGTAGTAAGCACCAGTCTAAGTGTTTTTCAAGTATTACCTCATTCAATCTTTTATTATTGATTGATTGATTTGATTGATTGATTGATTGAGACAGGATTTCTCTGTGTAGCCCTGGTTATCCTGGAACTCATTCTGTAGACTAGGCTGGCCTTGAACTCAGAGATCCTCCTGCCTCTGCATGCACCACCACCTCCCAGCCCATTCAGTCATCTTAATACCCCAAGGAATTCTTGTCATTTCTGTGGTATACATGTAGATATTGAGACACAAAGAGAGTCAAGCTTATGCAGCCCCTGGATGGTAAGGCCAAGATACCATCCACATCTGTCTTATTCCCTGCTCCAAGAATCTAACTTCTCACGGTATTGTGTGAAGATCCAAGGCAAAAAAAAAAAAAAAAAAAAAAAAAAAAAAAAAATGCCACTCAGAAATTTCCAGATGGACAGGGAAGATTCAAGCAGGTCATTGTGGCATCCAGTGAACCTTAGCTGAGGAACTGCCGAGGGTGGAGGATAGGCGACAGCTGTCTGGGTGACTAAGAGCATCCATACAGCACAGCACTCCCATTTGCACTATGTCTGGCATTAAATTTTCTAGTCCTCCAAATGAAGAAGGTGAGAATTACTTTCCTTCACAATTTTGCTACTTGTAAGAGTAGTTGCCACTCTCCGCTGTCATGTTCTCCTCTCTTAACTCTCAGCTTCAGCCTGACTCCCAGGCTGTACTTGGTCAAGGATACCAGTGACTTGGTGGCCACAACCAGTGGGCTGCTGCAGTCCTTAGTGCTTTGAGTTGAAATCCTGGAGGAGAAGACTCTGACCCCTTATCAAACATACCCTCAGGGGATCCACTTACTCTGGACCCCTCTCTGTATCTCTGGTCTTTATAGAAGCAGATTCCTATGGCCAACTTCAGCCAACTTCTATTCTTTGCATTTTATTTTCTATTACTTTGAAGGCTAACAATGTCCTTGTAGCTTCTGCCTAGTAGTCTAGAATATGGAACTCTGAAGTGGGATTGGTAACTGTCCTCTTCTGAGCCTCCATGGGTAGTACTTTGTAATTTGGGAGGTAAGTCATTGCTGCTTTTAATATACAGATAAGGAAGTGAGAGTCATAGAGAAAATTAACATACAGTCAGTCGAAGAGGTATCTGGATTCAAATACAGGTCATGGGATGTGCCAGCATTTGGGCACCATAGCAAGCATTTTTCTGGCTGCCTCAAGCTGCTTCATAGAACTCACAAATTGTGCACTGTGGGATCAATAACTTCACCTGTAATAACACTGGGTATAATTTGCATTTATTTTGTTGGTTGTTGGCTGTTATTTATTTACTATTATTGCCTTTGGGATACAACTGAACCTGGCTGATTGATTAAGAGGAATCTCAGACTTGCTTCCCAATTGCCTAGGATGTGAATGCCAAAGGTCTAAATTCTATTTGAATGCCCGAGTGCCTCTTTTTCTCTAATTTGTAGCCAGAGTCTGCCCTTAATGAGAATGTCCTTGGGATTTTAAGATGGTGGAAATGTGTGGGGGAGATTTCAGATCAATAGCTCTTCCACGGGACTCACAGATTCAGAGCAAGCATTAGTTCAAACATTAGAAATTGCAACCCAGGCATGAAAGCACCTTGGAAAAACACATATTTTATCCCTAGCCCCCCTGGGATCAGAGTGTCACTGAAGCCAATAAGTTAAAACTTAATGTGTGAAGCTTAATAGCAAAGCAGCATATTAACGGAGGAAAACGAGAAGTATTTCTTGACCTAGTAATTTGGAAGGAGAGTAGGTGAAGTGTGTAAATTAGAGAAAATTCAAAGGTGAGTCATTTTGGAAATGTGCGGCAGATATATATCATGCTAACTGTAGCTCAGAATTGTAGATCTCACATCTGAAATCTATTAAAACAGGGTCCCTAGAATTTTTACAATTTTAATACTTGTATTATCATTTTTTTGATTTTTGTCCTATGTGGTCTATGTTTGTCTAAAAATTTAAAAATAAGAATTAAAATGTCTCATTTGCTGAAATTGTAATAATGCCTCCTTGAGGCAGTATGAGGTGATTTGATAGGAAGCATCCCTGGGCTAGGAACTATGGGATGGGCATGAAACCTATCTGCTTTCTCCTTCTGTTTTCAGGTCAGAAGGAACAGCTGGATATAGTGTTTCGGTGTAAGGTGAATAAAGGAAATTCAGTGTTCCAATGAACTTGTCTACTAGAGTGGCAACTAGTCACGTTTGATTTGCTTACCCAAATGTAAGTATGAATTAGTATTGTCATTTCAAGAGAGAAAACCACTATGACATCCCATCTGCCAGGAGCTCTATCCCTGCCCAAGTCTCAGCTTGTTATGTCTGGGAGTTCACTCATTCACCAAATATTTATTGATGCCATTCTATGTCAGGTTCTGTGCTCTACCAGGAATGAAACAAGCAGGGCCTTCTGGTCCCCAAGAAAATGACATTTTCTTGCAGAATAGATGGATAATTGAAAAATGAATATGGTACTATATTGAATGGTCCTAAACAGAAGCAGGGGGAGGGAAATCTATTTTTTTTTTGGGGGGGAGATTCTTTTTTTTAAATTTAATTTAATTTTATAATACAATTCAGTTCTACATATCAGCCACAGATTCCCTTGTTCTCCCCCCTCCTGCTCCCTCCTCTTCCCCCCAGCCCAAAAGTTAATTATATTCATTTATTGTGTATAAGTGTGTGGGCACATGCACCAAATTCAAAGAAGTGAAAACTGATAAGGATAATATATTATCCTTGTAAATGTGGATCACAGAGTGACTAATGGAAACACTTTGGTAGACTTCCCATTGACATGCAGGTCACTTGGGCTTTACTATTGAAGGAATATAGCAAAAGGCCTTAATCTCTCCTCCAGTTGTATAACCTGGAAGCTAACCCTCCCTGAGCTTGGAACTGCAGGGTTTTGTCACCTGTGATGACCAGAACCACCCAGCAATGAGAATTCGAATGCTGATTTAGTTTATCATTTTACCTTGTCCCCAATGAGGACAGGAATAAGCAAGGCAATTATCCAACTGGAGGGGAAAACAAATCAGGAAGCTTGGACCACACAATGCACGGTAGTCATTCTTTTTGACAGGTTGTCATGGTGTGTTAAATAAAATTCCTTATCTAACATTTGAGGGTGAGAAATAACATGGCATAGAAACTTCAGCAGGAACAGAACCGGCTATTTGGGGAAGTTTTACCTTCAAGATAAACATCGTTTGTTTACTTAAGCAAGTAACTATCCATCTGCCATCTTATGCCCAAATCTTCTTTAGTCTATTTCAGGATTTTTATCTTGGTTAGAAATTATTTGTGTGCATGAAACAGAATACATTTGAACAATCTTAAGAAGTAGAGAAATTTATTAGGAAGATTTAAGGCATAGCATGGAACCTAGGAGACAGAAGGGAGATGAACACACAGGATCCTGCAGTTTTAACTAAAAACCAAAATGGACAGGGGTTACTTCCCCCAGAATCTTCAGTCTATGGTGTCTTGTTTCGACCTCTCTCTGCTCATAGCTTCTGTGTCTCTCTGAAAAATGTCTGTCTAGGCCTCTCTGGATACATGTCTGCTCTTTTTTATTTTTTGCTTTTTTTAATATTACTTTCTTGTTCATTCTTAAAAAAGAAATTAGTTAGCCCCACCTAAATAAATATGCACAGTGCAATTCTCTTCAGTAAACAAATTTTATATGCTTAGGAAGTAACTATGGGTTTTAATTTTCTATGTGCTATATATGTACTCTCCAATCATTTGCATAGAAATGACTGTTTTTGTGATTGTGGTAAATACCAAATGAAAGGTTAAGGTGAGATCTATCCAGGATATCCTCATGGTCTAGGACCACATCAAACAGTGGAGCATCACTGGGTCAGAGGTAGGCTTCCGGGCGGGGGTTGGGGGTGGTGGTGGTGGTGGGGTGGGTGGTGGTGGTGGTGGTGGGTGGGTGGGGTGGAGGTGGGGCTAACACAAAGCCACAGCCAAGTGCAGGCCCAGAGAAGGAGTGGCTTTTTCTTTCTACGTTTACTTAATTATTTTCATGAAAATGCCCTCAGAGAGCTGTCAGTAACATGATAGGGGCAGCACTTGTAAACACGTTTATATATAAGCTCAGTGCATTTCTGCCTTCCTTTCTCTCTTGTTTTCCTTATGCAGTTGTGACCATGTTGTCTGGAATTCTGTCTGTCCTCAACTGTGCCATGCATTGCAGGATGGCTAGCTCACAAAGTTAAGATCCTACATGTCTTCTCTTCCCTGACTTATCCACTTCTCAGAAGACAGCAGAGTGATATCCCCTCTTGCTTTTCAAGGCACCACCAGGACAAGCTGGCTCACGGCTCTTGTAGCTTCTGCCATCCACACACAGGTCAGTTTCATACCGCTTGGGAAGGGGGTGCAAGTTGTCAGTTGGCTTCTGTCTCCTCACCAACTCATCCCCTCGCCACTCTCCCATCACTTCACGATACAGTAACACTGAATCGCTTGTAGTTCTCTTAGCATACCATGGCATTTCACACTTCCTTGCACTTGTACACACTGTTCTTCCTTCTGGAATGCTCTTCTGCTTTGTGTCCTTGGAGGCCTTTCTTCTGTTCAGATGGCACATCTTTTGGATAGATTTCCTTGTGATCACAAATGGGAACTTTGTTTTGTTCACCCTAATACCTTCAAATGTCCCTAGATTTACTTTTACACAGCCTCAGAGTAATTTGTTTATCCTCATTTCTCCAAGAGAAGAGGTCAGAAGCAAGGCACAAGTTCCATCAACTGGAGTGTTGGCCGGGGGTGGGGGTGGGGTGGGAGGGAGGAGGGCATAGGGGTGTGGCAAGAGCTACTTCACTCTTTGTAAAGTCTCAATTCCTGTTACCCCAACAGTACTCAGTAAGTGCTGCTCAAAGGAAGACACTAATAATTCCAACTTGGACTCCCAGAAATATTGTATGTTGGAAGGTACAGTGGATCATAAACTCAAGAGGAAAAGGACAATGATAGAAGCTTTATAGACATTATCTCTCTTAATTCTTCAACAGCTTAGGGAAATTTTAATACCCATCTGTTTTATACATGAAGAGCTGTAGCTCAGAGAGGCTGAAACAACTTGCTCAAGCCATGCTTCTAAAGATTGGCGGAAGCAGGATTTGAACCTTGCTTTGGACCTGTGTGGCTTGAGCCTGTATGAATCTGAAACTCTGTCTCTAACGAGCTGTGTGATCTAAGGCAGTTGATTTAGCCAATTAAGCATATTTTTTCACACCTGAAGATCAGGGTAGGCTCTCCCAAGGGAGTGGTTCTCACTTTTTAAACATGCTAACAGATTATCTGCTGACATAAGCCTGCTCACACTGCTGACTCTAGTGTAGGGAGGTAACTGGGCATCGTGAGTTTTTTCGGGGCCCCCAGGATGGCAATGTACAGCTAGAATGAAGGAGTGATACTCTGGCTTAGGATTTTCCAACCTTTAAAGTACATATTACACGTCTAGAGGTCTGGTTGTGTGAAGGTTTTTAACCATGTTGGTTAGTGATCCTTATTAACTACAGACTCCCAGGTGTACACGCTGCTACTGGGATTCACACTGCATGAACACTATCAAGCCAAGGTAGGGAGCCTGTATCCTAAAAGACAAAATCTAAACGATCAGGCTTATTGATTATATTGTCTCCTATGCTAAGAAAATGCAGCTACCTTGTTTATGATTCAGGTGAATCAGCTTCAAACCTGTTTGGTCTGGTCCCCAGCAGCCCTGTTCACTGTCATCTGGGTACTAGTTGGTACATCTGGCAAATCTCCTGTTGGGTTCGAGGTAGAGGATCCATTTGGGTGTTCGGTTGGAACAGGGGCTTGGACAGCTAATTAGGGCAGCTGCTGCAGTATCAACTCAAACACTCAGAAATCCAAAGTGGACCTTAACGCAAAATGTGGCAACTCTGTGGTTCTTGTGCAGTGCCAAACTGCTTGGTTATTGGAAGTCTGAAGGCTAGTTCACTAGGAGTACATCAAGAGAGCAACTACAGATGAGGACAGAGGACAAGGACATTGTCAAATAAAGTTGAGTCAAAGTGTTAGAGTGAGCCAAGATGGCTTCCTGTGAGATGACACTGTCCATAATCATTCATCAAGCCATATGTGATCATCCCTGACTATCTATGATCTATTTTTCCCCAAGTAGGTATATGCTATCTGGGCATGCATTTGAAGGGAGAATTGTTGTGATATTCTATCTGTGTCCCCCAATAAAGTTTATCTGAGGATCAGAGGAAAGAGCCAGTCACTGTAGTAAACAGAGGTCAGGCAGTGGTAGCACATGCCTTAATCCTATCTCTTGGAAAGCAGAGATTCGTCTGGATCTTTATGAATTCAATGCCACACTGAGAACAGAGCCAGGCATAGTGGTACATACCTCTAATCTCAGTGCTAACCATAAAGGTTTGGAGGTCTGTACAGAGAGACAGGAAGTGACAGACTGGGCAGGAAGAGGAAGTGGTGTAGCTGGGCAGAGAGAAGAAATGAGATGGTAGAACAGAAAGGCATATAGGCATGGGTATACAGGAAGTAGGTCTCTTTGCCTGAGACTCTCCAAATAGTGAGGACGTGGCTGGCTTCTTTCTGCTTTTCTGATCTCTCAGTTTTAACCCCAATATTGGCTCCAGTTTTTTTTTTTAAATTTTTTATTAATAAGATCGTTTAGCAATTTGTCCTACAGAGAATGAGTAGTGTAGTACCTGGTTCATAAATGCTATAGGGAGAGTTGGGTGCTAAACTCCTAGGTAATCCCCAAAGCATCTCACAGCAACAGCAGTGTGTGAGTGGTAGTTCCAGCTGATCCATTATCTGGAACTCTGTTGCTGCATGAGTACAGATATAGTTCCAAATGCTTCGTGTCCACATTACCAAAGAGAGGGGCTGTGCCCCTTACAAAGAAATGCACAGAAAAAAGATCTGAGCCCAGTGGGCATTAGGGAAAATTCCCTCCCTCAAAGACTAAGGAGCCATTGGTGTGTTCATTTAGAAAAAAAAACAAAGACAAAAAAAACAAAAAAAAACAAAAAAAACCAAAAAACCAACAACAACAACAAAACCCTTCAAAGTCTTATTTTCTCCATATTTGTGTGTGTGTGTGTGTGTAGGTAGGTAGGTGGGTAGTTAGAACAGGACTCAGATGGCCTCTTTTCATGGTCTTCCGGCCCTGAGTTTAGTTAGCACTGTGTTTGTGAACTGGAAAACCCAACACCTCAGCTGCTCAGATATCCTAGCCACTGAATGTTTTTCACAGATTTCATAGCAGCAACAGCCCACTTCTTTGTTTAGCTACTTGAAAAGGAGGATTAAAGAAGAAGAAAAAGAAAAAGAAAATCAGAGACTAGCTGAGGCCGGGTGGCCTGGCGCTTGTTTGGGGAGGGACTTCTAAACTGTGCCTGTATTCCTTATGGACTCTGCAGGCAGAGCCGGTTTGCTTTGAGCGAACTCAGTAGCTCCAGGACCCCTGGCAGAAAGCCGCATCACCACCTTGCTTGAGCCATGTTTGTGCGCTGTCTTTCTCAGCAAGGCCTTGCTTTCTTCCAAGGAACACACAGGCTGGAAATTCCTGATCTACCTCTGTCACCAGGAATCCAACCTGCAAGCTTATACCTGAATACTGAAACTTTGGGGTTCACTGCTCAAATATAATGCTTCAGAAAAAAGAAAAGCAGCCAACAGAGCCTTCCTAACCTTTGCAAATGTCACGCACTATTTATATAACATTTACCACTTTTCTTTTCTGAAGCCTGGGGTTTTGTAAGGAGAAAGGGCCAGGCACCCTAAACCAAGCAAACCAAGCCACATTCCTCCAGGTTTTAAATTGCAGCTTTCTTCCCGAGGGAGGGCCCGGCTCATTGTATAGACATCATTCCTTCGGGGCTCAGGGCCTCATAAACAACTTGAGTTCTATTTCTTGGATAATTCATGAAACCGGTTTTCTAATCACTGTAGGAGACTCCCCCGCCCCCAGTTAAATGAAAATAGTTGCTTTAAAACACAAGTTTTATCTGTTAGAGGTGAGTTTGGAAATTCTTTTGGTCTGGGCCATAATTAAACGAGTTTTTCTAATTTTCTATTTTCTAATCAAATCTCATTCTATCAAATGAATCAAGTCTTATTATCTAAAATTGCACTTGAACCTGAACTCTTAGCTCCATTACCTCTTGAGATTGGAACTTGACTGAGGTTGTCATGTGAAGGCCAGTAAGGTTTTTTATAAATACAAGATAGGAGGAGGCCATAGTCTTATTTTGACAACCATTCTAACTGGATAGATAAGAAAAGCAAACAGGAGTTAATACCTCCCAGAGCTAAGGAGAGCACTACCTTAGGAAAGGTGACGGACGGGTGGGTATATGAAGGCTGTGGCTTTGCTGAACACACTGGTTCCCATGACAATGTAGACTTTCTAGATTTGATCTTTTAATAAAAATAGACAGTTTTGGGCCATGAGCCCCTAAGAGCGCAAGTGTTACAGGATTCTAAACCAAACCCCCTCCATCTCGTCCTAAACTAGCTGTGGGTCAGAGGCAGAGGCGGCTGGCTGGTAGTCAGAGTGCTCTAGCCATCTTTACCCGCTGCTTTGGCTGTCACTGAATCTAAAAAAAAAAAATTGATTGCTACATTTCAAAATGAAGAAGTTACAAATAAAAACAAGTATTTCTGGGGCTGGAGAGATGGCTGAGCAGTTGAGAACTATTGTTGGTCTTCCAGGGGCCCTGAGTTTCCTAGTCCTCACAATGGTTTGCTCACTACTTGCTGTAACTCTAGCTCCAGACACTGTCTTTTGGCTCCCATAGTCACACACATACACTCAACAGACACACCTATACATGAATTAAACTAAAAATAATTATCTTTGTAAAATAAGTATTAAAAATGAACAACTGAATGAATGAATATTTCTTTTCTTTTTTCTTTTCTTTTTTTTTTTTTTTTTTTTTTTTTTGGTTTTTCAAGACAGGGTTTCTCTGTGTAGCTTTGCACCTTTCCTGGAACTCACTCTGTAGTCCAGGCTGGCCTTGAACTCACAGAGATCCGCCTGGCTCTGCCTCCCGAGTGCTGGGATTAAAGGTGTGTGCCACCATCACCCGGCATGAATGAATATTTCTAAGGGTAAAACTACTTGTCCTCAACCCTGATGATCTCAGTTGATCCTTGTGACTCACATGGGAGAAGGTAAAAAACAACTCCTGTAAATTTATCTATGACTTCCAAATGCTATGGCATTGTGCCCTGCTTCCCAAATCAATAAACATAAATTTGAAAAGTAAGAGTTTTTTTTTTTTTTTTTTTTTTTTGTTTTGTTTTGTTTTGTTTTTTTGTTTTTAGCTAAGTGTTGTGGTGCCTGGGTACATTTTCCAGCAGTTGGGAAACCAAGGCAAGAGGATAAAGAATTTGAGGCCAACCTGACCCATCACAACAAAAGGACAAGCAGAGAAAAACCAAAACCTAGAACAATGTCTGTCCTGTGTTGGAGGATTCTACAAACAGCAGATCCCCATTCCCACTCGGTCATGATTGGCTGGAGCCAGTCAGAACTCCTGACGACGGAGCACATTCTTCTTCTTCCAATTTGCCTTTAGTTTGCTGAGCTTCACTTGCCTCGTCTTTGTTGCCTCACTGGTCTTTCTAGGACTTTGGTTTTTTAGCCAAACGTCTAAAGCCTGAGTGTTTTGCATGGCCATTCAGCCTGTGACATGGAGGCCTGTAGGTGCCACAGACACAGGTAAGAATCCTTTCCTTCCACTGTCTGGTAGAGACATTGATTACCTTCTTGCAAAGGCATTGAGGCATACATGATAGTGGTGTGTGTGTGTGTGTGTGTGTGTCCCCACCACCACCAGGTGAATGAATTCAGGAAAGCTATCATTTAATCTTTTGGAGTCTGTTTTGGGATCTATAAAATGAGGGGTTGGTTTATTTACCTACACATTTGACCAACATTTAAAATACACTTGTGTGTCACAGATTTGAAGATACACTAAAGGGCTGAGCCATGGAATGACACAAGCTGGTGTGGAGTCGTGTTTTGCGATGATGTCCAACAGTTTCTGTGAATAGTGCATTTGAAAGCCTTTAGATGATTTCCCACTTCCAGTCAGTTAGGGGTCTCCATTACCTGCCTGGCCTGTCAGTCATCTGGGTTTCCAAATAGTCCCTCGTCTCCACAGTCATTTCCAGCTCTTGTGGTTTTTCTCTTTGCCCAAATCCCGCCTCCTTTTCTACCTTGCCTCTTCTTTGTTCTGTTCCTTCCTGCATCTCCCCTAGCCTAGGGCTTGCCAGGGGCTTGGCTTTTCAAGTCTGCTGTGGAGCTTCTGGTGAGAGAATTCTTCTGGCTTCATCCCTTTGTTGCTTTTCTTCCTCACCTTGACAATGAGGACACGCTTCTCAGTTTTCCTCCGTAGCCTGGTTTACTGTTCGCAGCAGATTCCCCCCTCTCTCGGTAGCAGCTGCTCTCATTCTTCTAACCAGTTTTTTAAAAGGCTTGATTTGGAAATACGGGCACTCTGTGCCTCTTTAGAGATTCATCCATAACTGTCAGAGCTTTTCATTCCCTGTCTTTTGTATAGGTTTCTTTTATGAGCAAAGTAATTTGCATTTGTCTTTAATTCTTAATTTGTCTTTGCATTTACTGTGGCTGTAACACGCAGCTGAATTTGCATTTCCTTTTCACTTCCATTCTCATGGACTAGGGCTGTCTGAGGTGTAAACTGGAGAAACTCAGGAGTATGCTTGCTGAGCTGCCAAGTTACTGGCTTTGGTGTCCTTCCCCCTTTCTTTACTCTGCGCTGTCGATTTATTACATTTAGACGCTGTAAGGTGTAATCAAACACAGCCTATCCTTTCTAATCCACTGGATACTTATTCCCATTAAGTGAAGACTTGCCCTTTAAGTGGTATCTGCGTTCACTTGTCAGAAGTCCCTTGTAACAGGGTCCTATTAGGTTCTTGGGTATAGAAATCTTAGGTTTTATTTTGTTTCTAATATCACTGTGGGTCCGTGCCAGGTATCTCTCTGGTTCTCGGCTTCTTTATCTGTAAGAGGGGATCCTTGATAACATTTCACAGTTCTGAGTTCCAAATGGTAGGAAGGGCATGGGACCCCTGGGGAAGAAACACACCACGACTGCCCTGGAGCACCCTGCCTAGCTTATGTGTAGCTGCTGATGGAGCTTTGTTCCATGGAGTTTTATCAACAATAGCCACTGCGTTTCAAATCACCTCAAAGTTCCCATTAGAAGGGCAAAAAAGGACCAGGCTAAAATCCACCCACATCCCCACGCTAGGAGCTTCTCTTAGCACTGGGAAATAGCATTTAAACAGAAGGTTAATGCTTTACACTAAACCTGGAGTCCTGATGTGTCTACGAAAGGCATTAGATCTAATTACCCTTCCTGGAATGGCAGAGGCTAGAAGTGGCCCTATATATTCCAACATTCAATTACAAGGCTGTTCTTGAGAAATAGATTTCTTTTAAACTGTGTTGTAGAATGTTGAGAAAATTGTTAGTTGCTTCTATTGCCCATTCTGTAGAAATGTATAATTTTTAGCCTCTCTGAGAGGGAGGAGAATTTCAAGTCAGTGTGAACTAATTGTAGAGAATGCAGAAGTAGTTCTTAACAATGTCCAGCACTCTCTCTTGATGGTTCTCACTCATCTGTGCCTAATCATCAGAGGGGCCTTGGAGGCCACGGAGGATTCTAGAATTCCAATAAAGTCTACTAAGAGCTGGAGCCAGGACCATCCCTTAAAAAATGAGCTTCCTTCTCCCTCTTCTCAGGAGGAACACATTTTAGAGTTTGGAGTCAGGCTCCAAGATACGCAGAATTAGTGCATTTATGTGAGTCAGAGGCAGTCTGAACATTTAGAGAGTTGCTCAGCATCCATTCTCCCTCAATTCTTATGGTCACTGTTGGCCACTCAAAGAAAGCTTGCTCTAGGCTTGGGGAGAGCGCAGTTTCAGGATTGCCTTGCCAGGATCTCTGTTCTTGCGGGTGCATATGTGTTTAAAGAGGAATGTGGTGTGACCACAAGCCCACCACTCTTAAAATACACCAAACACTTGGAGGCCAGAGAATGAAAGAAAAAGGACTTAGGCTGAGAAGTCAGAAGATGCAGAGGGCATCCCATGCTGGGGGTGGGGGGGTGGGGGGGTGGGGGGGGAGTTTAAAAGCAAAGCAAAATAAAGCACAGAAATATACTATGTGTCAGGGAAAACACCCCCGCCACCATCACACACACACACACACACACACACACACACACACACACATTTTAGGATGAAACTGTTGGGTTCAGAGAATTGCATTTTAAAACTTAGGGACAATATTTCATGGTGGCTGGAGTGCTCCTAGCCACAGTCTTTGTATGTGCAAAAGACACTGCTGTTTTCTTGGAGTTTGCCAGAACTTTTTGACACAATATTAACTATGAATCAGAGCTTAGGAAGTAGATTTATTGTCCTATTTACCCTTGTCTGGGTAGATGGAATGCAAATTTTCTATCAAGTGATCTCATTAGAAGCAGCTGTCCAACTTCTGTGTCTAGGAGGACAAACCATTTGTTCTTTCAAACTCATGTGCTTCCACTGGGCGAGTGTAAATTTCCCTCTGACCTGCTCTCTCACCAGGGGAGGGTCCTCTCTGTTCAGATTGCTGCCTGCCTGCCTGTCTGCAGTGCTGGGAAGCCTTGTTCAAAGATCTCAAAGCCTGGCTGCCTCTCTTTCCTAATGAAGCACCCTTAGCTCGAAGCTGGGGGAGAAGGTCCATCTGGCTTCTGCCATATGTGTGTATGCTGTCAAAGCAGTAAACACGGCAGCGTTTGCTGACAGTGAGGAGTTTCAGTTAGTCAGTCATAAATTAGGGAAGAGATATGCCGTGTTCCGGCTGCCGCGCGCCTTCCTGCTTCAGATCAGATCCTATACCTACCGCGCCTGGGAAGAAAGGCATTGTGGACCCAGGAAGCACCTGCTGGGAGTTCACACACAGCTAGCACGTGTAGTCTTTACTGACACTGAGAATGGGCATGAGACCAAACGTCCCAAATCACCCCTGGAGCACCTGTTTTGGGCCTGTTTGCTTATGCAGTTGGTATACTGGCTTTTCCGTTTTAACACACGTATATCTAGTCAATTACAGTGGTTTTTTTGTACCTGGGGGTGAGTATTGGGTAATGTCAATGTGGAGTCTTTAAAAATATTTCTGTGCTGGTGAACATATGTGTATTGTCTTCCCAGAATGTGCGTTATTCTTGTCTGATAATCAGGTAGGGAGACAATAATTAAAGTTTAATGCATCTGTCTTTTTAGGGAGAAAAGTGCTTTCTGACTCCTAATGGCGAATTTCGTTATTATGATTTTAATGCTTTTAGACTAAAGGGGAGTTTGCATTTAGGCTGTAAGAAGCAGAGCTAAACTGCTCTTCTAAGACTTCTTCGTTTCATTTAAGGGTTTGTGTTGAGGCGTGTTGAGGTATTGCATTTAAAATAGACTGTGATGCATCAGGTTATTCGAATATCTTAAGCTAGACTTACTTCAGATAGTAAATAGTTGTACTTGAGATATTACCACAGAAGGGTCACAATTTCTGGGCAGATTATCACACCCTGAACACCCTTCTTACCCAAGAGGTCATGTGATGCCCACAAGGCCTCCCCTTCCTTTTTTTTTTTTTTTTCTCTAAGAAAAAAATGTAAAGATACTTTGAAAGAACCGCTGGTCTTTTATGCGATTAGCTCCGAAATGGGTGGGTTCTAAACGGGCTGGGTTCTGTTTCTCTGGGGTTAGGATTTAAAACAGAAGAAAAAAGGTGTTGATGAGTGGGGCAGGAAGAATATGCTTCTAATTCATAAAAAACGGACTGTGACTGTGGAGTGTGTATGTGTGGAGGTATGGATTGTGTTTAAGGGATGTTGTTCCAGTCCCAGAGGTAAACGTTATAAACTGCCTCACCTCCCTTTTCATTACTTGATATGAGACTAAATAATGGGTGCTTCGAGAAACTTCACTCCTTGCACATAGAGCTCTTTTTAACCATTTTTTGTGGCACCGGAAGTTGATGTGCTGCTGCATTGGTTAAACAGTAAAACTCCTCTCAAACTCAGATCTACTTGGAACTTAAAATGTTCTCTATTTGAGAAGTGGGTCTTCTCAGGCGTCACCATTTCATGCGTGAGCTGTAATATTGGCTGAGGGTGGGCACTAAGTCCTTATGAGGAGAGGACAGAGGCATAGAGAAGAAAGCCATGTGAGGGAGGAGACTGTCACCATCCATCTACGAGCCAAGGAAGGCAAGCACTCTGGTGACCTCCAGAAGCTAGGAAAGGGTATGGGTCAGATCGCCCTCAGTCTCCAGGTCAGGGAAATGCACCAGCGTGGGTATGGAATCCAGCTGAAATGCTCACTAACTTGGTGCAGTCAAAGCATGGTGACTAGTCTTTGAGAGTTGTGAAACCTCATCTTCATAAAAAGAAATCCAGTCAACCATGCTCAAGGGAAAACTTTGAAGTCATTCCCGACTCGTTCTTCTCTCTTAACCCTTCGATCCATCACCGCCTGTTCTTTCTATTCTCCTTTCACCTCTTCTGTCAGTACCTCAGCCTGAGTCTTCATCATCACTGCCTTCTGTCTTCCTTCATTCTGTTCTTAAAGTCACAGTGACCACAAGAAGTGTGAACTGCATTATAGTCCTTTATGGAGAACAATCCTACCACTTCAAGATAAATAAAGTATGAACTCTTTAGCATAGTTTATATAGTCTGGCCTCTTATTTCACCTCCTCCCATTCTCTTACCTGTATCCCATGATCTGGGTTTCTCTTACTTCCTAAACAGGAAGTTTCCTGATCCTCACAGTGGCTCTTGCCCTTGGTGGCACATTGGAATTACTTGGAGAATTTAAAAAATTGAGTCCCTTGCTAAATATTACACTACTTACCTAATAATCACCTTCCCATCTACATTCCAGAAGACTTTCTTACAAGAAGCTACTTCCCTCATTACGTATTCACACAGTATCCTCTACTTTCTTACCAAATCAATCATCACATCTAATTGTAATTACTTCTTTAATCCCCTTTTCCCAAGTTAGAACATAAGATTCACAAGAGCATGGATTGCATCTGGTTTTGCTCAATATTCTATCTCTAGCACCCAACTTTGTGCTTGGCATTGAGAAGTCAATAAATATTAAATTAATGAAGAAGGGAGTGCAAACACCTAAGGCTGTATATACTGGTTAAAACTTTTATTGTTTCAGGCAGTTTATTTTGTGGGGTTGGTTCCCAGCATGGTCTAGAATCTCCAGCTTCTTTGTTCAAGGGATATAATCTTGAAGCAACCATGCTTCCTTCCTGTCAGTAATTTTCCTTAGAGTATGGTGTTCAGACCAAATCTTTGCATTGGCCTTATTTTTCTAGTCACTGGGTGTTCAGGATGCTTCTTTCCCAACTTAAGCTTGGCCTATGTTCCATTCTACTTGTAATCATTGTTAGATAGTAATTTGCATCAAAGTATATGTGGGAGCCTTTTCAAGCACATCTGTTCAAATCTTTGTTCCAGAGTCTGTCTTGGTGAATTTGGAGTGGACTTTAAGCATGCATATTACAAAGAAGTTCCAGAGATAAATCTGTGCAGAATTGTGTCTTTCATGCTCTCTAAGAGTGTGAAACAACTATTAGGAAATGAAAGAGAGTAATGAAAACTCATTTGATGTATAAGTGGAAAGAGGCCAAAAGGGGATAAATGTTCACCATCTCTGTCTGCTAGCCAAGGCTCTCTCATTGTACCTGAGGCACGCTCTAGCAGTCCTAAATCGGTCATTATGACTCCTCTTCTACTGTTTAATCTGCCAGAGTGACCCCATGGAGGTTGCTATAAGGCTGATAAGACAGTGGCTAACCAAAAGAGAAGATCTTTGGGGCTGGGAGAATACTGTAAAAGTCTTCAAATTATGAGTAGCGGTGACTTCTTTTAGGTTTCATATCATAGGAAGCATTTCCTCCCAGTTGCCTAACTGAGGCTGGTTTCTGTCAGGAAAGGGACCTGGCACTTAAATGTGGTGTCACTAACTGTTCTACTTTATGTAACACAGCCTTTAAAACACTTCTCTTAAATATATGTTAGGGTTGGGCTATTTAAAGCTGAAGACTTATGCCGCTCAGACATGAAGCACAACACTCCAACATAGCTTTAAGTTATGCAAATGATTTCTTCTCAGTTGCTGCGAGAAGCTTTGTTTTGTCACACTGGCCTAGGGCCAAACAGGTAGCGTGATCTGAGTAGGCAGCCATCCTCCTACTTCTCCAGTGGAAGTCTTCAGCCAACGCTGTCCTCAAACCTCCAAGCAGGGCAGAGGGCAGCCTGAAGAAGGACATGTGGGCTGGAGGAAGGGGCGCTGAATTCTCTCCTGGTTATTGGAAGGATTGCTGCTTACTTCTCTGTCTCGCATCTTCCATTTAGTCCCAGAGAACTGCTGAACTGGATCATCTTTTCCAAAAGTACAATTTTACTTCTTAAAAACACTAGTATATGTACACATGCATAAATGAAATACATGAGTAGATACCACATCCCTGTGTTCTAAAGTGAACTTAGTCTCTTTATTACTTAAAGATTTAGCCCTATCAGTTTGGATCCCAGTCACTCCAAAGTTGTAGAAAGTCCATTGTTGTCCTATAATTTTCTAGGTTTATTAGCTTGTGTGTTTCACTTTTCAATATTTCTATTAACTATGGGTACAAACAGCCCAGTTTCACACACACACACACACACACACACACACACACACACACACACACACCTCCTTAGACCTCTAGCACTTTATAAGCCTCAGTGGAGACGTTTTTTTCCATAATGGAGCAGAATTGCATCCTACTCTCTATGGCCTCTTGTGACCTCCTGGCTCCATTTCCCTTCCTCTCATGTCTGCTCCCACCTCCTCTCCCTTTGCATAAACTCTGCTTTCCATGTAATCCCAGATTACCCCTGTTCTGCAGAATGGTTTGGTTCCTGAGAGCAGTAACAGGAGCTGGGGCTTCTACTCTATCCCTAAATTTCCAAGCCTAACCTCAAGGCCCTCACTGCTACTGAGATACACCATTCTTAGAGAATTGTCTTGGCTATAAACAGCCTCCCCCGCCCCACCCCCAGTATTTGATTTCTTACCATGTGCTCAGGTGTATCATGCATATGGATATAATGGATACTGTGGAAATTTTAGAATGTACAGGTGGGTTCTCCTGCAGGCAAGCTGTGTGATGTTATTAGCCCTGAGCTATATAAAACCACCCAACTTTAAAGCTTGAATCTGCACTATTTTGGTACAGAAAAACAGTGATGCCGAGGAAGAGGAGGAGAAGAACTGGAGTGTTCAGGGATAGATGTGCCACTTCCAAAGTGAAAGGTGGGAAATCTATAAGCCAGCCTATGAATATTAATAAGGATACTTTGCAAAGCACTCTTCTGAGTTCTTAGAAGAAAGACAGACGCTACATAAGCACAAACTACCTCATTAATCCTGGTGGCATCCTTGTGAGAAGGAAGCCAGAGAAGATGACTCCATTTTGAAAACAAAGCAGTAGAGAAAGGTGACAGGACTTGTCCCCTAAACTGTCATTATCACTGCTGTAGCAGCCCCACAGTCTTTCTTTGTAAGGTCCTCAGCAGTCAGCCTCCATACGTTATAATATGTCTTTATTACTAGGTGCTGCTCAATATTTCTTCTGCAGTCTCATCGATCCATCCAAATTTCGAGACCCCTGTGGGAGCCTGGGTCCTTTCCACCGCTTTAGCCTGTCTTTCTACCTCTCAGGAGAATATGAAGGACTGAGCAGGTACCCAACAATGCTTGTGAACTGGTGGGCAGTTTGCTGTGGAGGTGACAGTGGTTTGACCAGTTATATTTTCCTTCCCAATAATTTTTGTCTTTTTCTACTATTTAAAAATAATTATCAATATTTTTACCTTAAAAATTAAAATGGGCAAGAGAAATGACTCAGTGGTTAAAAGTGCTTGTTCCTGCAGAGGAGCTGGGTCCAATTCCCAACACCCATAGAGTGGTTCACAGCACTCCTTACCTCCAGTTACGGAGATCTGACACCCTCTTCTGACCTCTGCAGGCACCAGGCATACATGTGATGTACAAACATACATGTAGACAAGACATTAATACACATAAAATATTATACATAAATCTAAAATGTAATTAAAACACTATAGACTTCCATTTGTTTATAACCACCTTCATAGACATAACCACCACTTTATTATCACACACACACACACACACACACACACACATATGTATATACAGAGAGTGAGAAAGGGAGAACAATATCTATAATATGCTACTATTTTAAAAAATATATAATTAAAAGCACAATATATATTTACAATATATACTATATATGCACATATGCTACATATCACATATAAAGAATATATTTTGCCGGGCGGTGGTGGCACACGCCTTTAATCCCAGCACTCGGGAGGCAGAGGCAGGTGGATCTCTGTGAGTTCGAGGCCAGCCTGGGCTACCAAGTGAGTCCCAGGAAAGGCACAAAGCTACACAGAGAAACCCTGTCTTGAAAAACCAAAAAAAAAAAAAAAAAAAAAAAAAAAAAGAATATATTTTAAATATAAATAATATATATATTATATATACTTCCAAATAGTAGCATATTATAGATATAGCTCTGTTCCTTAGTGCTTTTGTATCATGACTTAGTTTGGAGATTGTTCTATGTTAGTTTTCCCGTTGCTTCATTTGTAGTGTTCCTATATGTAGATAGGCATGCCACCATTTTACATTTTTCTTTATAGTAGGAATTAGATTACTTTAAGTGTTTTGCTATTTCAAACAATATTACAGTGAATATCTTTGTGTTTATACGTAATATGTGGCAGTATATCTGTGCAGACCAGGCTGGCTTTGAACTCACAGAGCTCTGCCTGCCTCTGCCTCCCAAGTGCTGTGATTAAAGGCATATGCCATCATATCTGACATGCAGTTATGTAGCTATAGAATAAATTCCTAGAAGTAGAATTGTTGTCTTAAAGAATTTGGGCATTCAAAAATTTCAAGGACATCACTACCTTGTTCCCCACAGGGGAAAAAATTGATTCAGTATGCACACTGTGAGAAAATATGATGTGTTTTATTTTTATTTGTATTTTTATGGTGTTGGAAATCAAATTTATGGCTTTGTACTTGATAACAGGTGGTCTATCACTGAGTCACATTCCCAACCTGGAGCGACACATTTCAGAAAAGCTTGGTGTATGACATGGAAGCATGGAAGGTCCAGACATCAAACTATATCACTGTAGCACTGTAGCATGTCCTGAGGTAGAGAATGGACAACATTCATGCACAGGGTTTACCACGTTCCGAGCCCCACTGTAAACCTGTACTCTTTAGTTAAGACAACTCGGTAATTTGTGTGTGGTTTCATTTGAAAGAGAATTGGTATCTTAATTGTTGAGGAAGCTCTTCAGGAATGACAAACATTTACTGACAGCCTTCTGTGTGCTAGAAATAGAGAAAATACTCCTTTTGCTGTGGTAATTTAATCCCGGGAAGTAGATGTTACATGCCGTATAGTAGAGGCTTCTTCAACCCTTTGTACTATGTCACACTGGCTTCCTCTACTACTGTGTGATCTGGAAGATTAGGGACGCAGCCAGCCAGCGGAACTCTATTTTATCTAAGGGAGAAAGTTTCAAGTCCAACAGTACTGCAGCAGGGCCATATCCAAATAAATGCATTCTGAGCGTATCCATAGAAACAGAAATCACCTAGTAACAAAAGGATACTTTCTGCTGTAAAAATCCCAGCAACATTGTAATTCTCAACCACGGGTCTATATTAGAGAATATGCCATCATATATGATGACTCTGTTTGAAAAGGGGCACATTTTAACCTCAGCATCATTTTAGGATTTGGTAAGGTAAGGAAAGAGGCCACAAAGGAGGGGGTTGTTTCCTAATTAGGAACACAGCTGAGCTGAGACATTGCCGATGGCCAGAATTCAAGGCTCATTTTTACCACTGTGATGAAACCTGGTGATAGGGTACTTCACTTCCAAATACAGGTTGACCACCAATAGATCCAAGAAAACTTTGCAATCGTCTGTTGGCTTTCCCCTACCAGGGGAAACTGCCACTGACTGGGCTTTTATGGGAAACCAGGGACGGCACTTTGTGTCTCCTATGAGGTTATGCTGATAAGATATGTCTACTATGAAAGTACCATTTAAGTAACAGTCATGCTAGACCCAATTAACAAAAATCTCTTTTGAGATTTACCCGAATCAATGGTTGACCTTCTCTAGGTGCAAACGCAGTTATCTTTGAAAGCATGAGTAACACTGCATCACTCCCATGCTTAAAATATTGCCATTACCTTCCATTTTAGATAAATTAAATTAATAGTTCTTAATGTAGCCTACAATATCAGCCTTTTACATCTCTGATCTCAATTGGTACTGCATTCATTTCCCTGAAAATGCTCTTGTCGGGCCACATTAATCCCTTTTTATTCTTCATGAAAGCCAGGATCTTCTTTGACTTCAGGGATTTTGCTAATTTTTTTTTTTTTAACCTGATTGCTCTTTGCTCATCCATCTAGTATGTGTGCCCATGAGGCACCTCATGAGTGGGAAACAGAGTATGGTTAATTGCATGTGTCTCCTAAGATGTCCAGCAAGAGGTCTATGGTGATGTCTTGCTTTAGAAAAACAAGCTATTGGACCAGACCTTATGCTGAAGGGAGTGAAAACACAAAATCCTGCAGGAATCAGAAGGAAGGAAGATGGACAGTTTTGGACAACAGCTCTTAGGACTTGCACATACATCTTCTACTAGGAGAATCCCTCTACCCAGAAGGAGGAATATATGCATTTTTGTTTCCATGCTCACAGTCTACTTAATGCTTTCTTCTACCAATCCGAGCTAATGAACTCTTTCTTCATAATTCTGGAATTTATTTCTGTAATCTTAGCTCAGTGCTCAATCATCTGTTTCCCAAACTACATGTAAATAAGAACAGAGACCACATTTTCTTTTCTTTTCTTCTCTATTGTGTTCTGAGCCTAACTCAGTACCTTTCAGTACACAGCAAATATACAACAAATACTTGCTGGAGGGTTCTCTTATAGCGTTTCATGCCTATTGTTTTTTTCTGCCCATGTGACTTGATATTCTTCTATAGGTAATACATAAAGACAGGAATTCATATCAATACATCTTCCAGCTGACTCATCATGGAGACATTCACATATTGGCAAGCACATCGTAATTGTTGGACTAAGCTGATTTGTTATATTAGAAGTGCTTATCCAGGTGTAGTCTTTGGAATTAGTTGGAAAGGGTCTTCGAAGGACCACCTCAGACCTCTTGCACCCATATTTGATCTCGTCTAATAAGCTTCTAGTCAATCCTGGTGCACACTAAATTTGAGAGCCACCAGCTGTCAGCAAGCAAATCAAAGAAGGAAGCTGAGGACGGAGGGTGAAGGAACAAATAGGAAGCAGAACACGAAGACGGGTGGACTGATCACAGTTTCCAGTCAGCTCTGACCTCAGTTCCTAGTGTTGTGGTTGGGCCTCTGGCTTTTGCTTATTTAGCCACATTTAAAAATTCTTCTACATTTTAATTGTCAGTATTTCATTTTGTTAATGCATTTTTTCAGTGGCAACACACACACACACACAAAACAGGCTAACATCGCATTATGGGGTCCTAAGGAAATTGGGGGACAATGAAAAGTAAGATCACCAGTGGTATAATTTACACAGGTTAATTAATAAAGTGTCACTTAGAGAAAGAGAGCTTAAGAAGCTTTCCTAGTGAGTGATTTGGATTTTGCCATAGAAAGAGATCAAGCGTATTCAGCATTACATACCTACAAGACTTTCTTACTCCAATGTCTACAGGGCAGTTTGCTTTTTTGAGCTGGATAATCATCCACTCACTGGGTATTTCAAACAGACGCTCTTGGCCTCAACCTTCCCTTCTTGAGACTACTTTGGTTTATCTTCTTTCTGACTTCAGGCCCTCACTGTAAGGGTGCCTACATTTTCTAGGGTCCAAGATATCTGATTCATCTCTCTCTCTCTCTCTCTCTCTCTCTCTCTCTCTCTCTCTCTCTCTCTCTCTCTCTCCTTCTCTTCGTCCTTCTCACCCCTTCCTTCCTTCCTTCCTTCCTTCCTTCCTTCCTTCCTTCCTTCCTTCCTTCCTTTCCTTCCTTCCTTCCTTCCTTTCTCTCTCACTGTTTCTCTCTCTCACTGTCTCTTTCTTTCTCTCTCTCTCTTTCTTTCTTTCTCTTTCTTTTTTATTTATTTATTTATTTATTTATTTATTTATTGTTTGTTTGTTTGTTTGTTTGTTTGTTTCAAAATAGGGTTTCTTTGTGTAGCCCTGGTTGTCCTGGAACTCATTCTGTAGACTAGGCTGACTTTGCCTCCTGAGTGCTGGGATTAAAGGCATGTGCCACCAATGCCCAACTTGATTCATTTTCTTAACAGCACCATTCTTCATCATGTAGACTGGATCTCTCTCCCATGGCCCCCCCAATGAGTGTGTGTGTGTGTGTGTGTGTGTGTGTGTGTGTGTGTGTGTGTGTTTTGAAAGAAAGGAAGGAAGTAGATCCTGAACACATCACTTTAACGCATCAGTTGTTTTCCTCTGGGTGTGCTCCCCTTCTTGAGGACACTCAGGTAGGGACCACGACCGTTCTTCGTCTTCACTAGTATGAAAGGGGTTTTGATGAACTAATTTTATCATGGTGAAAGGAGCTTTGGGCAGTCTCCAGTAGGACAGATGGCAGTGTGCCTGGCAGGGTTGGCTGTTCTGAGATGAGGTTTCCATCGTCTCTTGTCTAGCCACAGAAGGTGTTTGGGAGCAGGGAAAGTAAAACTGAGTTTGATGTGGGCTCTTTGACTAGATATGTACTAATGGGAAATAGTCTTTTAGCATGGACCTCTGAAGTTCTCTGTGATAAACAAGCACCTCAATGAGTATTTGATAAGGAAAATATGAAACCTTAACTAGAGCAATGAAAATATTAAAACAGGAAACTAAAGTCTACACAGGGTTTGGAAAGTGTTTGCATGTGATGACGAAATTGTATTATGGATCAGAACGGACATAATTTTAAGAAAACATGTGGATTCTATTGGGCAGGGAACACTGATTACTTAGGGGAATGAGCAAAGGTATGAGAGTTTGTATTTCAGATGTGTGCTATTCAATTAAACACATGCAGCCATCGTGTGACGTGAGTCAGGGTTCCTCATTTCACATATGAGGAAGCAAGAGCAGAGAGGATAAATGACTTGCCGTTCTGCCAACCGGAGAATCATCGCAGCGAAACTGTTAGTATTTCCAGTGAGGTTTCAAAGGATGACTTTAATTTCAAATTTAGCCTTGGTTCACACAAGGCCACAGAGGTAACGTTTCCAGGTCTCTGAAGTCACTTACTTGGTCCGGGCTAAAAAGTTGGTTATGGTCAGTAAGGGTTTACTTGGAAGGTATGAGGTTTTGAAGTGCTTTTCACGATGATTTAAATGAGCTCTCTTCTTGCTTTCCCACTGTAAATGCCCTATCCCTGAGTACCACTCATGTGCTAGACAAAATAAAGGACAAACTTTTTGGAAATTTAATTAATTCAATGATCAGTAGTAAGGAAACTTGTTAGTTTGAAAGACCAACAGCCTAGTGTGATTTGTAGCAATAGAATAGAAAAATACCCAGAGGAATGAATTTCAGATTTTGAAACAGGGGAGTAGAAGGATGGTAGTGGTAATAACTGGTGATAAGGGAAAGAGCCACTGAGAGTAATCATTCCCGATCCAAGCTTTCTCCTGTGTGATGTGAGTGTACAGGGAGCCCATGCGCGGTGCAGCATCCCAGGTGTGCTAGAGAGAAGAGTAATGGGGAAACTGGCTGTTTTGGAAGGCTGTATCAGTCCACAAAAATTAGAGAATGTGGGTGCAATTATTCAAGCAGACCCCAAGGGTAGAACACAGAGGGCATGGGTTCTACAGATGTTGTGATAGGCAGTTTCACATTTCAGCTTGCCTGGGCTGCCAAAGCATTTGATGTATTTTTGAGGGTGTTTCTGGATGTGCTGGGAAACTGAGGAAAGCAAATTGCTCTATCTAATGTGGGTGTTCTGTATCCAACCTAGTGAAGGTTAAAAAAAAAATCATAGACTATCTAACAGGTTCTCAAGTAACCGTAAATGCTTTGCATTGACTGTTTGAGCTGACATGGTCTATTTCAGACTTCAAACTAAAATTGAAATATTTTTTTGGGTTTCAAGTTTGTCAGCTCTTAAACTTGAACTCATACCACTGACTCTCCTGGTTCTCTAGTTAGTTGGTGGCCATCTGAAAATCTTGGGACGCCCCAGCCTCTATGATGTGTAGTCCAATTTCATACTCCACCCCCTTTCTAATATAGATGGAAACAATGTTTTATACAGCTGCTGACATTGTGAAGGATAAAATGTCATCTGAGAGCAATGGTGAGCAGTGGCAAGGAAAGAGGAAGGGGAAAGTCCAGTGTTAGGTTTGAGAAGGGCACACCTGAAAATGAGAAAGCTTAGGGAAGCAGGCAATGGGAGATTCCAGCTGTGGCTTTATCTCGGAATCTGTAGATACAAGAGACCATCACTGTTGCATTTTGCTAATGTGAAGGGAACTAATTAATTAGAGACAAGGATGATTTTACAGTATTGGGAAATATTGAATTTCCATGGAGAAGTTGTTAGGGTATTTCTGAATGAGTCAGAGGAACTAAATGTTTAGGGGTGCATAGTTTATAACATATGATTCATAGGGGGAATTTGATGTTCTAAAAATGTCATTGAAAAGTAGGTTTTCCTGGATTTTTTTTTTTAGTTCAGATTTGTCTTATTAGTAACATGGCTCTAAAATGAAGTGATTTGCTTAGGGGACTTGAATTATAAAAATTTGAATTTTTATAGATTAATTTTGTAGATTAATTTTAGTATGGAAAATTTTTATAATGATATTTCTTAAATTAATTTAGAGAATAAATCTCAGTGGGCATTGAATGGTTGGGTGAAGAGCTTAATGCTAAGTTCTAAAAGGGGTTCGGAAATGAATAAGTAACAATGTAGTCATAACCTCAAGTCCTACTTTCAGTATGTATCACTGCACCTAAACATTGCTGTATTCTTCCTTTAACCTCTCTCTAGGGGTATAGCTCAGCCAAGACATAATCAAGAATACAGAAATAGGGATGGAGAGATGGCTCTGCAGTTAAGCAAACTTATTGTTCTTCCAGAGGACACAGGTTCTATGCCTAGCACTGCCATGATGGCTCACAACCACCATCTGTACCTCAAAATTCCAGGGGATACAACAGACATATAAGGGGTGCACACACATATACCTGCAGGCTGAACATTCATATACACATAGTAAAATAAATAAATCTTAAGATACACAAATAAGTGCTGTATAAAATGTTAAGATATTTATAAATATGAACTACGGGGGGGGGGGATTGGTAATAGGCAGTCACTACTCCTTATTTGGAATGATGTCCAGCTGAGTTACAGCACACTCATTGTATGTCTTTGTACTACTAACCATCAATAAAATAGTGGTTATACAAATGATATAATCAATGTGGAAAAGAATATAAACTTATTAAACAAAGAGACTAGTACAGTAACAACTCATATTTATTTAGTAACTACTAAGTAATGTATTTATGCCCTTTAATGTTTTAATTAATTTAACCATTACAGTTTTAAGTGGTAGACATTATTATTATTTCCATTTGCAAATGAAAGAACTGAGACATAAAAAAAAAGCTACTGTCTAGGGTTAGACATCCTGGAATGAAGTAGGGCTAGGATGGATGTGCAGGTCATCAGGTCCCAGAGACACAATATAAGATTGTGTTATCATGTGATTAAAATCTTTAAGAAAAAATCTATCCAAAGAGAGGATGCATTGATTTTAAAAAGTGAAAACTCTTCCTAATATAACCATCTTCCTTTAAGGCTATTATCTTCTATGATCTGCTGCTTAACTGCCCATCAAAATAAACATAATCCTGTTAGTCTGAAAGTATTGAATGGGTTGCATGGCTCCTTGGGGGAACCTGAGCACTGATTTTTCTGGCTTGGGATGGCTAATATGCAATGGTATTAACTAAACTTCACCATTTGTTTTCTTTCTTGTGACTCTGGTTACACCCGACTGGAGACCTAGGGAGACAGTTGATATTAGCAAAGATAGCTCTAAAATAAGACTTTGCAAGTCTGTGTTTCCTTTGGAGAACTTGGTGGAGCCTAAACCTCAGGTTTACATGAGGCCATCTCTTTTCTCTTTTCTCTTTTAACTGATTTATAGTTACATCACTCCTCTTTCCCCCTCCTCCCTCGGGCCCTTCCCATGTGCCTCTCACTCCCTTTCAACTTTGATAGCTTCTGTTTCTTTGATTATTATTGTTATACACACAAACAAATACAAACATACAACTTGCTGGGTTGATTTAGTGTTCCTTGTGTGTCTATGATCTCAGGTTCATCCCTGGAGGAGACTAATTTTTCCTTTCTCAGTAGTCATCAGTTGCATATAGTTTTATAGCTAAGGGTGGGACTCAGGGTGAGATTCTCCTCTCAAATGTTAACATATCTGTTGGTATTGATATCGTTCAGGTCTTGGTGGAGGAGTCGACTTGTTGAGGTATCATGGGTATAGCTTCTCTGTCATTTCTATAAAACACAATTTCACAGCAGACTTTCTGGGCCTCTGACTTTTTTTTTTTTTTTTAAACTATGACCATGGCAGGTTTTTTGCTAGCTAGCTCTTACATCTTAAATTAACCCATTTCTATAAATCTATACTTTGCCATGTGGCTTGTGGCTTCCTCTGACTCTTACAATCCTTCTATCTCCTATTTCTTGATAATGCCTGAGTGCAGGAATTGTTATAGATGTGCCCATTGGGGCTGGACTCTCTGCAATCAGTTGGTTCTGCATATGACCAGGTGTGGCTTTCTGTAGTGGTCTATTTTCTGCAAAGAAAAACTTCTTTGATACAGAGTGACAGCTATACTTGTCTGTGGGTATAAAAATAAGTTTAAAAATGAAAACTTCAAACCTCTCAAGAAAGAGTTTGGGGTAGACATTAGAAAAGGGAAAGACCTGTAATGTTTGTGGATTATAGAATTAATATTGTGAAAATGATATCCTGGAGCTGGAGTTACAGGTGCTTGTAACTTCTGCATGGGTACAGGAAACTAAACTCAGCTACCCTGGAAGATCAACAAGTGCTCTTAACTGCTGAGTCATCTCTCCAACCCTGAGAAAGAACATATTAAACAGTATCTTTCGATGGTATTTGATTACTTTTTAGTGCTTGCTAAATAATTTTTATCATTATCTCATCTGATATTTACAAAATATTACTTTTATTGTGGAGATTAAGAAATAGAAGACAAGATCACTTAAACTTCAAAGCGAGAACTTGATCCCTATACTTCTTTTAAAGATGCGATCAAGCTATGTATGTGTGTGTCTATCTTCCAACCTATCCTTCCTTGCAACTAGAATTTCCACTTAATACTATATTGTGCACATGTCTTCAAGCAAACATGTAAATAGGATTCATTAGTTTAATAGTCCGATGATAACTGCCACTATAAGGTTGCATTACAGTCTATTGACCCTGTCTATCATTATAGACACATAAGTTGCTTAACATTTTTGCCATTCCTAACAACACAATTGCAACAAACATCATTGTTACACATGTCATATGTACTGGAACTTTAATTTTTATGGGACTGATTCCCAGAAGCAGACCTGCTGAGTCAAAGGATATAAGCTTTTAAAATTTTAATGTCATGCCAGATTCCTCTCCCAAAGGCTGGATCAAAGGCATTCCCATTGATGATGAATGAAAGTGCCCAATTGTCTCGGTACCTACCAGCACTACAAGTTCTCATTTGTAAACTTGTTCTACTCTCATATAGACAGCATTCTAACTTTCAGTCTCAGCCTCTGCTTTTCGGGGGGGGGGGGGCAACAGACTAGAGAGTCTGCTGTGACAATACTTTTTTTCCCAAGAGGCATATGGTATGATTTAACGTTGATGTAAGCTTATTCTTATTTTCTACCTTATTCTTATTTTCATCTGTCAAGATGTCTCAAGCCACCAAGATCTGGAGTAAAAAGAATTTTTGAAGTTATCCAAGGAGATACACATTCACAATTTTATAAACGTTGGCTCTGATAAAAGGCTAGTTTTTGGCTTCAGCCACTGCTTTGCATACACATAAGATATCAATTAAATAATAGCCATTATGACTGAACATTAGAGTTGATAGTATGGTGTATTATGAGCAAGTCTCCTCATTAGCAGCACTGTTATTTGGGTGTTTGCAGCAATCTAGTGTTCACAGTTAAGTTGAAACAAGAACCATTGTGTATGGAAGACTTTGTTAGCTCATTTACTCAGAACCCACTTTGCATACAAGTGCACTTGGCTCACACCATATGGTGTAATGTCAGGACAAGAAAGTGAAAGAAAAAAGGCCTCTTTGACATGGGGGCATATTACCACATACCCGGATGCTCATGGCAGCATATCACCGCATACTCAGATGCTCATGAGGACAATATAAAGCGACCGATTCACCAAAGCTTCTGAAAGGATTCAGATTTTAATTTCCCTCTGAGTGACCCACACAATTTCTGGTTATGGAAACGGAAAAGCTCTTGTTCTACTCTATTTGTATATGTATGACTTCACTTGCTGATTTGTCAAGAATTGCAACGATGCTCTCCGGACTATCTCCTCAAGTAGAATATTGGAATTCACTGGTTTCTAGTTATACCTCATAGCTCTGAAACATAGCACAGACCTGGGGATGTACAATGCCAACCTCATGCATGGTATTTTTAGATTGCTGAAGTGAATGATGCAAGGAATTGTTGCCAGTGTAGCTCATATTTATTTGGCTTTCTTTCTGACAACATTGGGGCTGGACTGGTGGGAGTGTGTTTGTATGTGTCAGAACATAAGACATGCAACAAGGAAGAATAGGATAGCTAATTCATGAAGCCCCCAACACAATGTGTTGTATGACCTCACACAAGTTCCTTAACCACTCTGACCTTAGTTCTTTCATTTGTAAAACAAATAATAAAAGCACCTGTCATGCTCCAAATTTATAAGGATAAAGTTACTACATGTAGAGTAGTCCCCAGCACAGAGTACACCCTAAATAAATTGCAATACCACTAAAGATATGTTGATTCTTACTCAGCCCCTTAGAATAGTTCACCAGGGGTCAATCAGATAAAGCCCAGATAGAAATGAAGTCCCATATGACATACTCCACGGGGGGGGGGGGGGGGGGGGAACAGACTAGAGAGTCTGCTGTGACAATACTTTTTTTTCTCCCAAGAGGCATATGGTATGATTTAACGTTGATGTAAGCTTATTCTTATTTTCTAGACTTGTGGTTTTGTTGTCTGTTGACAGTACCCTATGATGTGAAAGGACACAAATAAACTGACACTTCTCATGGGGAAGAAGACATAAGTGTCTGTCACTGAGGTTAATGAGCGTGTTAGCAGACACACCACTGCTTGGCAAATTTTGGTTATTACCAGATAAGTGTCCTAGGAGCTAGTAGAGAAATTGACATTTTGCCATGGCAACAACTTGGGCTGCTTACAGCTTATGCTTTAAATAGCTCGAGAAATGATATGGTTTGAGATTAAAAGGCCAAGCAGAGCATGTGCTTATACATGCTCAATTCATGCCTTGCAGACAGTGACTAGGACATTTTTCTATTCCATTCCTACCTAGGTGCTGTTATTTGTTTCCATGACACTGGCTCTGGGATGGCACTGAGCACATTCAGTCATTACAAGTGATGGATTAGATAGTAATTGATGTGTGCTATGAAACTCACATCTGGGCCTTCCACCAACTGAGAGCAAGTTTGATTTGATCTGGCAAAAGGAGTTTTAAAGCATTTGGTTTTTAAATTACAGTGATTTATAGCAAAGTACCTCTCACGATGACTATCAGCTAGTAGCAGGTTGAGTTCCCGGAAAAGGCGCTTTCATTACCCTGATTCCTCCAAATGGCAAAGCCCTAGTGTTCTCATTCTCAACATACCTCCTGGGGTGCCATCTTCCACACCAGGATGTAGAGCAGTGGGCTGTAAATTATTTGGGGTTATTGGACATTGCTTGGATTGCCAAAACTGTAAGAATGAAGCACTTTATTCCACAAAGTTAGGATTTTTTAAACTTTATGAATTTATGTGAACAAGAATATATTATTTTCCTTTGATTCAAAGTACATAGAATTTTCCGTACAAAAACTGTTAGGACCTTAAATTTCTCATTCCTACACCCTGCTTTCTGTCGTATTATTTCCCTAGTGTGTAACATAAAAGCATCGACTATCCCCCCTTCTCTCAAATTCTCCTTTCCTACAAAGACTCACAGATATCTTTTATTCTTATTGATCTCATCTTAGTATGATTAAGTTTCTGTCTTTATTATTATTAAAGATTATTACATTATCTTTTCTAACAGTTCTTACATTTTTAAAATTTTCTGATTGGAAAAGAAAAGAGTATTTTCTTCCTTCTTAAAGGAATATTTAAGCATCACTGAGCAAGAAACGTGTTCCTAGAGTTTTGGAGTATCATTGTCGCCCTTGGAGATCTGAAGGAACCATTAGCACCAACTTTCCTTGTACTGTCCTGTGACTGCTGGAAGCCTGTGGTAGGGAGGGTAGAGCCAGGGAGAGCATTTTGTTGGCATCAACCAAGCACCATTTTTCTGTGTAGGCTCTTGTAGTAGTGCCTAGTATCTCTAAAGTCTGCTATATGTTTGAACACTGGGCATCTTGCTCAATAGTGATTGTGATTTGGCAAATTCTAGGCAAGGCCTGAGGGAATACACTTTTGAAAATGTGGGTGTGAACATTTTGTGATGTTTATGCAGCTGGTCCTCAAGCCATATTTCCTGACTGGCAAGGGTCTAGAAGGTTCTGGTCTCCAGATGTTGCTATTTCTCTTTCCTTTTGTCATATTTTCCTTTGCCTGAGATAAAATGTGTGTAAACACACATTTTGGACTGTTTAATGGTGTAATTATTAATATCCTATAATAGCCCATGAATAGTCTAAGGTAAATTATATATTTCAGTTTGTAATACTGAGTACCCACAAATGTGCTGGGTATTTTCCTACTCATTGGGCATATAAAGGTAAATAATGCAAACAAAATTCTGAGTCTCACAAAATCCCAATCCACTTTGAAAAAAGAATGCATGTGTAGAGGAAATGCATAATGATAAAAATAAAAAGCTTATGATAGATAGAGATAAGTGCTAGTTAGGCCAGGGTAAGAGGTGATGGGTGGGTTGGGTCAGTAGTAGTGATGGGGTGAGTAAAGGGTGGTGGGGTTGTGGGTGTGGTTGAGGGGTAATAAGAGGTGAGTGAGGGGTAGTAGTGGGATGGGTGAGGGGTTGTGAGGGGTGGGTATGCAGTAGGGATAGGGTGGTTGAGGGGTAATGAGGGCTGGGTGGGGGTAGTGAAGAGTAGTTGAGAAGTAGTGACAGGCGAGTAAGGGGTAGTGGTGGGGTGGTTGAGGGGTATTGGTAGGGTGATGTGGCAGTTGGAATAAGAATGGCCCCCACTGGCTCACATGTAAGGTCCCCAGTTGGTGAAATGGTTTGGGAAGAATTAGGAGGCATGGTCTTGCTGAAGGAGTTATGTCACTGGGTTTTTAAAACTCAGGCCATTCCCAGTTAGCCCTCAGAGAGATCTGCCTCATGCTTGGGGATAAAGATGTAAGCTCTCAGCTAACGCTCAAACTCCACACCTGACTGTCTGATGCTGTGTTTTCTGCTATAATGGTCATGGACTCATCCTCTGAAACTGTAAGAAACCCCCAATGAACTCTTTCTTCTATAAGTTTCCTTGGCCATGGTGTCTGCACAGCAATGGGAAGATAACTAAGAGAGGTGGTTGAGAGTGCTCTGAAAATAATATCCTGATTGACAACTCATCCCTTGCCTAAAATCCATGACATAATTCAAATGATTATATTTGTTATTAAACAAACCAATAATTAATTCAAGCACAAAAATGCAATGAAAAATTTATTGAGTGAAAACAGAGAGATCTAATTTCTCAGAACCAAATAATTTGAGCTTGTAAATGGAGCACTCACTGAATAGCATGTTTCTCTTCGAACAAACACTCAACCATCTGAGTAAGATGTTCAATCTGCTAAGGCACCAGTTAAAATGGTATCCACAGACGCAAATAAGTATCCCAAGGAATCAGCATCCTCTGAAAAGAATTAACAGATGCCAAGCAAGGTATAAACAACATCAAGAACCTGTCTATCCACATGCCTTACCTGTCACTGATCAGAGCATCCAGTATGGTCTCTGGTATTCTCAACCAACCAGACCTCTTCATTTATACATGAGTATTATGAAATAAAATGGATGGCAACTTGCTGGCTGCAGCTCTGGGAAGGTAGGAGATCTGTTTCCAGGAGAGCAGGCACACTAAATAAGCACCTTCCTGATGTTGTCGCTCCACATTATTGCCTCTGACAACAGTGCTTCCAACAGCACTGAATCGAGTTTTGAAGCAGTGTTCTTAAGATATTTAAGGGACAGGATCAAATGGTGATAGTAATTCATCTTCTCCCCTGTGAATAGAGAGATGTGGGATCCAATAGTGAAGATTCCTCCAGCACTTGTGTTCCTGGTTGCTGGGACGCAGAAAATAAGTAAACACCAACAGTGACACAAGACAGTCATCTCTCAAATATGCCTGGTAATTGGACAGGATAGCTGGTCCTCACACTAGGCACTTCTTCAGAGAAAAGCAGCTAGCCCTACAAGGTATACTTTGGAAAGGCTTATGAATAAGTCTCCCATTGAAAGAGAATGTTAAATTTGTTAACTCTCAAAATTGGTAAGTCAAGAATGTCTATTTTTATTTCTGAGAAAGGAATTGAGGGCTGGACGGTGGTGGTGGTGGTGGTGGTGGTGGTGGTGGTGGTGGTGGTGGTGGTGGTGGTGGCGCACACCTTTAATCCCAGCACTCAGGAGGCAAAGGCAGGCTGATCTCTATGAGTTCGAGGGCAGCCTGGGCTACCAAGTGAGTTCCAGGAAAGGCGCAAAGCTACACAGAGAAACCCTGTCTCGAAAAACCAAAAAAAAAAAAAAAAAAGAAAAGAAAAGAAAAAAAAAGAAAGAAAAAGAAAAGAAAAGAAAAAAAGAAAAAGAAAAGAAGAGAAAAAAGAAAAAGAAAAGAAAAGAAAAAAAGAAAGAAAGGGAGTGAGGATTCAAAGAACTGACTACTCTCAGCTCTCAGTGGGCTCTGTATGACGTAAGTTTGTTGAGTGGTGGGGTCATAGAAACACCTGAGAAATTTTGAGGTTTCTTAGCCCTTTGGGTGTCTTCTAACTCTTGCAAACACCACAGGTCAGAAGCACCTGTCTGGGCAATTTGTCTTCTTTGTGCAAGCTGGTTTTGGCTTGGTTTGGAACTTCAGTCTATAGTTATACTGCTCTGTGGACTTTCAGTGAGGGAACTTGGGCAGGTTCCTGTTTGCTTATTTTTGGAGTATGTAATACTCAACAAAGAAAATAGACGTAGTAAGAATACTTTTTTTCTGTTGCCTGTTGCTTAAGGCTTTTCATTTTTAATGCCTGCTAAGACCAGAAAATCCCCATTATCATCACTGGTCATTTTGGACTCATCACATAAGTTGTACCAATGGAAAATAAAAATCAGATTTTTGCCAATAGATACATTCAGGGTAAAGACAGATTTCTTCAAATGTAGCAAATTGTTGGTTCATTTACTAACCATATTTGTTTCATGTATTTGCAATTGCCAAACAAACACTGAGAATATATATTTTTTAACATTTTTGCAAAACCACCACTCTGAGGCATATCATACATTTTTAATTTATGTTTGTGTTCCTGACATTTTTTCTTGTAGTTTTGGAATTATCCTTTCAGTTAGCCCTGGGTTCCTTGTACTATTATTCCAAGAACATTTTCCATTTAAATATATAGAATTTATTGTTAATGCCTTTTTTTGGTGGGGGGGGGCAGACACATAAATGAAATGTAGCATCTAACAGTTATTTCAGAGATTGTTTTGGCTCATTCATTAAATATACTCACATCCTCAGTTTCCCCTATTCTGCCCATAACTTATTGGGTTGGCTTCTGACCCCAGCTTTGATGAAAATTATAGGTCAGAGGAGGTTTACAGCAAGAGCTCTCTTGGAGAATGGTACAGTCCTGGAGAATGGTACAGTCCTGGAGAATGGCTTAGATTGTTGTATGTTCAGACATTCTGAAATCTAAAAGAATCGAAGTCCTAAATTTGTCCTCCCACTCCCTGTCTTCACACAGAGGGTCCTTCCTTGCTTCAGAGGCCCCAAGTAAACAAGCTTGATCTGAAAGATGACAGGCTCCAGCCTTTGAAGTTATTCTACCTTTATGCAGAAAAAGTTATTCAAAACTCAACTTCTAATTAAAGTCTTCATCCTCTCTCAAGCAGAACAGATCAAAGGCACACGTGTGGGGATCCTGCCCATCACAGCTTCCTGAGTTTTCAGCAGAAACCACCATGTTTAATCAGTGAATTTAAATAATACAAAATACTGTGGCTGGGTATCAAACCTATATACAGGGAGTTTGGACTTCTAAAAATTTTTGTTGGGTTTGCGTTACCTTTACATACAAATCTTCGTCATTTGTTGTATTTTGTTAGGGTCAGTGCTCATGGTATTTAGAATATTACCTTTGCCCCCCCTAAACCAAGAGAGTATCTGAGGACGGTCTCCTTGTGGAAAGCTGCCTGTTGCTTGAGCTGATTTTATTCCATTGGAAACTGAAATTTTATAAAGCAATTATCAAGAGTGTAAAGGATTTGGGATCAGCAAGTAGGCAGGGTTCAGAAATGAAGTTTCCACCCTGTGGGGTAAATCTCTCTGAAGCTTTGGGGCAGCAGAGCAAGCTTTTGCAAATCCATGCACACTGGAAACTGAGTCTTCCTAAGATGCCACAAGGAGCCACATGACTTTCCTGGCAGCAGCTGAAGAATAAAGAGCATAAAGCATTGTTAGATGACTTTGCCTTGGGCCATCAAATAAAAGTGGCACATGCCATTAGCCTTATTGAGAGGGGATTTTAAATATTTTTCTTCAAAATTATGCTCTCTTTTGATATTTTTTTTGTGGTTCCTCTTATTTGTCTCTTATTTCTTGAGGTCTGTAATGACTAGGGTAGAGGTATACCCAGGGGCTCCTCCTTCTTACAACCTGACATGGGTTCTCTATAATCCAGTTTTCTTTGATATTGGATGCTTTCCAAGCCTTGAATTAATTCTGCTATCAAAAATATCACACACACACACACACACACACACACACACACACACATTGACATACACAGACCCCAAAAACTGTAAAGCAAAACAAATCAAAAGATAGTCCTCGTAAAAGAGCCAAGAGCTCAAATATGGTTGTGTGCTGTAAAGCATAATTCTAAGGATTCTGCCTGAAAAAAACAAGAACTCTGCTGGCGCTATGTGACCTGTGGTGGCTTCTTCTGGGGTTCTTTTGATGGCCATCCTAGCTTCCATTCATGCCCCGCCTTCTATAACCTCTGGTATATCAGGCTTCAGGGGAGAAAGACGAGGTATGCCTTCTCAGGGAGGGAAGCATGTGGATAGCCAGAAGGTAAAGGTGATCAGAGGGCAGTAGGGCCTGCAGACTCATTATATGGAGGTTGGAGGGGTGCAATAAAAAGTTCAAATTCAGCAGAGCTAAATGGCACACATTATTATCTTAGGGTGTTGATAAGAGGCATTGGAATGTAAGCACTGTTAGCCAAGGAGGATATCTGTTCCTCTCTGAGATCACTGAGGAGTGAAGATCATACCCACTTCAAGCCTGGAGGTCTTTAAAGCAAACAAACCTCTAAGGACCCAGGCATGTTGTAATGATTTTTCTGCCACGTTCCACAGGTTGGCTTTCTTGCTGGAAACAGGATGATTTTGCTACTGCAAGCAAACAGCATGAAATGAAACTGAAACCCAAATCAAGACAAATTATGCCATTTCACCATGTTTTTCACAGCCATCCTCTTAAGCATTGACCTTTGAAGAGGAGCAAAGTGGGAATGTTAAAATTTTTCTGCAATACAGAACTCGTTAAGCTTTAGGACAGATCCTCAGCAAGTCCTGACTAGAACAAAGCCATAGCATAGCTTCCAGTCAAGCGTAGTTACATATTTCATCTAGATGTTTCAAGAATGAAAACAACAGAGAACTTTTAAGAGACCTCAAGCCCTGTTCCCCACCTAATTCGTCAAGTATAAATTTAGTGTATAGAACATAAACATCCAAATAGACTCATTTGATTATATGGCTTTTCTGTCTAGGAATTATGGAAACAGGATGTTTTATTTGATCTTGGGATATAATATTACTGAAAGTTTTTGCTAAGGTTAATAAAAAGGAAATTCAATAGATACATTTAAAATGTCTGAAACAGGCTTCAAGAATTAGAATACTGAGATCATTGCATTGAGAGCTTGCAAGTCGGAATTCTGACGCCACTGAGCAGTGTGTATGTGTCTGTGTGTGCGTACCTGTGTGTGAGTGTGTGTCTGTGTATATGTGTGTATATCTGTGCTAGGGAGGTTCTAGGAAAAGAGATTTCCTTGTCTCAATGTGTTAGAGCATGTTGCTTTGGAGAAACACTTTTAAGTGACATTTAAATTCTTCTATTAATTCAGCTTGGTATAAAAATGATAATTTTCTTTTTTAGAGACCATTTACCATCATTCTCATCAATATTTAACCATTGGGAAGCAAGGGAGGCCTATTAGGTTATCTCAAGGACTGTTTAAAAATCTGTGATAATTTGAATAAAAATTCAGTCGGAGAAAACTTGGGGAACCTGTCTGTCTAGAAAGCTTTCTTTTTCTCCCCCCTGTCTTCTTTCTCCCCTCCCTTCTTCAAATTCTCCTGATTTCTAAGCCCAGGGCAAGTTTAATTATAATTAGTTAATGTTAGTTAATTAGGTAATGTTCATATAGTGCTTTGAAGATGAAAAGTGTTTTAGGAATGCTAAGTGCTATCATTATTAATATCAGCAATGGGGGAAAATTAAGCATGCTGAACACTTTTAGAAACTGCAGAATTTGAATGTGAAGTGGTTGGTATCACGTGACTCAGCAGTTCCACCATCACAGTTCCTGTTGGAATGTGACACAGCCTTTTGTCCTCATTATTGAATGTCCAGTGTTCCCTTCCCCTGTCATATGCTGTCACTACCCAGAGAGGTGAGCAGGTGAAATCTCATGCTAAATATGTACACCCATATATCAGCACATTTGCACGCAGATTGATCTGACTTTCAGTGTGTAGCCCCACTTAGGTTTGTCCCTGAGCTCTAAGATATTCCATGGGTTCTTTGTGTCTCAAATAAAAACAGTAGAGAAGTAATAACAGCAAAAAGAACTCTCATTGGATTATCTAATTTATTTAAGATGAACCTGGCAAGTAAAAATAGACACTCTTACAAACACATGGAATTCTCCTAGTTGTTATTAAGATGCTAACTTTCAGCATATGGCTCCTAAGCTTTAGAAATGAGTGGCTGTCCTGGCCACTTATCGATCACACACAGCATTTACAGGTCATGTTGTATTGGGTGGTACTTCAACAGCTTCTTAGGAGTTGTGCTGAAGAAACGGGGTCAACAGAATTTCTGACTTACAGGCAAGGAAAGGGAGCTCTGGCCAGAGTTAATTTCAGGTACAGGTGAAGGCTGCTTTTTGGAGAAGAATGATAATTGGAGACTCTGCCTTCCTCTCCCATTTTCCAAATAGGATTACCTTCCTCTCCGTTCAATTGCAAAGAGGCTTATAATGAAAAATAGGTTACAGCTTCTGATCTTGGAATGAAATAAGTCAGTTTATGGTGGTGCAGAACAAAGAAGCAGAAGGAGATTGGAGATGAATGTTGTCTCTTGCGATGGACTTCTCCAAAGGAAGTGAAGACTATGTTAAGTGACCCAGGCTTGGGCAAAGATACATAGAAAACTCTGGGTTCAAGATTCCTTTCTTCTTTGTTTAGATGATCAATTTCACGCTGTCTTTCCTTCATGTAAATTGTTTAGGTAGGAGAAATACCAGGGAAGTGGCATAGAAGTATCTTGGAATTGAGTTAAATTGTTCCCAAGGGTCCAAATTGGTTTCTTGCTGTTTGGTGGAGTAATTTGTGCATCACACCGAAGGGCTAATAATGAACACTTCACTTTGGCACTTGGAAACAGACACATTCAGATCATGTTAATCAAACATAATTAACTTTCAAGGAAGGAGGCTGGGAGAGCAGGCCAAAACAAATACACCAAAATAGAATAGGGATGAATATGAAGTCCGTGCAGTTAAAAAATGTACACACATAGAATTACTATTCAGTTTATAAAAACCAAACAAATGAAAACAAAGCAAGACAAAAAAGTCCACCTAAATTTAGCTGCTCTGTTGACTAAAAGCTTCATCTGCATGCAGTGATGTGACCTGCATACAGAGCAGACAGTCCCTGACTACCTCAGGGTCTTTGGCCAGAACCAAGGCAGAGGGAGGGAGGGCTCACTCCCCTGGCCTAAGGAAACCACATCCTATGGATGAAGGTTTTCTGAGCTTTGAATATTAAGAATGCTTCAGATTCTTATGAGGAATGGTTAGACTGTGGGGGACTTAGTCTAGTTGAGGGAAGATTCGAGACATGCAATGAATATTTTAAATTAAAAAATTAAATATTAAAAGTCTCTAATGACTGCAAAGAGATTAGACTAAATCTAATGACTAAAGCCTCAAAAGGAATGCTCTGGTTCTGGACTTTAGAGTCTGTGTATTTGGACCTACCCTTTCTCAAAACTCTCTTACCAGAAACTCCTGCCTCCATGCTGGGTTGGCTCACTGGCTCCCAAAGCCACCACTAGGACCTGGAGCTCTTCTTTCAATGTGTTTTTATCTTTATTGCCAAATGAGTCGTTCTAAGTCCTGCCCCATGGTTTTCCACTCTTGCTGCACTTTCGAATTTCCCAGGGAGTCTTTAAAGTACTATGCCTCGGCTCTGCGTCCTGGGGCTCTAATCGAATTGGTCTGGGGTAAGACCCAGGCGTCAGCATTGTTTTAAAGCTCTCCAGGTGATTTTAATGAACCCAGACCACCAATTTAGTCTCAATTTGGCCTTGATGATCCATTTCTCAATTTCTCTTGTTCCTCTGGCCTCCTGCTGGGACATTTACTTGTAATTAATATAATGTCTGATTTAATTCATTCAGTGAGAAGCAACCATCAGTCTGTGTTATTAATCACATCTAAGTGTGCATATACCTGATTTTTTTTTTCAGTTGAATTTCAAATCCTTTGGCTATGTTTGGCATTCCCTATTCCTTGCCTGCAAGATTGCACATGTGTAAGATTTTTTAAAAATTATTATTAGGAACAAGTAAATATTTCTTATTTTGTTGACAAATAAATTATGGATTTTGATAGCTGATATTAAATGTAAGAAATTCACTATATCCAATAATTTAGACATGGTAGCTCAGCTAAATTACCGAGGAAATATGAGTGCTTTCTTGGGTGCATTTGTTCTTGCAGTAGCTATAATTATAGGAGGTGCCACCTGAAAGAAATATAGTAACATATGGCTGAACCTGGGAGTGGCTTAGCAGGACGACTTCAGGTTGGTGGGGGCTGATAGTGTCATAGCATACACATTTAACTCTCTCTAGCTAATGAGAATAGTTTTACTTTCTTCATCGCCTGAGAGGTCACGCTTATTGGAATTATTGGACAGAATGTCATTAAAGCCTTGCAGGTGGATTTGTGCAAGCCAGAACAAAATTCATGTCACAAAGAAACAAGATGGAGTGACTAAACTGTTAGTGAATTCCAGGACCACCTAATAATAAGACTTGGTATTAATATAGCACCTTGCTCGGAGGAGCTCAAAGCATTTTATAGGCTATGAAAGTTAATCAAGTTGGGGATTTTTCAACCATTGTGGGAGCGAGATCCAGGCCTACTCACCTCCAAGCTGTCAAGCTGGCTTTCCTTATTTACACATGTGTACTCTGTTAATGGGGAGACTTCAAAAAGACTCAGGCTCTTTGGCCTTGGAGACATTGCACTATAAAGTGGACTAAAATTATTCCTGGTTAGTTGGCACAAGGAGTCAAACAATGTTTAAAACATTTTAACAAAGAAAACTGTATTAAAAAAAAGTAGAGAGAAAATTATATGCAGCTGTTTGGCATTAGTTTGTCACCATTGTTGCTGAAACACCAATCCCCATGCTTTTCCCCCCTAGTTAGTTATTGCAGGAATAGTTGTAGGGAGGAAGAGTCAGCTTGGCTTTTCTTTATTTATTGACTTTTCTTGTTTCTCTTTGTTCTAAGCATCTGTATTTCTTTCTTTGTAAAAATTATTTTATGTTTATGAGTTTTGCCTACATGTATGCATGTGTGCCATGTACATACCTGGTGCCTGTGAAGGCCAGAAGAGGGCATCAGCATAGAATCCCCTGAAACTGGAATTATAGATGGTTATGAGCTGCCTTGTGGATGCTGGGAACTGAACTTGCTTTTGAACTTGCTGAACAGATGCTGGGTCCTCTGAAAGAATAGCAACTGTTTTTAACCATCATGCCATCTCTCCAGCTATATCTATATGAAACCATTATATATAATGATTACATATATATATAATATATGTAATCATTAAATAAAGTATATAATCACTGAGAAATGAAACGGACTGAAAACAAGGAAATCTAGGCAGGGTTTTCTTGATCATGGAAAGGTTAAGCAGCTAACAATAACTATTTTGCTACAATAATGCTAAATGGACCTTGATTATTTTCATAGCAATGAGAGTATCATTTTGTGGAGGTGATTATACAGTAAGAGACTTCAAACAAGAGCAAGAAATGCACCCCTGTGGAGATAGAAGTTTAGAATTTGAGTTATTAATAAGAATCAAGTGAACAACCCATGTCATCAAAGATGTATGAGCTAAATCTTCAATTCTGTGCTTGTGGGATGTTTCTTTCTTTGCTTAGGAAGTTCTTTCTTGCCAGTTGATTGATTATTTACTGTGGAATTAGGTTTTTGTGTAGGCAACCACTTCTCATTTTCTGTGGACTAGGGACTTTAATTGTATTGCATATAGCAAAGATTTTGTTAATTTTTTAAAAAATTTATCTTACGTGCAGCCATGCATGTGTGTGTGCACCATGAGTGCACAGTGCCCCCGGAGGCCAGGAGATGGTGTTGAATCTCCTAGAGCTGGAGTTACAGACAGTTGCCATGTGGGTGCTGGAAACTGAACCTAAGTCCTCTACAAGAGCAGTGAGTGGTCTCGGCTGCTGAGCCGTCTCTCCAACCTCTTGTCTACCTTCCAAAGAAAAAGGTGGATGGAGCTGACTTTGGAGGTCTGCTTTATTGCAATGCAGTGAATCTTAAAGTAAAAATCACACTATCTACACCCTATTTAAAGATGCCTTGCCTTTTCAAGTACATTCAGGGACAATTACTGTGCTCACTAAACATTTTGTTTTGTTTTGTTTTGTTTGTTTCTAAGAAGTAGAGGTTTCCATGTGCAAGGAGTGGCTTTGGTGATTCAAGATGATTTTAGATGGGGCTGAGACCCTAAATTTTACAAAACTTAATTCTATAGAACGGTATTCTTTTTTTTCCCCCTCCAGGTTACCAGTGTTTTGTTCAGAAAGTTTTTTACGTACCCTAGGGTCTTGAAGAATGTTTTCTTCTAGAAATTTCAATGTTTTGTGTTTTATTTATTTGTTTTTAAATTTTGATTGTATTGAAAATAGTTTTTTTTTCATTCAATATATTCTAGTTATGATTTCACTTCCCCCAGCTCCTCTTAGTTTCTCTCCACTTCCTCTGTCATCCAGATCCAGCCCTTTCTGTCTTTGTAGAAAACAACATCTAAGGGATAATGATAAAATAAAACATGATGAAAGAAAAGCAAACAAATTGGAATTGGACAAAACAAACAGAAGGAAAAGGGCCAAAGGAAAAGCATAAAAACACATAGATGCAAATTACATACAATTGCACCCGCAGGAATCCCATGAAAATACAAAACTGGAACTTATAGTATATATGCAAAAGTTCTGTAAGATTAAGGGGAAAGGCTCTTATACAGCATTATGAGACAGAGAATCCCCAAAGATGTCCTTGAGTTCATTTTCTGTTGACCATTTACTGCTGGGCATGGAACCTGCCTTAAGATCAGCTTGTTTCCCCAGTGAGACTCTTAGTTAGGGTTTCTATTGTTATGACAAAACACCATGACCAAAAGCAAGTTGTGGAGGAAAGGTTCATTTCAGCTTACACTTCTACATTGCTGTTCTTCATCAAAGAAAATCAGGACAGGAACTCGAACAGGGCAGGACCCTGCAGGCAGGAAATGATGCAGATGCCGTGGAGGGGTGCTGCTTTATTGGCTTCCTTTCCCAGGCTTGCTCAGCCTGCTTTCTTATAGAACGTAGGACCACCAGGGATGGCCCCACCCACCATGGGCTGGGCCCTCCCTCATTGATCACTAATTGAGAAAATGCCTTACAGCTGGATTTCAAGGAGGCATTTCCTCAACTGAGGCTCCTTCCTCTCTGATGATGCTAGTTTGTGTCAAGTTGACACACAGAGCCACACAGTACAGATTCCCTTGAAGAAAACAAACTTTTTCATTTGCAAGTGGTTAGCAATTGGAGATAGCTTCTGGGTTAGGGATCTGGGCATGTGCCCACTTCTGTTTTCAGATATGGACCCCATGTAGTGCAGACCCAGGCAGGCCCTGCGTATGCTGCCTCAGTATCTATGAACTCTTAGGTGTGTCGGTCTTGCTGTGTTTAGAAGGCCTTGTGTCCTTGGTGTCCTCCATCCTCTCTGACTCTTACCCTTTTTCTGCCTCCTCTTCCACACGGATCCCTGAGCCGTGAGGGAAGGGATTCGATGGAGACAAAGGTATTCTACTTCTAATTCCCTGCCCATATTTTTTTTTTCCAGTTGTATAAAGGAGGCAGGTTTAGCTGGTTACTAGTATGACTTCATTGTTTAGTTGTGGTTATAAATGATACTTGTTATCTAATTGGTAAAGTTTTTGTAGGTAAAAAAATGTGACTATTTATAGAAAAAGCAAGCAATAGCATGGATGTGTGAACGTTAAAAAAGTTGATGAGTTACTATTTGAGTTTATTCTTTAATTTATTGCCTTTACTTCCTTATTTATTAATTGAAGTTTCATACTATCTCATGCAAGTCCGATACCTCACTACTTCTGGATTAGATGTCATTTATGAATATCAAAACCATTATTTTTTTCTATTCTATTTATAACAACCTGGTCTATCATTGGAAGAATCAGAGAAGTATTCCTTGTTTTTCTGGGGTTCAGATGAGAAACTCTGATTGAGAAACATTTTTGAAGTTGTTTGTTAGTACAAACCATTTGTGTTTAGGTCAATCATCCATGTGTAGAAGGGACGAAACACCATCACCAAGAAGTGAAAGAGAAATTATCGGAGGGTGGTGAGAAGCAAGTGGATATCAATGATTGGGAGAAAAAGTAAAGGAGGAGTCCTCAGCAAGGGGGTGAGGGAGACAGAGCACAAGGCACTGAGCCACAGTGGATTGCTTTACTTCCTTGAGGACTCTAAAGCTACGTTTGAGTATACTGAAATACAGGTAGATTTATACTCTGAAACACTTAGTTTCAAATAGGAAGCAGACCTGAGTTCAGTTCCACCTTGGTGACCCTGGGCAAGTCATGTAACTATGCTTAGCATCTTTAAAATGCAATCATGCATTCTTGCATGTGGGGTCATCTACTGGAGTGTGATCAACCACTGATTGGACTCAAGGACATGAAGTTGTGTGTGTGTGTGTGTGTGTGTGTGTGTGTGTGTGTATGGGTGGTGGTGGTGGATGTTGAAGGATCCAGGAGGAGTTACATGGGGGAGTAAGGGCTGAAAATGATCAAAACACAATGTATGCATTATAAATTCTCCAAGAAATGAAAATATTACAGTAAAAATGAAACCATAGCATTGGCATTCCAGGGCTGCTTGTTTGAAGTAAATGATGCCTGTTATGGGAAAACAGCATTGTAGCATGACTAACAAGTGGGATGCGATCACCAAACAAAGCAGGACAAGTGGCCTTTTAAACAAACAAACAAGTAACCTAAGGGAATGTGGGCTTATCTGTCTTTCTCTTCAGAATACGATCCCTTCCCTGAGCAGCTCCCCGGGTTTCACATTGCTGTGGCTCTTTGCCTGGCTGCAAAGCACACAGGCTGCTACAAGGATGAGCTCACCATTCCAGGCTCTGAAATCTGCTTCTGCCTACCATCTAGGAGAGTGGACCTAAGCCCTAAGCCACGGTGGAGTGGGATCCCCACACAGCTACTGTGATACACCTGTGTATAAGGGGATGGATGTAAAGGTAAGCCACAGAAGTAAGTTCTTTCCTGGGCTGAACCCTAGCACCGTTATTTCAGACATTCCTTCTGACTGATTTTTGCTTCTACCACAGGACAACTCCTATTCAGGTATACAGCTCCTTGTGCTAAAAGCTCTCCCTTATGGCCAACCAGTCCTCCAGCTCACAGAAACTGGTCTCAGGAAAGCAGCTATTTAGGCCTTGTATAAAAGCAAATTAGCATCATTACCTTTCCCTGGTGTGTTTGCAGTTTGAAGTTTTTATTGCCAGCTTTGGAGCTCTGCCCCTATTAAAGAGATTACAGAAGATTCTGGAATTTTCTGGAAAAGGGTTCAGATGGGCAGAATTTTATAGACAAATAGGTTCACCCTGAGAACCCATGGACTCTCTTACTCTATCCCCAGACCTTGAGGCTGATGCCTCCATGCATTCCCTCCCTACTCATCAAACCCTGTTCCGTGCAAGAAACTTTTTGTTATTGGTTGGCTTCCGAATTTAGTTTGGGAAATACAATTACGTCTTGTGTACATTAGGCCCTTAATTCCTGTTGAATGGTATTGTTAGAAGGTGGTGTCCTTCTTGGGGTTTGCTGCTGCTCCCCAACATCTCCAGGCCTTCAAGGATTCATAGTTCATAGTTCAAAGCCTGCTCAGTTCCATGAGGTGCTGTATTCTGTCATTATCTATTATATATCTAAGCATAGATTACAAAAGAGAATAGAGGAGAGACCAAGTGGCTTTCAGACATTTTCTTTGGACAGTTTAAGAATTTGGCAAGCTTTGTTCATGTGGTCTGGCCTTTTGGAGGCCAGGCCTAATAGCTTTTAGGACAAAGTGTGAAACGCTGCTTCTTTCAACAGGGCTACATGGTAGAAGGGCCCCTTGAGAGTTCCTATTGCAGTCGGCTAGCATTTCATTTCGATGTTATTGCTGCTGTTCTGAGTTTTAAATATTTTAATGAAAATTTTTATTGTATTTAGCCTGGCTTTTAGCAAAGGCTGCAGTTTTAAACATTCTAATAAATGAGTGGGAGACATGAATAAAGAGCATTAAGAATGGGATGCAGCTAGCTCACGTAGATGATCATGTAGATTGTAGAACATGATAGAGTCTGATGTTTCTCAAGAGGAAACTCACAAGCAGGTGATGGAGGCATAAGTGATGCTCCTTTTCTCAGAACTGGAACAATCACAAAATTGCTGCCCATTCCCAGCTAGCATGGTATTTGATTGTCTCTTTTCAAGTACATTATTTTTGCTATAGTTGTAATAGACATTCTGTGTTTCAGAATTCTGCCTGGTTATACAATATGCAAGGTAATGAAGAAAGTAATGACTAACCTAGACAGTCTGGCCTTCTTTATATATCGTCTCCCTCCTGCAAATAAATGGTGGGGCCCCAATCATAAACGGTAGTCACTTAGACTTTATGGAAGCAGGCTTAAAGTTTCAGAACCTGTGTATGAACTTCTCCAGTGAGCAGTGACATTCATTTTGTGAAATAATATACTATTTCATCCCACCTCTGGTTCTGAAGACTTATGGCCTTTCCATAAAATAAACAAACAACAACAAAGCTTATGTCTAGCTTGGTAGTTTGTTTTAAATACTTTTTCCTTTTGCTATGGTGGCAAAGCAGAGGTAGAGGGAAATAGGCAGACAAGGAAAGGGAGAGCAGGCTTCCTGAGAAGGCAGCTTCTTGTGCCCAGAAAACAAAGATGGTGGGAAGGAATGGGGTCAGGTATCTAGACAGGGGCAGGGGCAGGGGCAGGGGCAGGGGCAGGGGCAGGGCAGGGGCTGGGGCAGGGGCTGGAGCCCTGTAATACTCGGTAAATACCCAAGCCAGCATCTGCTAACAGACTTCTGGACTTCTCCCTTCCTGAATATATAAAGCTTTTGCTTTCCCTTTCTCCACAGCTTGGTCTTCTGTCTTTCCTAGTTCATGCTAAGGAATGAGCTCAGCAATCCCTTAGGCAACCACAACCGCAACTGCCCACACCCTGTTATAATGTTTCTCTCTCTCTCTCTCTCTCTCTCTCTCTCTCTCTCTCTCTCTCTCTCTCTCTCTCTCTCTCTCTCCCTCCCTCCCTCCCTCCCTCCCTCCCCTCCTCTTCTCTCTCTCTCTCTCTCTCTCTCTCTCTCTCTCTCTCTCTCTCTCTCTCTCTCTCTCTCTCTCCCCTACCCTCTGTTTCTAAACATTGAGAGACAAAATGGATAGTAATTCTGACCCATCATGATATTGATCACTTTCCTGTTTGTCCTTAGATGGATTCCTGGCCTTTTTCTTGCCAGAAAGGGATAGGCAAGAAATATGAGGAACAGAAGACATGAAAGACTGTCTGTTTGGTTCCTCTCCATCTCGGGTTTCATCTCCTGCAATGTCTCTGGTTTTCAAATATGTCCTGTATTGATGATTATCCTTACATTCTATACATTCTGTAACTTGGCTTGCTTAGATCCAGCTGGATTTGGGATCTGGTACTATCCTTCCAGCCCCTTTTCCTACTTGTTTTAAAAGAAACCCTAACACATTATTTTCTGATTATGCATATTACATGACCATTATGGAATAAACAAGTGGAAACAACATAAAACTATAAAAAGAAAAGTATTGAATTACAAGAAACCCACCATCCAGCAATAGCCATAATCAACATATTAGTGTACTTCCTTCCTGTGTGTCTCTGCTATGAATAACTATAAGCTGGGAATGCTTTTGGAAACATCTACTTGCTGCTATTAGTGGCTTCTTGGCGATGATTTGCAGATGAGCTTCTGTGATAAGAGCAAATGCTATTGGAATATCAGTCCAGTTCCTAAGATGATGGTCATGAAGGCCAAGATACAGCAAACCATGGACATGGGCCCCTGATCTTCTCTATAAACTATGCACCCCCCTAAAACAACCAACCAACCAACTAGCCAACCAACCAACCAACCAACCAATCAATCAAACTACAGTTTTCTTAAAGGCCATCTCCAGAATAAATACCTTTGGAAGCCATCCCGTTCTGTGGTTTTCTATGATAGTAGATAGATAATGATCAGCTTCAAAGTGTGTGTGTGTGTGTGTGTGTGTGTGTGTGTGTGTGTGTGCGTGCGCGCGTGTGCGTGCCTGTGCATGTGTACTTCCCAAAAGAAAGCAAACTTCAGGGCAACTTAAGGAGGTCTACAGTAGTCAGAAGTTTTTCTGTGTTCCTCCTGCTCTCATAGCCCCCTGGTCCCAAGTAAACACAGAGAGGCTTATAAATTGTATGGCCAATGGCCCAGGCTTCTTGCTAGCTAGCTCTTATAACTTAACTTAACCCATTCCTATTAATCTATATGTTGCCATGTGGCTATAGCATTACTGGTTTGCTGGCATCTTGTTGTTCCTTGGGTGGTCAGCTGGTGTTTCCCCTGACTCCACCTTTCATTTTCCTGTATCTTTGCTTGAATTTCCCACCCGCCTCTAAGATGCCCTGCCATAGGCAAAAGCAGCTTTATTTATTAGCCAATGGGAGCAACACATATTTACAGCATACAGAAAGACATCCCACAACACTTCCCCTTTTCTGTCTAATCAAAAAGGGAGATTTTAACTTTAACATAGTAAAATTACATATAACAAATTAAATGGGTTAATTTAAGACATAAGAGCTAGCTAGCAAGAAGCTGCTCTGGCCTATGATGAGTCAGTCTATAGCCAGGCAGGAAATCCAAGAGAGATCCAAGAAGAAGAAAGGCAGAGGGAGAAGAGATGAGAGCCAGCTGCCCAAGGAGCAACATGTAATGGGACACAGGTAAAGCCACGAAACACGTGAGATACCTAGATTAATAGCTATGGATTGAGTTTAGTTGTAAGAGCTAGCTATCAAGAAGCCTGAGTCATAGGCCATGCAACTGGTAATTAATATAAGCCTCTGAGAAATTATTTAATAAGCAAATGAGGGACCGTACAGCTGGGTGGGACTGGAGAAACCTTCTGACTACAGTCTACAAACAAATATTTTCAGAATCAAAGTAACTTCAAACCTCATGTCATGTGGCCCCATGTCTAACTCACTGTTTCTGCATCTTGTGACTGAGTATGTAATCAAATTTGAGCCTGCTTTGTAGGCCGGGAATCAAGGCCAGTGAGGGTGTAATGGAACCCAGACCACTGACCCAAAACCTTCCGACTCTGACTTTTTGATTTGGGGAAGGTTAGAATTTCTCAACTGTAGCCCTGGGGCTCACTCCCACAGATTCTAATTCCAGAAGTTCAAGCATGGGGACTGGGGATTTGAACTTTCTGAAGGTCCTCCGGAGTCAGCTTTAAGAACTATTGCTGTGGGACCGTATTACAGTCACACTGACTTGTCTAATTGTTAAACCTTGTGGTGTGTGGCACATGATGACGGTCTTCCTGAAACCTGAGGGTTTGAGCTGCCATTCCTCCAATCTCACATAGTGGGACGAGGATGCTCTCTTGGCTATGGGGTGTTCTTTTTTCTGCTTCCATTTAGCATGTGCACAATTTCCTGTGCTTGTTGCCTTGTCCTGTTGGGCACAGGCTAATCTCCTCTACTGAAAGCAGAAGGCAAGCCTGTGATGACTGAAGGTTATGAGCCAGATGACAAGGAGAAATTAAAAGTCCTGGGTCTTTCCAGTTTCGTGCTGGTCCCTGATAGCTTTGGTGTCATAAGAAGTTGTACTGGTTTGTCTTCTCTGCCATCATGAATTAACTATAAAAGAATACAAAAATATCAGACTCCCCTCCCCTCTAACACTCACTTCAGTCCCAGCCCTAATGGATCTGGTAGCTGTGTGAACAGTGAATCTGAACTAATATGTTACTGTACCAAAGTATATATGTTAGGTATCTCCCACTTCAAAAAAAACAGACCCAATACTGAGTGGCTCATAACAACAAAACTGTATTACCCTCTGGTTTCTCTAAATCAGGAATCTGGGATGAGCTTGGTCAGGTGTTCTGAGGAGGGTCTTTCACGAGGAGGGTTGTGGTCAAGACGCGATCTGGGGCTTTCGTTTTCCTTCAGACTGACAGCAGCGGAAGAATTACCTTAGTAAGTGGCTCATGCAACCGTGGGCTGCAAACCTCAGATCCTACTGGCTGTTGTTGTTTGGAGCCTCAGTTCTTCCCTGGTAAGACTCTCCCTAGGCCTATTTGACTGTCTTTGCTGCAGGGCTTCCCCCATGGTGGGTGACACAAAAGAGCATGAGGAAGGGAGATCGTGTCCTAGTCTCCTGCCAGTGTTCTGTCACTCTGTCGTCCTCTTAGCTGCAAGTGAATCACAAAATAAGGTATGTACCTAAGGAAAGGGGAGTTGGGCCCCACCTTTTGAGGTGCATAATATCAAAGATCGGTGCACAAATTTAAAAAGTACTCCACTGGATAACTCTTAAATATGCTGCCCTTTCCAGATACCAGAGTTACATGCTAATGAGGCTTCCTACTGTTCATGCAGTCTGGGTTTTTCTTTCTACCTTACTGGGTTATTCTTGCTACCTTACTTTAGATAGCAAAGGAAGGGACATTTATGTTTCTGGTTGACTTTTCTAATACTGACTGCACAATCATCCTTTCTGGTTCTGGACTGTATTCACACAGCAGTCACCTAGCTACTGTTCCCAGCAAAAGGTTTTTTTTTTCTTACAGGCCATTCCTTGTCTCCATTCCTGGTCAGCCACTGACTGGTTCCTCGGGTTTTCTGATTTTTATTTTGAATATTTCTTCCTGGCAATCCCATTCTTTGTCCTCAGTTCAGTCTCGAGGAGAAACAGAACAAGAATCAGAATGGTATTTATAAGGAAGAGAAAAATCTTTTTTTCTGCCTGTGTATTCAGGAGCTGTGATACCCACTATATCCTAGCAACAGTTTGGGAGGTAAGGCAATGCTTTGGGAGAATCAAAGCAAGTCTGACAGTAGCATCATGATTGTTGAAAAGGCCTTTGAAAGATGACAAAACTGGCAATTATATGTCTTTGAATTGGATTCCATGTGAGCCCTTCTTGGAGGAATCCCATGTGCTGGGGGTCTGGGCAGTAACAGGGAAGAAGGAAGGAATCAGGGAACACAGACTGCCAAGTGCACGAAGCAGTTCCATTGGCAAAGAATGATGTCTGTTTCCCAGGTTAGGTTACTGAAATGTGTCGAGGATAAGCATAGGATCATAATTTTGTCAGACTTCTCAGGACATCACATCAAAGAGGTCTATAAAGTACCTGTGAAAAATGTCACTGTTCAGTAGTAAAGTGAAACAGGGCAGCTTCCCTGTGTAGGTCACAGACAGCAAAGGAGGACGAAGGCCATTTCCTAAACTCTGTCTTGTTCAAGAAAGATCTGCTTCCATAAGGCCCTTGGAATAAAGACCCAGTCATTACAAGGGGTATAGGAGCGGTGCTGCTGATATCAGGTGATATCATTTATACCTGTAGAGGGGGAGCAGGACATATACACATGTGCGCACCCATGTGCAGGCCAGAAAAGGAGGTTGGGTGTCTTTCTCTATGGATTTCCTCCCTGTCTTTTGAGATAAGATCTCGTACTTATTAAGCTAGGTTGAATGGCCAATGAGTGCCCAAGATTTGCCTGTCTCCACCCCCAATGCTGAGATTATAGGCTAATGCAGCCATGCCTGGCTTTTGTGTGGGTCCTGCAGATTGGAACTCAGATCCTCTTGTTTATGTAGCAAGCATCCTTACCCACTGAACATCTCCCAAACCCCAAATGACACATTTTTAAGTCTTCCTAAACACATGGGTTGACTTTTCCTTGATTATCATGCCGAGTTTTAAGAGTAGATGGCCCCATGCTCTTTTATTGTAAAGTGTCTCCCTCCGAGTGGCTATGACAGGCATCAGAACAAGAATGAATAATTACAGTATTTTATCTCCCCATCCAAGGACCTGGAGACGCAGCCCTGTTATTAATGGCAAAAGTCTTGGAATTTCAGGGAAGTTGTCTTTCTAATGGTCACACAGCTTTGGGGTGGCAACCCAGGACTGGGATTGAGGTCTGTCAGCATCTGGCACCCTGTGTACTCCACTTTGACTTCTTGTAATAGATAGAACTGACAGCCAGAAAGTCATGAAAATTCCCACGTCTCTTTCGTAGCTTTGAATTTGAAAGGTAATGAAATAACCTCTTAGCTTTGCTCAGCATCTTAATCTACAAAATGGGCTAGTAGCTGGATTAATGTGGGCATCAAATGAGGTATGTTAAAGCATTGTTTACACTGGAGGATAATTTATATATGTCATTACTTTCTCCTTTAGATCTGTTTAAAGAGTGGCCGGAGTCTGACTGCATTGGCTTTGCTCTTACGAATAGGATTAGTAGTCCTATGACAGGCCCTATGACAGGCCCTATGAAGGCTCGAGGGAGTTTCTTTTCCACTTCTGTCCTGTGGCAGCAGAAAGCCACCAGCTGTGGGACAGGGAAGGAATCCTGAGCAGATAATGCATTTGCTGGCTCCTTGATCTTCTACTGTCCAGCTTCTAGAACTGTAAGCAACAAGTTTCCATTTCATGTAGGTGAGCTGAAGCATTTAACCATACCCAAGCAGACCATGACACATATTTCCACCTGGTCATGAACACATGGTGAATGCAGGCTGTGTGTGGTGCATTGCAATAGGAATGAGTTTGGTTGAGTTGATGATGATGGGATTCTCACCTAGAGCCCTGATGCTATTTCTTGAGAACTAGAGAGTGCCACTAAGAAGAGTGACTAGAACTGGCAGAGTAGAAAGCTATCATTGTCTCCCGGAGTCCTGTGTGCTCCCACACTTTTGGAGTTGAGCAAATGATCACTTTTCTAAAATATGAGAAATGCCTGTTTGAATATTCATATCTGTGAGGGACAAAGGAAAATGTGTCTCGATGATTATTTAGTGGAAAGTACAAGAATGATTTTGAGTTTCAAGTACAAAGGGGGGAAAAACAGGTTCTTTCCCCCATATAACTTCAGGTAGGAAAGAACAATATACAATGAAGTAATTGAATAAATAACATGAGATATTTATAAGATGAAAATCTTCTTTATAGAGAGAAGGTCTTGAATGTAAATGTGAAATATTTATCTTCTTGCTACTTACCACTGTCGACTTTAAATGCGATTGTCTTGTTCATTAATAATGGAGAAGACAGCAGAACACCATCATTCTTGGGATGACTGTACAAATTTATAATCATCTCTCATTTCTAGGTGCTTACTTTCATTTATTAGTTTTCTATGCATCAATATTAAAATTGTTCTCATTTAATGGTTTCTAGACCTCTGCAGAGCTGAGAGGAGCTTCCGATGAAGCTGAGCTATGATGTCGTTGGTAAAAGACTTGAGTCTAAGCCTTCTTTTGGTGTCAAACTTGCAAGAAGTCCCTTAGTCCAATGCTTCCTACGAAGAGAACTAAGCTGAAATGAACAATGGGGAGTGAAGGAGCCCGGATTAGCATCCAGCTATCCTGTTCTTTTCAGCTCTTTCATTCCATCCTAATGTGCCTCACACTCAGCCCCTCCCCCCAGCACTGCATTTTCTGGGAAGCTGCTCCTGCTGCTTCTACTTTATCTTCTGCGTGCCAGTGGAGATGGTGGGGAGACAGAAGTTGAGCACAATGGATTCAGCTTTGGAAAATATTTTGAAATGCCTTACGCATTTTTTTCAGCCCGTAGAATTTGCATTGGCATTACTCCCTGCCTATCTAACCATCTTATTCCCTATGAGACAACATCACAAATTCCTGTAGCCATAACCTCAATTTCCCCCAGAGTGGCCAGTTCCTGCAAAGATGGAGGGGAAGGCAGGAGGCAAAACTAGCACAGTTTCACACTGGAATTCGATTCACACATCTTTACTTTCCTCCAAATTGTCATCTGCAGTCACCTGGACTAATTTCCCAAGTTAGAATAGGTGGTGGGAGACAGAATCATGTCTTCAGGAAGAACATTTGAAAGCTGATGCTCCCAGAACTAGCCAGAGAGTTATAAATACAGTTTAAGTGAAGCTGAGAAAGGACATGAGCATAGGAAAGAACAGACTCAGTAAGCAGGGGACCGGTGAAATCGTTGCTCGTGTCCTAATGTTCCCCTTTTAATTCTGTTTGCCATTGGCTGACCTCTGGATATTACTGCCTATTTTAAAATCAAACAACAAATATGTAGCAAACATTGTGCTGGAGCCTGGACAAAGCAATGGAGGATACATATACCCCTGTACTCCTCAAAGAAGTTATCGCCATCAGTTTCAGACACCAAGACATGGTGTCACTCTAGATACCCGAGCTCCACTTCAAACTCGTTGATTTGTCACTCTGGGGAGGCAGAACACAGGCTCTGATGTTTAAAGACATCTGCATCCATCACCCCAATGTTTGAAGAAAGCAAATGAGTGAACACTAGGTGGTCCCTGGTTAGAAGTGGAGGGACGAACGACTGTGTAAATACTGTATTTTCATCCCATTGTTCTAGAACTGGCCCTATCACAGGTCAGAAAATATTTGCTTTTGTTCATCCTACCAGTTGAAACCAAATACCATAATCTAGTTTGTAAAATAGTAGAGCCTCACTTTTTCTACTTTTAGGGGACCTGATCTCCAAGATCAAGATGCTCATAGACTTGTTTGGTGAGGGCATGCCTTCTGGCTCATAAATGGTGCTGTTTCACTGTCCGCACACAGTGAAATGGGTGGAAAATCTTTCTGCAGACTCTTTAATCAATGCACAAACCCTGTTCATGAAGGCTGTAGTCCCCTCCCAATGGCATTCATCCTGAGTTCATAGCCATAGGGGTTAGGACTTTGAAGGGACCCAAACTTCAGTCACATCCATGACTGTTTGGAATGTCATTAGATGAAATGACTATCCCACATATCGTAGCAGGTACTGCAACCAGAAAAAAATAGGTCCTACTGTTCCTTGGTATATGCATTAGGAAGTTGGCTTAGAGAACTGGTTTAAAGGCCTTTTTAATACAGAATAAGAAGATTAATATTTTGAAGAGAAAGGAAAGGGTGACTTTTGTATGCTTCTTAATGCATATGTACAGCTTTGAATGGATTTATTATAGAACTCAAGAACTGAAGATTCAGAAATTAAGGATCATGATGCTTAAAATAGATACCACTATTTTTTCACTTGAAGCAAAGCAATCTGCCAGGCAGGTGAGATTTCTGAAATGGTGACAATGAAATATCCAAGAGTCTGGGATGCTATTCCTTTGCCAGAAAATATCCAAATGCACTTTTGATGAATATTTTAAAATTTACCTAGCAACATGTAGATAAGCAGAACTGGGGGAGTATTCTTCTGATGCCCTTCCTCTTTAGGCTGCTCATGCAACTTAAGTTATGGAGGTCTGCCCTACACTTATACCTTTCTTCATCTGCAGAATCAAGCCAGCACCCAATCCAATGCTTTCTTTTTAAGGATGCAGATTTTCCTTTGTTTTTGAGATCAGCAACAGCTATGAAGGGGAAAAAATCATCCTGGGTATTTTTAAAACCTGTATAATTGCTTTCTTCTTTCATTAGGTTAGTATTTTTTTTCTTCCCTTTGCTATGAATGCCACTACATCATAATCAGAGAAAGGGGTTAAATCTAGCTAAGGTTTCCATAAGAGTAGTGTGCACAGCTGAAAATAGCATCATTGTGACTACATGTATTTTGTGTCACTGACCAGAAATATATGCAGATTCTCTGTTTCTTAGGAGCAATGGTGTTCACAACTTAGAAAGCCTGCAGTCGTCTGTGGATATACTTGTAACGGGTGCTATATTTGTCTTCCTTTCTTGTGCCTCCTGTTGTATTTGTCTCCTGTTCTTATATTGCAGCGTTTGCAAGGGCAATGGCTCTCTGACATCTCAACATTTTCATCTGTGCCCTGCTGGTAGCAATGGGTAATACATTAAAGAAATCAAAGGGAAAGAAATCCATGGCCTGCTCCACAGACAGACTGTGTACATGGTTTGACTTGGAGGATACTTTGTTGGTTAGACTTTCTGTCCTATGTCACACATGGGGGGAAAATCAACTTAATAGAGGCAAGGTTTGTTTGGACTCATGGCTTTGGTGGGTTTAGTTGCTCATGGTGGGGAGCTCATAGGGGAGTAGAGCAAGTCACAGCATGAGAGCTGAGAGTGGATGCTGTGCTGGCTGGCTGCCTTCTTTTCCTTTCCTTTTCCTCTGGCTGGGTCCCCAAACTGTGGAATGGTGCCATGCTCTTTTAGGGCAGGTCTTCCCTCCTCATTAGTCCTCTTGAGCAACACACTCAGACACACCCAACATGTCTTCAGTTCTTCCTCATCAGAAAGTTAAAGTTCCATACAGGACTCCAGCATAGAGTGGAGACAACAGCAGGTGGGAGAGATGTGGAGATGGCATACTTCTGGCAAGGACAGATATACCCTGAGGGTACCTTGTGGGAGAGGCTGCTGGAAGCAATAAGATCATAACAAAGAGGTGTATTTTGCATTTTTTTCTAACAGTCCCAAAATGAGAAAGGGGGATTGGAAAAGGGGAAAATCTTGTTTGTTTATATAATTCTATGTGAGGCATTTAGAAATGCCAACCTGCAGCCAGGTTGTGGTGGCACATGACTTTAAGCACTCAGGATGCAGAGGTAGGTGGATCTCTGTGAGTTTGAGGCCAGCCTGATCTTCAGAGTGAGTTCCAGGACAGCCAGGGAGAAACCCTGTCTCCAAAAACGCCCCCAATAAACAAACATAGATAGATAGATAGATAGATAGATAGATGATAGACAGACAGACAGACAGATAGATATATAGATGCCAATGTGTAATACAGTCCCCCAAGAGTTAGCTGTCTTCCATGTATAACCCCAACAATCACACTCAGCAGAATTGAATACAGCTGTAGTCTTGTGGACTGAGGGATAACCTGTGGGAATAGCCACTCTTTCTCAGATCAGCAAGAACTATTCATTTTGTACGTAAAAGGGTTTTCCAAAAGGCAGTCACTTCATTTAAAATCTGTTGGAAGATTTCAGGAGGAAGGAAAACCAGAGAGTGATGGGCAGGAGGGGTCGGACATGGGACCACGGAATGATGACAGTCACTCCATTGTCCACAGAGGAAGCAGAGACAACACTCATTGCAGTGTGTACCAGGATTTCTCCCCACTATGGTCCCCATACCCAGAACATTCTTCAGAGTCCCTTCCATAGCTTGCAAAGGATGTAGCGCTAAAGAGTTGGCAGTATTGCGTCTGATTTTATCCTTCAAAATTCCTAATTGTGAGTGTTTGGAGTCAAAACAAGTAGGTGATTTTAGACAGAACATTCCAGGACAGACAAGCCAAATAAAAGACGCCGTGGATTTTGGCAAAGACAATATTTAGGAATTTTGTTTTGTTTTGTTTTTTAAACAAGGTAGACTTTTCTTTGAGTGTAGAAATCAAAAGCTAGTCAAAAGATAGCCCAGTTACCTCTGTGAAACTCTCTTGAGGCAGGTAAGAGTGAGCCAGAGAAGGGGCGGGGCATTCTGGGTGAAGCTGTGCATTTCAGGGTCTGTCAGCGTTTCCATTACTGAAGCCTCGAGGGGCTGTAATTTAATGTAACTATAAAAATTTACTCCCTGAATTTAAAGTTATTGCTTTGCTACTTACTTTGCTGATATTTTGCATTTTTTTGAGGAGAGGAAAGGATGCGTTTTCTTCCTGTGTTAAAATTAGAAGAGAAACAGAAAGCTTACTTCATATTTTTTTTCTATTTTTGAGAGACCCTTGAAATAAAATAATAAAATATGGACTCAGATTTGCACTTTTTTCCTTCTAGTTCCACAGCATCTTAAACTGTATCCTTATTTTTGCTTCTAGAATGTAGATGAGTATGAAATCTATTGTCATTTATGTTATTGTTCTCTTTCTAGCTATTACTCTGTACTAAACAAATATTTGCTACTGTCTAAAATCATGATGCTTTGGGCTCAGGCAAAGAAGAATAAAGCATTCTCTACATATTAGTGAGTCTCTTTTTTGGGAGAAGCATCCAGCTTGCTTTATGGTCATATGTTAGATTATAAACCCCGAGAGGAACAACTGACCTCATATGTATAAACACACTTAAATGTAAAACACAGCATAATGTCATGAAAGCTCCTAAGTCTTCAAAAATGATAACTTTGTTTTGATGCCCAATTTCTCCCTTCAACCTGCCTTCCCTTTCCCCTAATTGAGATCCACAAAGCAACCTGTACCAAGAGATGTTAGGTAATGGTTCTTCAAAGGCATTCATTTTCTAATTCTTTGAATCTGTGAATGTGTTACTTTATATGGAAAAGAGGCATGGAAGCTGCAGATCAGATCCAGGCTGTTGATTTGCTGACATTAGTAAAGGAAGACTGCCATGCTTTGTGTGTGAGAGTCCATTTTAGCCACTGAGGTCCACAAAGTCAAGAGCAGATAAGTAGAGTGCAGCTGTGGCAGGCACTTACCTCTGCTGCTGGCTGTGAGAGAAGAGGAAGGAACTGCATGCCCAGAAAGTGGGGAGTGTCTAGAAGCTGGGGAGGTCAAGGAAATGAATTCTCCCCATAACCTTTAACACCCAAGTTTAGACCAGAGCGATTCCTCTTGGACTTCCAATGTCTGGCATTTTGAGATAATTTATTTTGTTTTAAGCTGCTAAGTTTGTGGTAACATGAACACCAGTAATATTAAACTAAAATATGAAATAAGGACAGAATGTATTACTCAGTTTCCTTCCTACAGAGCGATTATTTGACCAAGGAGAGTCAAATACATACTTCTACATACCCCATGAACAGTGTCTTGATGAAGTAGAAATTTTTAATTTCATGGATTTTCCAAGCTTGGAAACATCAATCTTCAACATTTCACGTGCTAACCCAGGAAGGATTCATAGGCTGCTCCTGCTGCCTCTCAAATATGACTGCTCTGAGAAAAGGCAAGGGCAGCTGTTTGAATTACGAGTGACTTTTTTTCATAAGATGACATTTTAAATTGAGTGAATGACTGACAGACTATGGTTATATAGCTTCAAGTATTTGGTAGACATTTTCTCAAAAATTAACAACAAAATGAACCTGCAGGAGAAGAGAGAACATATTTCACTAATGATAAAATTTACCTACTCTTTTAGGTAGGGAATACAATTTTGGAAAACTTATATTTGCCACCATAAACTTGACAACTTTCCAGTTCCTAAGGACTCTTACACTAGGAATATGACTTCCTGGTATTACATAAGGTTTCTGTGCCAATATTTAGAAGATCTGATAGTCCAGTGAATTAATAAATACTTTCCAAGTTGCTAGCTGGAGCTTCCTCAAAATCATTTGTGAGTCAAAGATCCATGAAAGTGTGAAATAGATCAATAGACTTTAATGCAACAGGAGAGAAAATGTGTGTTGAAGTGAATTCTGATTCTATACTGCAGCTCTCCTTTAAGATTGCTGAGTTTGGTAGTGGCAAATAATTTCCAGTTGTTTGTAAAAGCTACTAAAATTCTCCTTGCTTTTCCAAGGACATAATCTAGGTGAAGCTAGATTTTCTTCACATACTTCAGAATGTATTAAAACAGATTGGATGCAGAAACAGGTATGAGAATCCAACTGTTTCTCATGAAGTCAGACACCTAAGTAATTTGCAAAGATGCAAAATGGCACCAATCTTCTTTTGCGTTTTTATTTAGTCATTTCTAATAAAATATTTGTTATGCTAATGCATAATCAGCTTACTTTTACATAATAAATATTTAAATGTTTCTTAATTAAAAAAAATTTAATGTAGTATTAATAGACAAGACTCATGTGCACATAAGCTTTCTGGAGTACCCAGTAAATTAAAGACCATAAAGGGAACAAGAGGACAAAAGTTTGAGACATGCTTATATAGGCAGTAGATGGGCAGGGTTTTAGGCTTTGGTGGAAGGTGAAGAAGTAATGTCTGAAAAATGGTATCGGTCACAGCTCCACAGTGTCATCATATTAACAATGTCTTGCCCCTCACAGTGGCAAAGTTCAGAAGGTTGAGTGTCTAGATTGGTTAGAGTGGATGAAAATGAGAGCTCTCATTTACTGTTAGTAGGACTTTTGGTGCCTTTGCTGGTACCAGCAAATTGATATCCTCTCACTTAATTGCATTCTACCACACAATAATTGATCATCTTATTTATTTCTCAGAATCAGTGCTCCAAGGTAAATGGACAAAGATGGCCATCACCAGACTACCTTGTAATAACAAAACAAACTAAGCCCTGATGATAGATAATTAGAGCATGACACCTTTTACAGAAAAAGATCTCACTTAATGGTTAAAGATGCAACAACAGCTCTTTAAATGGGTACAGATCCTTAAAAGCATGATGCTGAGTGAAAATGGAAAGTTTAATATGTATGGTATTATATCATTTATGGAAAATTTGAAAGCTAATTCACAAAACATATGAGTTATGCTAACTACATGAAAGTTAACTGTAGGTTAAAAAACAAAACCAAATATCAGAAATTTCATATTATTCAAGTTAAATATAGAGAATTTTGAGAACAAGAAAGATTTCATGAGATCTTCTTAGGCTAAAGACACAGTATAGTTAATAAGGAGTGACTTCAACTTCATCTGTAATATTTAATTTCTTTTGTGAAGTGAAAAGGAAAAAAATGCCAGAGCTGTAAGTTCTAAGTGGCAGTGTGGGAGCCCACAGAGGCTTCCTAGTGAGAAATTACTCAGGGTCAGAGAATCTGAGATTGCTTTACCCAGCAGGGCTGCATAACAAGATGATTTGGCCACAAGCGGTTTACCAGGTGTTTGGAAGGGTCTACACTTGGCTGTATGGTGTGCTTTGATCTTGCAAGGGAGAGATCTTTCACCTCTTCCTTTGGCATATTATAAAAAGCCCTATTCAATAAAGGATATGGTTGTTGGGTATTCACCAAGGCCCCCTCTCCTCCAAGCTATCCTGTGTTTCTGTCTTTCTTCTTCTCAGCTAGGTCTTTCTTTCTAGCTCTAAATTAATCCTTTCTTTTCTTTTTTTGGTTTTTTAAGACAGGCTTTCTCTGTGTAGCTTTGTGCATTTCCTGGATCTTGCTCTGTAGACCAGGCTGGCCTTGAACTCCAGAGATCCATCTGGCTCTGCCTCCCGAGTGCTGTGATTAAAGGCGTGTGCCGCCACTGTCCAACCCTAAATCAATCATTTCTTTTTTCTTTTTTTTTTTTTTTTTGGTTTTTCGAGACAGGGTTTCTCTGTGTAGCTTTGCGCCTTTCCTGGAGCTCACTTGGTAGCCCAGGCTGGCCTCGAACTCACAGAGATCCGCCTGGCTCTGCCTCCCGAGTGCTGGGATTAAAGGCGTGCGCCACCACCGCCCGGCTTAAATCAATCATTTCTTAATTCCTCTCTCCTCCACCTATTTCTTAATTCCTCTCTCCTCCACCTAAGAACTCTTCAAAAGGTGGGAGCTGGACTTCCACAGATGGTGCCCAAACAGGGACCTAGGTATGGAGGATGAAGAGAAGCAACACCCCAGAGGTGGTAATATTCTAATCTTTGGGAGTAAAAGTATAAATATAAAGCAGAGCATTAAAGTTGGGCTGCAGCAATTATCTCTCTAAAGTTGTAAAAATGTTTAGGTGAAGGTTTAACGTAGTGTGGGGTAGTTTTTTCCTGAACACAGACTAGACCTGGAACACAGAAAGCAGCGTCCAGGACTGAACAGACCCTGCAAACCTAGCAGTCCAAGAATGAAAAGCCACTTCAGAGACTGCCAGCTTCAGAAGTCCCCACCACAAGTGGCAGCAGCTAGGCACTGGCAGTTGAGTCCTATGGGGTATCATCAAGTTCACAAGCAGCAGACTCAGAGAGTCAGCCCAAACAGCAGGGTTCTGCACTCTCTCTGCCATGGCTGAGTTGCAGTGAGGAGAATGCAGTCAGCCAGCCAGAGGACATGGCTTGAGGCTACGTGCAACCTTGACAAGCTGAGACACTGCACAGTGAGAGAGGCAAATGGCCAGCAGTGGCTTGGAATGCAGCAGGGACTTTGGACTCCAGTGGCCAGAGCAGGTAGGTCTGTTGCCTGGAGCTAGAGTTCCTGGCAGCTAGAGCCCAGCAGAGACATGGCAGAAGAGACACGGTGAGCAGCTATGAGCAGTGGAAGCGATGAGCAGTGGAAGCCCCGTGGAGAGACTGATGCTCTGGGCAGAGAAGCGGCATCAGTAGAACAAGCAAAAGCAGCTGGATGAGCAGCTGAGACAGGCCCCTGTGTGGAAAGGCAGGCACAAGAATTGCTGAGGTGAGGCAGAGCCGAGCTCCAGGCTGAAGAGTTAGACCAGGGCTCTGCAGGAACTGCCGAGACTGACAGAGCCCGAGCTCCCAGTGGTGGAGCCAGGGGCCCTGAGGTGGTTTTTGGCCTTCCAAGCCAGGCAGCAAAGCAAGTAACAGGAGCTCGGGTGAAGTGGCCACTGGTGGTCGAGGCTGGGTTTCCTCCCCTCCTGGCCCCAGTGTTGCTGAATGAGAGCTGTAGCTCATAGCAATGAGGTAGCATTCAGCCATATAGCACGAGCTTGAGAGAGCCCTCAGGGCCTCAGGACACCGGGGGTCCTGGGCAGACAGGCCAGTTACAGGAGACACAGACAGATTGGGACTGTGGAAGCTGAACAGAGCCAGCAGCAAAAGCTGTGCAGTTTGTTTACTGGCAGTTCATGCTGGCTGTATGAAGAGGTCTTCCTCAGCCAGCTAGCAGCTTTTGCCCTGGAGCAGCTTTTGCCTAGGAGAAAGCTAACTAAAAGTGCCTATGCAGCTGAGAGTGAGGCTTTAGAGACACTGGTTTGAACTGGGTTGCAAGCAAGGGGAGCTGCAATAAGCTTTGGTTATGGGACTCCTCATATTTGGAGCTGTTTGCTTCAGAGTCATTATGACTTGAACTGCTATATAGGGACTTTAGGACAGCTGGTGAGCCAGGCCCTGATTCTGAACACTTATAGAAACTTTAAGACTGGTACTAGAACTGACTTTTTGAACTTTTCAAACTTAAGAAATGGGATAGACAGGAGTGATTCAATTACAATGAAAAAATTTTGATTTCATCTATATACTTTATTAACTGTGGTGACTTGTGAATTGTTTGGTTCAGAAACTGTTTATGGAACTGTTTGTGTAAAAAATGGAACTATTTATGGAGAAATGGAGAAATTTATTTATTTATTTATTTATTTTTACCCAGGCTCAAGATGAAGCTTAAAAAATTATAAAGAAAAAGGGGAGTTAATATTCCTCAGTCTCTTTAATTTTAAAAAATATTTTCTTGTCCCTTGAGTGGATTAATGTTAATTTGTGTCAATGTACCCTATGTTTTGTACAGTTCTATTGAGAGAATGCTTTTGGATGTTTGCTAAAGTTTATAAAGTGTAAAGAGTTCTATTGAGAGTTTGCTTTTAGATGTAAGTTTGTAAGAATTGTAATTGTGTACAGTAATTCATTCTAGAATTATGTTAACCTGTTAATGTTAATGGTGATGCTAAGGAGTTCTTAGGTCTGATGTGGTTACATCAGGAGTTTACTGATTTGATGCGGTTGCATCAAGAGTTTATTGATTTAAAAAAGGGCTTGGTGCAGCGAAAACTGCTGTAGTCATTTTAGACCCATTCAAAAAGGCCATTTTATCTTTATCATCCTCTACTCCTTTATTCGGAGGTGTGGCAGCCAAAGAGAGCAGAAGTATTGCTGTGGTAATTCCAGCTACTTGCAAGCTCTTAGTGGAAAAGCTGATTCAGAACTGCATTGAGTTAAGCTCTGTACTGTGGCGATATATTGTATAACCTAATAAAGCTTTCCTGGGAATCAGAGGAAAAAGTCAGCCACTAAATTAGACATAGAGGTCAGGCAGTGGTGACACATGCCTTTAATCCTATCACTCAGGAGGCAGAGATCCATCTGGATTTCTGTGAGTTCAAGGCCACACTGGGAACTGAGTCAGGCATGTTGGCACACACTTTTAATCCTAGCACTTGAGATCTCAAGTCTTTGCTTGGGAAGGGCATATGCCTTTAGTACCAGGAAGTAATATGGCAGGACACAGAAAGATGTATAAAACATGAGGAAACAAGAACTTGCTCTCTTGAGGCTGAGGATTTCGTAAAGGTAAGAACATAGCTGGCTTGTTCTGTTTTTTTCATCTTTCTGCTTTCACCCCAATATCTAGCTCCAGGTTTTTTTTTTTTTTTTTTTTTTTTTTTTTTTTTTTTTTTTTAAAATAAGACCATTTAGCAATTTGTGTTACACTGTATCCTCATTTGAGATTAAGAAGGGGGGCCTGTGGGAGCCTACAGAGGCTTCCTAGTGAGAAATCACTCAGGGTCAGAGAATCTGAGATTGCTTTACCCAGCAGGGCTGCATAATGAGATGATCTGGTCATGGGTAGATGTGTTTACCAGGTGTTTGGAAGGGTCTATTCCTGGCTGTATGGTGTGCTTTGATCTTGCAAGGGGAAGGTCTTTTGCCTCTCCCCTTGGCATATTATGAAAAGCTCTTTTCAATTAAGGATGAGGCTTTTGGGTATTGACCCAGGCCCTCATGAAGCTATCCTGTATTTCTGTCTTTCTTCTTGTCAGCTAGGTCTCTCTTTCTAACTACCATTTCTTAATTTCTGTCTCCTCCACCTAAGAACCCTTCAAAAGGTGGGAGCTGGATTCCTACATGGTAGATGCTTGATGTCTGTTTCACTAGTACTTGTTAAGGATAAATAAATGAAAAATTAAAAAAAAAATTATTAGAATTGTCCAAAACAGGATACAGTAAGTCAAGAGGCAGTACACATCTCATTGCTGGCAGAGCTCAAGCTTAGGGAGGGAATATTTAAACTTTTCTTGAGCAGCCTCCAGAAACCCTGTGCATTTACCTGACGGAGAGACTGGACTCTGATTAACTTCAGATCCCATGGTGCTTTGCTTTGGTGGGAAACCATCACATGGTCCATAGGTCCCTATGTGGAACCCTAAACACCCCAATACATAACCAGTCCAATGTAGGCTGCCTTCTGAAACTTAGTGAAATGAGATTTTTGTGTAACATAACCTGTACTTTAGCAGGGCTGAATACAGAGATTTTTATCTGCTTAAGAGACTCTCATTTGGATACTTTCCCTAGTGCTGTGGAAGTTGGAATGATCCGTTAGATGTGTACAGAATGGACTTAAAATGTATGAATTACAGTTAAAATGAAACTTAATGTATAACAATTATTATTTCTGAGGTTTTTTTTTTTTCAATTTGATCTGTTTTAAATTGCTTTCAAAGCAGGATTTTTACTAGGGGCCTCACAGGATAGAAAATAAATGACACTATACCTACCCATCTCAGTCTTACAAGCACATGCCATATGAAACATTCAGTATGGAGGAGAGAAGAGAGGGTTGAGCAGGCAGAAGGAAATTTGAGTCTTTGTGGATAATCAGAGCTCATACTCATGGAATTACAACCACAGAGGCTGTAGGATGTGACCCATATGGGCCTTAGTGGTGGTGAAAGGAGGGAGCTCTCTACTCATGGTGGAGAGATTGGGCAAGGAGCTGGTGTGGCGCTAGATAGAAAATGACCTCTTAGGTACATATGTCCCAGAGGCTTGAAAAGCAAGATGATTCGATTTGCCCATGTATGGGATAGCTTACTCTGGGACTTGTGTTTTTCTGCTGAGTTTGGAGGTTAATTTGCAAAGAATGGATTGAGCTAGTGATGGAGAGTGACTCATGGCAGAGGCCTGACTCTTGCAAATGAGTTGAGAAATATGAGCAGTGTGAAATATAGCAGGTGATGGCTAGATAGCTCAGGGGTGGTTATTGTTACTAGAGGGTGTGAGGCACTCTTCTATTTATAGCACACCGTTCTGAGTTTGTTCAACTCCCACCTCCACCCTAAAACCTCAGTGTGACATCAGGCTGAAGAGCAGCTTGTCTAGGTGAAGTTGCTTAGGGGATTCCCACAGAACTTCAAATTACTCACATTTCAGTGACATTTTCTCACTAAAGGCACAAGACTGCTTATAGCCAGCTGTCAGAAACTGACACTGAGATGTTCTCTGAGGAAGGCCCTGGGTACTTTGGGGTTTATTTCTCGGGTTTGCAGTCAAGCCAAAGTAGAGTCTTCTCTAAGCCTCCGTCCTCTTCTCAATTCCCCATGTCAAACTACCCCCCCACAAAGGGCCTTTTGTAATTTATCAGAAGGATCTTTGCTTATTCTTAATTATTTTGTCTTTTTGGCTCAATGCTGAGATGGGTTTCCTGTTTTTAATTAGTTCAATCATTCCCTTACTTAATATGTGTTGAATATCAGACTAGGTGCGGTTAAAAATAAGACTTGTCCTTAAGATTTTCATCTGGTGAAAGAGAAAATGAAAATCTGGAAATAGTCTCTAGATTGAACAAAACAAGCTGTGCTATGTTGACCAAGAGCAAAGAGTCATCAAAGGAAGATGTTCAGTGGTCTATTATGGGCATAGGTGAAGATAATATTTAAGAGACTCATAATAGAGGCTACAGGGCAAAGGTATGCAACTGACCAGCTTTATGATGGTCTTAAATATTTGTTCAGCATTTGTTTACTGGAGAGAATAAACTCCACATAATCCTCTTCTCTATTGCCCCAGTGAGTCATGCAGCTCTGGCCCCAAGCTTGCATGCCCTATTTAGCAGGATAAAAGCTCTGTGGTTACCTGAGCCTGCTGCTCCCCTGGAAGACAGTCTTGCTGTGGTATTCACTGGCACTCCTCCTCACTACTAAGTGGCTTTATTAAATTATTCCTCCCTAACACCTACAGTGCTGTTTCTGAACGGAGTCCTAGTAAACACAGTTTGCCCCATTTCCTTATATTTTTGTGCATCACCGGGTAGTTGCCATCTGGCCTTCTTCTAACTCTGGGAAGAAGCAACAGTCTGAGCAAGCGTTTGGAGGCTGGAGAGGTTGGGAGTGACATCCCAGGATGCAAGGTACCATCTGCAGTAGAGAAGAGGGAAGAGGCAGCAGCTTGGAGAGGCTCCATCCTTCAGTGCTATGGAGCAAACCCAGAGTCTCTGGGAATTGCAGGCCTAGACCCTACCACTGAGCCACACTCCCAACCCCTCAAAAGCTAGACTAATAGAGGAGAGTTGGCACTTTTACTAAGTCAGAGCAGGGCACTTAAGGTTTATGAGCCAGGATTATGATTTATATAATCAGATTTGTGGTTTTCAAATTCCTGTTTATTTAACAGAGGAAATCATGGATCTTAAAGTGTAAATCTGTTGTTTCATTACATATTTATAAAAATAAATTTCTACAGTTTCAAAATTTTTCATTTCACTCATAACTGTAATAGTGGTTAATATTTTGATCTGTTGTAATCCATTTTTATTTCTGTGGTGTGTATGTGTGTCTATTGGAAAGTGTGTCATGATCACACTATATATGGAACCTGCTTTCAGGTTTTATACTTAATATAACATATTATTAAAATCCTTTGTAACTATATTTTCTATTGTATTATAATAAAATTTCATCAGCATTCCTCTGTTATTGGGCATTTGGTTTATCATCCATTTATCTGTTATTGACAGTCATAATTAATAATATTCACTTGGCAGGAATAATTGGGGAAGGTGATGTTGTACTAATATCAAATGATTGGAAATGCTAAAGACAGGAGGAAAGAGTACTGGTTCAAGGTCTAAGCTGGACAGTAGTAGGAGAAAGGAAAGTTCAACTGGATTGTTTTTATTTCCCGGGCTTTGATTTCTTCAAGAATCCCAACAGGTTTTCTTCTTAGTTCCCACCTAGCAAGCCTCAGCCTATGTTTGTTTAGTGGATGAATGAATGAGGGAGGAAGGGAGCACACAATGGACTTTGGTGTTTCTGTTGCCAGAGGACCATCACACCCATTCTCAAGAGCCTTCTAAGGGCCAGAGAGGTGGCTCAGTAGCTAAGAGCTCTTTCTGTATTCACATGAAATCAGAGTTTGGGTCCCCAGCATCCAGAAAGAGCTGACTTATGTTTCTATAGCTGTGTAGAACAGGGGGCGGGCAGAGACAGGAGGGTCACTGGAGCTTGATGTCCATAGAGCCTAATCAAACATAGTGAGCTCCAAGTTCATTGAGAGGCTGTGTCTCAAGGGACAAGGTGGAGAGTGTTAGAGCAGAATAGCTTATGTACTCCTCTAAACTTCTCCTGCACACTTATCAATACACACACACACACACACATACACAGAGAGAGAGAGAGACACAGAGAGACACAGAGAGACACAGAGAGAGACAGAGACAGAGACAAAGAGACACAGAGAGAAACAAAGAGAGACAGAGACAGAGAAAGAGACAGAGATACACACACACACACACACACACACACACACACACACACACACACACACAGATTCTAACTCAGTTACTCATTCTTAGAAATACTGCCCAAACTCTCTTGGCACACCAATTCCTTCTGGTGAGTCTTAAGTATTTGTTGTTTATTTTGCAAAGTGGAGCTCATGAAAGCCAATGTTCAGCAAAGAAGTAAATGTATTTCCCTTCCTTTTAAAATGTATTTATTTACTTTTGCCAATGAGCAAGTACTTATAAAAGTTCCACCAATGTGCATAGCACTGTGCTTACTGCTTTAGCAAGAAAGGTGTATATACATTCTGCCTTCCTCACAACTTACAGCTTAGTTGAGAAGTAAAAACTGATAACTGTGATTAAAAAAGGGTATGATTTAGAGTTAGGTGTATTCAAGAATGCATTTACTACCTATAGAAAAGGAGTAAGAAAATGAGAGGAATATTAGTAAGCATAGTAGAAAGCAAAGCCAATTTTATGAACTAAATGGAGTTTTGTGATTTTTGCCTAACTCTGTAAAATGGAGGCAGAAAACAGCTGGTTCCCACTCACAGTGTAGTGGCTCTTTCTTCAGTCTTCTGTGATAAATGAATATCCCAATATTCACCCTGCATTCCCATCTGCAACCTGGCTTGCACAGGCAGCCTCGGAGACAGACAGACTTGACCCTAAAACTTTCTGTGAAATACACATGAATAGTCAACATTTTCTGTTGCAATGAGCTCACTCTGGAAAACAATGCCTATGAGCTAGCTGAACAAATGAGGACATATCAGCTGTTTTCTTAGTGAGAGGGATGGTACAGTCGACTCTCCTCTTGTCTCTTAGGCAACCTAGCGCGTAAAGATATTGCCACTCCGAAAATGTCAAACCAGAATTCTCAAGTGTGTGTGGTAAGCTCTCACGGGGCAGGGTGAGTGGTTAGTGTGAAGTCAGGGTTTCTTCACTGGAGCTCCAGGGATAGACTTCAGGAATCCCGTGGGACTGGATCAAAAGGTCACTACACTTTTTGTTTGTGTTTTCTTTAATTGTGATTCCAAGAACCCAACCATACATGGTGTTTGCCGCACTTCTGCTGTGTCAGCCGCTGGTACAAGTCAATGATATGTTTTATGACGATTGCTTCCTATTTCATGAAGTTGGGTTGTGTTCGCCACTATACAGGGAAAGTACCATCGTCACTGGGGCTGCCGTTAGATATCGTCATTTAATGCCTTGGAAAAGTACAATCCTATATCACCAATTTGTCTTTAAAATGTTTTAACAATAGTAGTTAAATATAAGCTGTCTCCTTTATATGTTGGTGTTTTATTCTGTACTTTCAGAAGTATGAGCATGAGAAAGCAACATAAACCAGACACAAAGACCTGGATTAAAAAAAAAAAAAAGGTTGGAGGTTCTGCTTCCGATGAGTACCTTGGGGCCTTCTTTCCTTATGGAAATGTTGCTATTTGCAATACAAATTCCTCCTGCTTTCCTGACACAAGGGGATCCCACCACCAGCCCTTTCTATGGGGGAGAACTTGGACCAACTCTGCTGTCAGTTTATACAGTGAGATCCTCACCATATGCAACTTTCGAGGCTGGAAAGATGACGCGCCGCCAAAATGGCTAGGAAACATGGAGAAGCGGAGAGCTTGGGGCTGGACCACCCTACAAGGAGAAGTGACTTCTGCAGAATTCCATCGCCATGCCGGCTGCTGCTCGTCCCGGGCTGCTGCTCGCCCCTCCTTGGCTCCACTCCTTTGAGACACTAACATAGTATCAGTGACCTTTTACACAAATCCCAGGGTGTGGGAGTCAGTCTGTCTGGTTATTTGGCTTGGTAGAGGAATGATAGCAGAGGTGAAAGGAAGACACACAGTAGGACCAAAGACCATTTCCCTTCTCCCTGTGGGTGGGCCCCACTGTTACCTTGGTCTCCAGACTGCACTTAGCTGAATTTTGAATTAAGTCTGGTTCTGATCCCGTGTTCTGAAAGCTGGTGAAGGTGGAACAGGTCCCTTAGGGCTCAGATTTGCTGTGACTCTGGGTCAGGACAGGGCTGGAAGAAGGGGAATGAGGAGAATGGATAGAATCTGGTGTCTCTGGAGCCTCTGGAAGGCAGGTTGTGGAATGCAGCCAGGGAGGCAGAACACAGAGAAGTTCTTTCTACACTGGTCTCTCCCTAATGTCTTCCAAGCTGGGCTGAACAGTCACCGGTGAGAAAGTGCAGATTCCATTCCACAAAGGCCTTTTGCAAAACTGGCTCCCAGGGTCATGGTCTTGGATGACTGTGCTGTGTCTGTCAGAGTAGGGGTAGAGTTTTAGGCCCAATAATAAGTCTGCTTCACATGGTGTTGTTTTCATTATGGATTATCTAACTTTCTTTAGCCCTTGATTTTTTATTTGGTTTCTTGAACAAAGCCTAGCCTTTTTATTTACTGTTATTTTCCATAAGACTTGTGTTTAGTTTAAATATCCCCTGTTCTTATGCATTTGGCTCTTAGAACGAAAATAAAACTTTCAGATAAGATTTTGTTGTTGTTGTTGTTGTTTTGTTTTGTTGTGTCCCAAGCTGGAAAACACAAAGGAAGTTTGTGTATTTGAGGCATAAGCACTTAGTTTGTTGGGCATCATTGTGCACCAGGTGATTTCTCATGCTGCATACCTACTACGAGTTGTTTGTGGCAGAATTCTTCATGGAGATGCCTTGTTTTCATCTCGGACCCTGGCAGTTTGAATACTGACCTTAGAAAACTGGAGAGCCTGAAGCCACACCCCTTTTCTCAAACTGCACCCCTTGAATCCCAAGAGGGAGAACTGCTTGTGAATCCCTGTACTGGTTTGAACGTCATCAAAAGGAAACAAGGAGATGTTTCTGAGTTTGAGGGGACTTCATGTAGGGACATATTGCATGTTCTTAGAGGGCTTAATTTAATAGACTATTGTTGGCTACAATTTTTTCTGTAACCTTTATTTTGGGGCGGGGTAAAAGACAAAATGCCAATCAAATACCTATTGGTGCTTCGTTCAAGAAACCAATCTTGATGAAATCATTTGGGATTAGTGGGAAAGTCTCCTTAATCTCCTATAAATGCTATCTCATGAGCAAAATTTATGAGTGTGATTAACATGCATAAATAATCCAAGACACATTAAAACCTCAAGCCATGAAAGAACCAGAAATGTTTAAGAATAATAAATCTGAAACTTAGTTTTTCCTGCTTAACTCTCATTATTAAATCTCATGTTGAACATGCTGGCTGAGTTTTACGAATCTTTAGAAAAATGTCTAAGTTTTGCTGAACTACTTGCCTGATGGTGTATCAGTGACTTCTCACTTCATGTGAAAGATAGTATATTTAAGGTTTAGTGTTTTTTTTTTTTTAATGGACTGAAATGTAAGTTTATGTTTATTTCCCGATGTATCTAATGTCCACTTCATTCTATGTGTTTTGCTTGATTACTCTGAAGAATAGGAAAAAATTCTGCTGGGGAAACATCCAACTTACTGACAAAATGAAACTTTAGCTATATATATATTGCTTTAGGAAAAGTTCGTGCCATGGAAACTTGAAAGCAAAGCACATTTTACATGTGTGTGGGATCTGAGCTTTTTCTTCCTTAGGTGGGTAACAATGAGGGGCTAGAGGACTGTGCTTAGGCTGTCAGTGCCTGTAATTCTAATGGATGCTGTGAAGGCAGAATTTCTGGGGTATAGCAATTTAACCGCTGGGTCTGGACCAGAAGTGGTACGAGATTTGTTTATTATCTTACTTTGCTTGAAATTTTGCAGAAATATTATTCATAGCTCTGGACATTCTTTTGCCATCCATGTAGTATCTCCTTCAGCCCCATTATTTGATGTCTGTGACAAGCTGAACCATAAAATCAAACGCAAAATGTTCTTGTTTATCCCTCTGGACAAGAGAGACCAGAGTGCAGCTCAGTGATAGGAGACAGCGTCCCTTACTCCTCTTTGCAAAGTGCACAAAAACACATAGTTGTAATGCTTGAAAACATATGCACACCACATTAGAAGCATTAAGGCTGGAGGATTAATAGAGCCTTTGAGTTTACGAACAATGTGAAGATAAGCAGAAGGTGCAGAAACTAAATTGAGTAGTTACAACACTATCTGATGGTGCTTGTAACTCCAATCAGGTCTGAGCCTGCATTCTGAACTCTTTTTTTTTTTTTTCCCCTAAAACAGTCTTCCAGGTACCTGAGCTGAGGTGTTATGCCATGGTATCCTGGCTATGCATTTTGTTTGTGTGCTGTTTTCCATGTCCTAAAGGCACATAGATTCTTCCTTTGGAAATCGACCATTTTTTTTTTTCATACATCAAATGAATACATCAAGATTGATAGTAGTTTTGGAAGTCAGAAAGACTTCCCTGCGAAGGTTCCTAAAATGACTTGAAGGGTGAATGAGTGAGCTGGAGAGATGATGGCTTCAGGCAATCTAGCAGAACAAGTTTCAGGGCTTCATGGAGAGGAACCATGGCAAGGAAGGAATGGAAAGGCAGCCATGTTTGAAGCACAGGGTGCTATGGATGGGCAGTGATGGAAAGGTGATCATGTCAGAGCTGTGCTACAGTTTAAGACTTTTAGATTTTATCCTATTACACATATACATGCTCATACACAAAACATACACATAAAATGAGTTCTATTTCCCTGGATAATTTAGACTAACATGACAAGCCACTGCAAGATAATCACACAATATATTTTAAGCAGCAAAGAATATTCCAGATGTGATAAAAATCTACTGAAAGAAGAAGCAAGAATAGGTGATGGAATCTTCCTGTTTTAGTGTAGAATAGGATCAGGGTAGGTAGCTTAAACTCCAGAGAAAGAACCAAAGGCAAGGAAAGTTGGTATATTTCAGATATATTTTGTTGACAAAACAGACTGGACTTACAGATTGCTTGGATAAGAAGGTAAGGGAGGAGGAAGTAATGAGTTTATTGCCCAGATTTTGGGTTGGTGAAATTTCCTGGGTGGAAAAGATATCATTTACAGAATTGAGTTGGGCTGGATTTGGAGCAAATTGGAGAGAGAAATCAAATTTATATAGTTGAAATATTTTTGAGAAATTAGAGTGAAACTGTGAAATAATTATTTGGGCACAAGGTATTCTAGTTTGCATTCTATTGAAGTTGTAAACACTGACCAAAAGCAACAAGGGGAAAGAAAGGGTTTGTCTGACTGATACTTCCTGGTAACTTCTAGGCAAGAACTGAAGCAGAAACCATGGAAGATGGCTGCTAATTGGCTTGCTCCCCCTTGCTGGTGCTTGGCTTGCTTTCTGATATAACTTTGGACCACCTGCCCAAAGGTGAAATCACTCATATTAGGCTGGGTCTTCCCATGTCAATCAACAATCAAAACAATTCCCTACAGAAATGTAATCCACTCTGAGCAATCCCTCAACTGAGATGCCTTCAGGTGACCCCTAATTGTGTCACATTGACCACTGAAGCTAACTGGGACACAAGGTTAGATGCATAAGTTGAAAACTCACTGACACGTGGATGCAATTTGAAGCTGTGTGAGTATATATTGTTTTACTGGTGAGTAGATTTTAGTAAGAAAGGATGAAGGACTGGGGATTCACTTCAGGCTGTGCTTACCCAGCATGTACTTTAGAACTCTGGGTTCAAGCCCAGAACCATATAAATTGCTTTTGACCACACATGTCTGCAATTCCAATACTTAGGAAGTGGGAGCAGGAGGAGAATCAGAATTTACAGTCAACCTTGAGAGTATGTTTAAAGATGCAGGCAAGTGTCAGAGCAGCCTCTCTGACAAGGTGGGAAGGTGTAGTGCTTTCAGAGTGAGTCAGTGCGAAATGCCACAGTGCAGGGTTGCAGTTGGCAAGATGAGACTTCTAGAAGCAAAGAGGGAATGCTGTGTTATTTGTCAAGAAGTACATTCTGCTGACAGATCAGACTTGATCTGAGTGAAAAAGGAAGCTAGGACATGAGGGGCTGGCTCTGTGGGAAGAAGTCATAGCACTTCCAAGAACTAAAGAAGATAAAGTATGCTTGAGTCAGTTCAGGGAAAACAAGAGTTCCCTTAGTGCACACTGGCTTCACCCGCTTCACCTAGGAGGACCTAGGCTCTCCCTTTGTCCCCACCAACTGCCCCTATCCTTACTTATTTAACTGCTTTGGGGTGAGATTAAATTATAGGGATCTCTCAATTTGGAATTTAGCCTGGCTAAGTTCTGAAGTTTAGGGGCCAAAGTAACAATGTTTGTATTATTCTAGTAGATAGAAAAATACTATAGTTTTAAGTTCGAGGACTGAGTGAACCAAGTCTGTTTTTCTTGCTCCATTTCAATTGCCTGCCTCGTCTTAACTCATTCCTGTAAGCAATTACTTTTCTCCAGTGGCAGAATTATGCCTTAGGATTGCCACCACCGAACTCCAAATGCCTCAGCTTGTAGCATAGATGCTGCCAGCCCTGTTGTCTTCACTAGTCTTCTGCTTGTGATGCCCCAAGAAGTGGATCTTCTTGCCAGAGCCATGCCACCTGCCTCTGCAGTGATATTCTATATCTCTGCCGGCTTGAGCCAAGTCCTGAGTGGTGAGCCAAGTTCACCAACCTGATGAGTAAGGAGCTGACCATGTGACAGCACTCTAGTTACAAGGGAGCCTGGGATGACGAGTGACCCACATTCCCAGTTTCCAGGAACAGACAAGAACATGCTTGCTCAGTTCAGAGCCTATAGTTCATCCAACTTGACATCAATGTCCATGGTCAATGTCCCTGAAGCTGACTTCCTGGTATTCACAACTCTGTTGAATTTTTGTCTAGTCATTTGCCCTTTCCAGCTTCAGTCCAGGACCCCTACTCCCTATTCCTTTCAAAGATGATGTTTCTGTGGCATTGTTCCTGGTCATTGAGCATAGGAATCTGAGAAGGCACTTAGAGGGCCTGCTTGGGAGGTAAATAGCCATGTCATTCCCACACAGATCTGATGCAACAGAATCCAGAAACATGGAAGTGGCTAATGTTTAGACAGAGCCAAATCTGGTCATCAGATACTTGTAGAAATTATCAGATCCTTGCAAAGAAATTTTGAGCATTTTAGATTTGTTGAGTGAAGAAAAGTATCTTGAAAAGTCTCTTGTAAGTTCGAGAAAATGTTACAGTACGTTATCCTCTAATTAACAAAAACATCAAGGGCTCATTAAATAATTTATGTTTATTTTAGTTTTGAAAAAACACACAAAACTAAAAGAGGAAAACTTTGCTTAGCTGCTATAGTTCATTCACGCTTGTATAAAACATTGGCTCCTGTGCCAGAGAGATGGCTCGCTCAGGAGGTAGAGCCTCCAAGCCTACAATTTGAGTTTGGTCCCTGGGGTTCACTTGGTGGAAAAAGAGAATAGACTCCTAAAAGTTGTCCTTTGATCTCCTCATGTGTACTGTCATTTAATTTAAAAATTAAAAAAAACCAAAAACCTCCTTAGAGAGTCTCATTAATGTTTCTGGAGTGTGGTTCCCATCCCTCTGGGGATGCAGGATGTCTCCCAGAGCAGCTTCGTTGCCTTTTTTTTTTTTTTTTTTTTTTTAAATCTTCTGGCATTCCTTATCTAGCTACAGAGACCAACATTTTGAGAGCGTTCTTTATCTACCTAGAAAGTCCTTAATGTCTGAAGACAGTAACACTTCTAGTTAAAGCTTATAGATGCACGGCCACTGCCGAGTACTTTGTAATAACATCCTGCTTTCTTCGTTCATAATTGTGCTTGTGGAAGTCAGAAGGCTCCAGGCACTTGGAGAATATATACCTAGACATCAAATGCTCATGAAATCTCGAGTGCTTTACATCCAACCACTCAATGGTGTTGCTCATGGATCTGAATACAGCCTTTTCGTTTTCTTTCAGCCACTGCCAATATTTATCTTTCATTTCTTCTGCTTCCCACAATTATCCACCTCTAAACACTATCAGAATTGTCCCCAGGCAGCTAAACTTTAAATGAGATTGTAACTCTTCCATTTGGGCCTTGTTTCATTAAACAAATATGTGGGTGCTACATGATTTTGCAGCAGATACTGTTTATGTGGGAGTTGGATTCATACTGTGTTTACAGCTAAAGAGAAAAAAAATCCAACACTTTATTGGACATGTACTAGCATGTGGGTGAGGCTGAAGAAAGTAATTGAGTGTTGAAATCAAATACAAGCCTGGGAAAATATTCCTTTCTGATGGGGCCTGGCAGGAAAGGCCAACAGCTGGCACACAGTGATCTCTAAGTCAGCCCAGTTTTTCCAGAATGCTCTGTCAGGAAACAAGGTGTTCTGGATGAAGCTGGTCTCCCAGAGCAATTTGAGGTAAAGCTGCCTTTGTTCAGAGAGAAGATGTTCTACCACAAAGTAAAAACCAGGTGGTATTACTCTAGTGAATGAGAAATATCCTGCACTTCTGGAAGCCATCTATCTACTGTTATGTCTCATTTTTAATGGCAATTACATTCTATAAAGTTGCAATGAACAATAGCCTGGTGAATATGTAAACATTGCTGTCAGAGCAAATATAGAATTATGATCCTGTGAGCCTCAAGGGAGAGAATGCTTTTAACTATTAGTTATCTTAGCAGCCATGTTTAACTACAAGTTTAACTTTGACATTACTAGAAGTGGAGCCCTGGTGTCTTTGACATCATTGCTAATTCTACACCCCACCCACAAGGCTCAAGCAGGCAGACCCTGATAAGATCTTAAAGAAATATCTCCCACATTACCACTTCCTTTAAGTGGACTGACTATTCATGCAACTGCTAGAAGAACTAAATGATTACTTCTTAGTTACCTGGGATCCATCCCCATTTCTTTTAAAATCCATCGACTAAAATGTCCCTGGGAACAGCTATTAAGATAACACCCTGGACTCAGTAAGGGAGGGTGCTGGCCACAAGTTGACCTTTTCTGTCTCCTGGTCTGTGTTGCCTTTTCATGCATTCTGTTGCTGGAGCCTGAACCCCTGCAGGCTGACTTCTGATAATGTCTCCTAGCCTCCTACAGGCTAATGCAAGGGTACCCCAAAGATGATCTTCTGTCTGGGCCTCTGGTGGCTACTGAGCAGTGTAGCAAGCAGTTGAGTTAGTCGCAAAAACTCCAAGAGTTTCATGCAAAACACACTGGTCACATTTTCATCCACTGAGCAATACAGTTTCCTGTGAGTTTCTGTTTAAAGAAATATTTAAAATATAATGTTGGTTTATAACACTAAATCCATAACCAATAACATCATAACTCAATTATGACACACATAATTTCTCCCTAAGACATATCACAGCCCTCTTGCTCTTGGAAATATCGGACAGCATCTCAGTTCTACCCTGGGGGGTCATTTATAGCAGTGCAATCAGCAATAAAGCCCCAGAATGTGCCACTAAATAGCTGCAAAAAGGACACTTATTTATAATGTGAAAGCTAGAAGAAGAAAGGAGAGCGTCACCTTGTTTGAACTCAGCTGAGGACCTGTGTGTTGGATGACTCACATTCTTCTCTGCTCTGTGCACATCCATGAATAACTGGTAAAGCACCTCAAGTGTTGATTTGGGGCTTACAGAAAAATATGTCAGTGAGCAGATGAATTTGGAAACAAGGAATTCACAAATAATGACAAATGTATCCATCTGTCCACCAACCCTCCCATCTACTTATATTTCCACTCATCCATCCACTCATCTGCTTGTTTTCAGGGCTTGATATGCAATGAGAATTTGTGGTCAATGTACTTGGAGTCATCTGTATTGAAAGTAGGACATGCTACCCTTTGAGGTCTAAGGCTGTGTGTTTAAAATACGCAAGGGTTTGGGATTTAGCTCAGGGGTAGAGCGCTTGCCTAACAAGCGCAAGGCCATGGGTTCAGTCCTCAGCTGCGGGGGGGGGGGGGGGGGCTCCTAAAATGCACAGTCACAAGGCCATCCTTCAGGCTGAAGTTGAAGGCTTTGTTTGCTGCCATATTTCCAGCTCTAGTGCAGAGCAGGATAGACAGTAAGCTCTCCAAAAATATCTTTTGAATGATAAGTGAGTGGCAAGTGGCACTTACTGCGTGGACTGGCCTGTTATTCCTCTTTGCCCATGCTGACCTCAAATAGAAAGGTCTCTGAAATATAAAAATATCTACTTCGTAGGTTATCTTTTGTACCAAATCTCCAAAGAGTACTAAAGTAAACCAATTTAATAATTGTACTCCATTATACCAAATGAATCGAATCAATTGCCAACAAAGCCTGTTTTCAGATTTTCTTCCCATTTCCTCCTTCAAAACCATATTAAGTAGAGTCTACAACTTTCCTGCATATGTAATGTCAATATTTTACAAGACACATCATCTGAAGAAACTTGTTTTGCTTTGTACCTTTACTATAATTTAAGGCACCCTCCTCACACACAGAGACTCCATGTGACTTCTGACTCTGCTTCCTTTCAGGTAGTGCTAGGGTGAGTGTAGCTCTATGTATCAAAAAGTCTTGGACCAGAATGTCCTAGTCTTCACTTGGCCAAGTTAAGCAATGTGTGTTCCTTCAATCCTTTTAGCCGAATAATTTCTGGCTGTTAAATTGTCATTGTATGTACATTCCTTTTTCACAGTGAATTATTGGTTGGACATGTGATTTTGGAGAAAAACTGCTTAAGTCAACATATGTATGGAATTGTGTGAAAAGTGAACAAAGTTATAAAAGCTAAATAAAGATGAGAGAGAAAGTGTTTTCAGCATGGAAGCCAAACTCCAACATATCAAATTAATCTTTCAGAGGATGGAAATATGGGGATTGGGCAATCCAAGAGAAGGCAGGTTTATAAGTAGTGGTGGTTTAGTTCTCCAGATGTGTGAGGAAGTGTCTGTGGACTGGAATGAGGTGACGGGGAGGCTTCTGGGACTTAACTGTATGAACCAAGTAGTTCTCAGTAGTTTTTGAACCTCAGAATTGAGTGCTTATAGCCAGGAGGAAATGAACTGCTTGGTAGGAAGTGTAACTTTCTTTGGTGCTAATTTAATATTATAAACACTGCTTCTATCTTAGATTTTTATTGCTGTGATCATGGCCTTGACCAAGAGCAACATGGGTAGGAAATGGTTTATTTCATCTTACATGTTACAGTAAAACAAATCTTAAAAGATCTTATCAATAAAAACCCAGAGCTAGATATTGGGGTAAAAACCTGAGAGATCAGAGGAATAGGAAAAAACCACAGCCAACCTTACCTCAACAGCTCCTCATCTGATACTGTTTGAATGAATTCTCAGACTGAAAGCTTCTGAGTCCTCATTCGAACGGATCTCAGCTGAACTGCTGCTAAAAGCCTAAAAGCTTAAAAGCCTCTGGTTCCTGGTCCTCACGCCTTTATACACCTTTCTGCTTCCTGCCATCACTTCCTGGGATTAAAAGCATGTGTCTTTCCCAGGCAAGACATACAATCTCAAGTGCTGGGATTGAAGGTGTGTACCACCACACCTGACTCAGTTCCCAGTGTGTCTTTGAACTCACAGAGATCCAGACGGATCTCTGCCTCCCAAGTGACAGGATTAAAGGTATGTGTGCCACCATTTTCTGGCCTCTATGTCTAATCTAGTGACAGTTCTGTTCTCTGACCCCCAGATAAGTTTATTAGGGTACACACTATATTAACCACAAGAAGCCACTGAGGAACACTGTCTAATGAGTTGTTCATCTTGCTTTCTTATCCTGCCTAGGACCATCTGCCCAGAGATGGCACCACTTGACTCTCTCATAGTAGTCATGAATCAATAAAAAGCCTTAGAGACTTGCCTCCAGGCAATATGATGGAGGCATTTTTCTCAGTTGAGGTTCCTCTTCCCAGATAACTAGCTTATGTCATGTTTCCAAAAACCTTAACCAGGCCAGTCTCTGAAGACTAGATGTGTGTATGGGGGGCAGGGTTATGGAGATGAACAGGAATTGGGGGTGAGGTAGTTACTGGAAATAGTATTGCAAAAGCTTTCATTTATTGAGAGCCTTGCCAGATAAAAATGTATTTCTTTATCTAATGTCCACCTGATTTTGAGGTGGAATTATAATTATTTCACCTAAGAAAATTAATCCAAAGGGCTTAAAAATCTGCTCAAGGTCACAGAGCAATAGTACAATGGACAGAATGGAACTCCAATACAAAGAAAGCTACACGGCCCTGAATTCAAGCTATACCTTTAAATGTAAAAATGTAAATCTTCAACTTATATTTTAATGGTATGACCATCATATTGAAAGATCAATAAATGATAAATTTGAAGGAACAACTTAATTTTTTTTTCTTATTATCAAAAGCACTATGATTCATTGTTGGAAACTTAGAAAGCACAGAGCAAATGGCAGACTGAAAGCCACCCAGAGCCCTTCACATTTGATGACTTTCTATCTAGTTTCCATTTAAGGTCTTACTATCTGCGTTGGAATCTGTGTTTTCATTTGTACATATATTTGTATCTATGTCTATGTGGAGATGCTTGAATATACACATACAACCAAATTTATAGGAACATGGGTTATTCTCTATCCGTATATGCACGGATATTGAGATCATGACGTATGATCCGTTTTAACAAATAATATGTTATTAAAATTTTAATTACCATGGCTGTGCTTATTTAGTGTTCCTTGGATATATGTACTATAATTTACTTCTTTTGATATTTATGCTTAACATTTTTTAGTGTTAGTGGTAAAGATTGTGGTTTAAAAATCTTTATCAAATTCTCAGGTTATGATGAATACTTAGAAGTACTATTATGAATATGAGTGAGTTTTAAGCCTTTTGTATTCAGAGTCAAGTTGGAGTCTTCAACTTAAGTACTTGTTAACAATATATGAGAATAATACTACTAACTGCATGTAATATTTTTAAAAAGCATTTTTCTGGGCCAGCAAGATGGCTTGATGGGCAAAGGCACTACTGTCGAGCCTGAGGACTTGAGTTCAAGCATCGGGACCCACATAATGGAAGGAGAGAACTGACTGCTCCAAGTGGTCCTCTGACCTCCACACTCCTATTACGGCGTGCATGTACACACGCAAAGACATACTCACACATTCCTACATAGATAGTTGTCATAACAATTAAAAATCCTTTGCCAAGTTTTGATTAAAACTACCTATATAAAATGTATTAAAGACTGGAACTGTACCATTTAGAAGAAAAAAAACTACAAACTATATATATATATATAATTTATAAAACCTAAATAGCGAATTTAAATGTTTTTCATGGTTTCATGCCCATGCTTTCCTCCATGTCCATTACTTTGCCGTTTTTGGTTAGTTTGTACAATACAATAAAGTTTTTAGCAACTTTTTACTGTCAGTGCATGTCTGGCCCACGGTTATGTGGCTTAAGACGATCAAGCTTTCAATTATGTCAGTTTGGGGGACGTGGAAAAGGTCAATATTGTGTGGCTCAGGAGGAACAGCTCTGGATGAAGAGTATTGGTCTGTGCCTGTCCTGGCCTCAACTGCCCCCCACCCCGGAAGTTGGCCTGCCAACTGTGGAACTATTAAGCACCAAATGGGTAAGTGTCTATGGCTAACTTTTTGTTGCTAGTAAGGTTGGGAATAAGGTTTAGCCCCGAAATGCCTGAAGGCTGTTGCAGTCTCTGGTGAGCCGCAGGTTGATATTTGATCTCCCATCTGTGTGCAGCCAGCCAACTCACATCTTCTCTTGGGAGCCCTGGTCTCTGCTCTCACTGTTGCACCACTCAGTGCGGGCTGTCCAAGTGCTCCAGTGCTGTTGGTTTACTTTGGAACCTGGCTAGTGGGTAGAGATCCCTGACTTCATTTTCTTTACTTGGTAACCTGGCTCCATGGTGAGTCCTGCCACCTTACAGAAATGTTGAAGTCACTCTATCTCACCTGTCTCCCTTGCTTAAGGTAGACTTGGGCTTGGATCTGATTCTTTGGACCTGTGATTTGGGGTTCAACAGCTCTCTTCCTTGACTAGAGAGCCTCCCAGCTTCTGTTCTCTTCCTGAGTCCCTCTTCTGACTGCATAACTTAGTGAGGACCTGAGCTGTCTATTCTTGGAGCTTTTCTAGGGATAATGGGGGCTCAGAAATACAGGGCTCAGGTTCTGAAGATGTGGTGGCACCAAAATATTTGTATTTTCAGAGTTATAATTTGTTACTTGGTAAAGATTTATTCATTAATTCTTTATTCTTAAACCAGCATTTGAGTGAATACATATGGGGAAAGTGACCCTTGGCCTTTGAATCAGAGTATTAAATTTGTTGAAGTCAGCAAATTCTTTCTTCATAATAACCATACATCTCCTGTTTTATGTACTTTATCTTACTTATAATTTGGCCCATATGTTCAAGAGAATTCCAACATTCTTTCAGAATTGTATCTTATTTTACTAATAGCAGTGAAATTTCAATTCGGGGGAGAGTATCTATAATTCATCATAGCAGTCTAGCATTGTATTTCCTTTACCCAACCTCAAATATCAAGTTATTAATAACTTAAATGTTTCCAGAATTTTCTTATTCAATTGACTTAACAACAACTAGGGACCGGAGAGATGGGTCAGCAGTTAAGATCACTTCTTGTTCTTGTAGAAGACTCTGGTTCAGTTCCTCACACCCACGTGGTGGATTGTGACCACTCTGGTTATGGGGATCTGATACTCTCTGCTGCTGTGACCTTTGTGGGCATAAGAAACACATGTGGCATACATATAAACATGTAGGCAAAATCCTAATAAATATAGAATGCAATACATAAATCTAAAAAATATCAATAATTATTTTAATACATTTTTTTTTGTTTAGAAATTCCACATTTCTCCTATTGAGTCTCCTATAAAAATTTAACATTGTTTTAAAAAGTGAAATTCTTCATTCAAGCAAGGTATAAAGTATAGCCTATATGTATGTGGTATAAGCTTGTGTATTTGTTTGTTGTTGTGCTCTAAGGCCATCTTGCTGTATATTTAGCATTATTCCCACAGAGCCAACAGAATACCTGTGCTGCATTATATTTTGAGGAAACAATCCTTCACCCAGTATTGGAACATGAAATAATAAAAGTGAAGATCTTACTGGGTACAATGTACAATTCAGGTTTGACCTTTTCTTATGTATTCTGAATTATTTCAAGATATGAGTAAATGTAGATTTTTTTCTAGTATTTGTGTATATATGATTGTAGGCATGTTTAAATAGCATTGTGTATATAAACTACATTTTTATTTTGGAGCAATTTATCTCTTCCTATGAAGAGTAGACAGTCAAATCTTATATTTTCTGAAATGGTTGAGCAACACAAGGCTGATTTATAAAACTGCCAATATCTTGATATCTCAGAATGTGATATTTGTCTAATCTGGAAATGAATGACCCTTTGAAGTGATTGAATACCCCATGCCTTGTTCAATTTTTGTTTCAGAAAATAAAATAAGAACCTAGGTTTTTAAACTGAGATGGTTTCAGTCTTTTTATGGGATTCCTGTATTGATTTGCATTTAAAAATGTTTTCTCATCTGAATCTTCCGCCACTCTGGATGATCCCAAGATCTTATTGATTTAGATGGAAACCCCAGTGAAGTTTGAAGAAATTATTTTTTATTTACAAATTTCAAACAAAGCATCATTTACCATAATGAACAGTCAAGTCCTAATAGTGCATTAGTACATTAATATTTAATGCCTTACAGATGATTGAGTCAGAGCTAAAAAAAGGCCATACGAGTCCAAGCCTGATTATGTGGTCCCTAGCCACCAGACCTCCTCTGTCCAGATACCCAGCCCCTACCAACCTCCTCTCTTAGTTCCCTGCCCTGCTTTTACCTCCACATTTAAGATGCTGCAAGGTTGGGACAACATGGGCAGCATTGATTGGAAGAGGAAGGGAAGAGCTAGTGAGTTGGTAAACAGTTATGAACTGAATGCCTAATATATGCCCCAGGCATTTGTCTAGGCCCTGGAGATTTGGCCACAAACTTAAGGCAATCTCTGTTCGCCAGTAACTGGCCCCATCTTCTTTGCTGACACAGTGGAGTGTGATGCTGCAGGTCAGAAGTAGGAAATTTTTGTTATTCCTGTTCTTAGAAGATGTTTGAATAGTGTGGGAAAATGATAATTATCATTTATTGCACATCTATTATGTGTCAGTACCTTCAACTTTTCAAAGACATCATTTCACTAACTTACTATTTGGGGCCCGGATATACTGTGGAGGTCAGAGGACAACTCTGTAAGGAGGTAATTATTCTCCCCTCTAACCTTGATGTGGCTTCAGGAAGTGGAGCTTGAGTCATCAGGCTTGCCTGGCAAGAGCTTTACCTGATGATCCATCCCCACAGTCTGATACCTCTGCTTATAGCACACTAAAAGTGTTATGAAAAGCTGTTCTGTCTGTTTGAAGGACGCTATTCTTATTAGGAAGAGTGAATGCAATGTACTTACAGCATCTTAAAATATTCACTTTTATTTTTCATTCTGGAAAAAAACAAGCTTGTCCCCAGCCTGCATTTACCAAGAAAATCACGGAAACAATTGTGTTGTCCAAATAAAACTCTCTGAAACATATATGAACTAACTGTCTGCACAGAACTTAGTGTCGTGAGGGTCAGTGAGCATTGTATGTCCAGGTTACTGGAAAATTCTATGCACATTTCAGTGACCATTTCATTTTCCCTTTCCAGCATGCAATAGAGTGTCTGCTGTGTAACTTATGTGTGGGATGTGGACTGGAAACTCTTTGTTTCATGTGCTTTTTGAGATAGCCTCTTACTCTTATAGCCCAAACTGGCTTTGAATGTACTATGTAGTCCAGGCTAACCTCAAGTTTGAGAACCCTTTGCTCCAAAGTGATGAGATAATAGGCATGTGCCACAACATCTGACTTTGAATCAGAAACTTTTGATAATGAATTTTATTTGAGTGGATTCTTTTAGACAGCTAAAAATGTATAAAAGATGACTTCATATCAACAGGTAAAGGAGTTACTTTTGTAAAGAGTGGCATGATGGCCTTTAGTTATAATATCTGTCTGCATATTAGATCTATCCACCTTACCAATAGGCAAAGCATCACTTTGTTTATGGCATACTTTAGAGTCAAGGAAAATAGTTTATTTAAATAATGATCAAAATTACAAATAGTTCCTCAGTGAATATCCAGAAATTGTGTTTAGAAACTGATAACTATAGTCCTTCAAAAATAGACAACTGATCATTTTGGGGGAGCAGATAAGGTGAGGCCTTGGCTGGATTCTTAGAATGGACTGAGGTGACATTTCATGATCTCCTCCAACTACACCCTCTGTCTTTGGAGCAGATATAAGAGTAACAGAAAGTAATATGAAAATAATGGTGGCATGGGGGTCTCTTGACTTCCACTGAACAACTTCCTCATCACTATTTTACAACAGAATCACCAGCAGATAACAGATGTTACGCAATAATGTCATTTTGTAATGCTTTAAATTGGATACTAACAGGAGGCTTGCTTTGATGGGGAATTCATGTCATGTTACAAATCTTTATAACAGGGGCATTATAACTCAATTCCTACAGATCCTCATTAACTGAAATGTAACATTATGAGACTGAATCCTTTGGCTCCCTGCAGACTTGCACTGAATTGTGATATCTTTATTGCTTTGTGTTTATTGCATATGAACATTTCTAGCAGAGTTTAAACTTCCGGCTCCCAGAGATGTTTGCCTTACCCAGAAACATGCCTAAATGTAAACTTATGCCATGCTGAGTACTTTTGTTATTTGAAATATGAGCCTTTTACAAAATACAGACCAAATTGTAAAATTCTACCAGGTAAACACTGATAACATTTATATGGTGTCAGGTACTCGGTGATACCCAATGACTGAATGGCAGGGTGTGGAGCACTTTGCACCTCAGAGAAATTCAGTTAGTGATTTCTTCTTCAAGTTTTTTAACCTCATAGCAAAGTAAAAGATATAATCCTCTCCTTAGAGTATTTATAATGCAGTTTAAAAAAGGAATTATTTAAGATTAAATTATAAGGCATCAGACTACTAGAAATACCCAGCTATCAGTAAAAAGTATATTCATTTGGTCCTGGTTGAGTAGCTATCATTGAACAAAGTATGAATGCACAAAACAAAAACAGAAATAATGGAAAAATAACCAACAGAACTTCTGAATTACAGTGTTGAGCTCCTGAGAGTGACTTCATAAGTATTTTATTAAATTCTCACACTATAATAATCTCATACACACAATTATCATGATGTATGTGTATAGACAGAGGTATAGACATTGAGGTGTCATGATATATTGTGTACCCCAATAAAGCTTGCCTAAGGATCAGAGGACAAAGCCAGACACTATATTAAGCATAGAGGTCAGGCAGTGGTAGCACATTCCTTTAATCATAGCATTTGGGAGGCAGAGATTCATCGGGATTTCTGAGTTCAAGGCCACACTGGGAACAGAGCTAAATGCAGTAGCACACGCCTTTAATCCCAGCACTAGGAAGGAAGGAAGATGTCAGGGCACAGAAAGGTATATAAGGCATAAGTAAATAGGAAGTTGTTCTCTTGAGGCTGAGGATTCTGTAGAGGTAAAAAGATGGCTGGCTTGTTCTGTTTCTTTAATCTTTCAGCTTTTATACCAATATCTGGCTCCAGGTTTTTTTTTTTTAATTAATAAGACATTTTAAGAGTCATTTTACATTGAGGCTCAGAGAAGTTGAGGAGCAAAGATATACTTTGATTTGATGTTGGTTTTAGGCCAATATATTCTGCTTTCCTAGAGTCTAATGAGATTTTTACTTGACAAACTTACAATTTTATACCTGGGATGAAGGAACATCAAAGAAAATGGGGAGTTATGAATTCTTGCCAGTCACTATCTGAGCTGTGTTTTTGAATAGTGGACATGTTTGTAATCCCCATGAAGTCCAGTATTCTGGCTATTTTTGAAGGTATCCCTTGCAGTTCTTAGAGTTTTTAAGTCCATTATCGTTGATGTCAAACTAAAGGAGTTACAGACGTCGCCAAGAAGAAGCAAAGACAGAAAATTAGTTACCTTTCTGTTGTTGTGATGAAACACCATGACCAAGGCAATTTAGAGAAAAAGGAGTTGATTGGGATTATGCTTTCAGAAGGTTAGGGTCCATAATGGTGGGCAAGCATGGTGGCAGGTGGCAGACATGGCAGCTAGAGCTGGAAGCTGAGAGCTGAGAGTTCATATCTCAAAACTCAAGCAGGAAGCAGAGAGAGTGGACTGTGAATGGCATCTGGCTTTTAAAAGCTCAAAGTCCATGCCCAGTGACATACTTCCTCCATCAAGGCCACGTCTCTTAAACCTACCCAAACAGTACCACCAACTGGGGACCCAGTACTCAGATGCCTGAGCCTATGAGGGTACATCTCACTTGAAACATCAGAGAGGGTAATGGAGAAATACTCTGCATTTCATTATACAATGACTTTAACAGGGAGAATATTCTAAAACCATGTTTAAAAGGATGCTGGTGAGGACCCATCACAATCATAGGTTCCAGAAGGATCCAGTGTGTCTGTAAATTCTCCTCAGATAAGGAACGAGGTTTGAGGGCATGAGAAAGGAAAACAACTATTTTCCAGGTTAAGTACCTCTTTGGCCATATGTATCCCTACTGTTGTTGACAACATAAGTCCACAAAATCCCTCAAGAGTGTCAAAATGTGGTTCGGGGATTTCTTCCTGAAGATTTACAGGTGTGTTTGGTCTAGAAAGATTACAGTGACTTATTTTTGGCACAAAATGCTCCTGGTGGTTGGTGTTGATGATTGCCCTTTCTGAATCCTAGCAAGAGGCGTCATAGGCAGAGACTAAGGCTAGGCTCTGTTGACAGTCAACAAAAGTGGGCATTATTCTTTGCATGGTTGCCGTGCTGAGAATCAAAATTCATTTCAAGCCAGTTGTTTATCCTGGCTGGATAATAACACCTGGACATCCTGAACCTGGAATGTTTAAGAGAAAAAAAAAGAGGAAGGTGGGGAACATGCTGTAGGCAGTTCAGGTTTCATTGAATGATATGCATGAATCATTTTTTAAAATTCAAAATATAGAGGGCCTATCATAATAAGATTGCAGTCTTATTCCTTTTAAGTACTATAAGTATATCTCCACTTAAAATAATAATAATAATCTGTTTCCAACAGCCCCTTTTCATATATTAACCTCTATCAATGTTACCTTTGAACAGTTCTACAACCTCCTAGGGTGCAAATGTCTCTGTTTAACTAACACTCTTTATTTTATTACATTCAAAATGTACTTGTGAAAATGGAAGTGCTTTGTATTGCTGTTATAGCTCCAACAATGTGATTATTTAGCACTTCTCAGAAACTGATTTCCTTGTTAGTATTTGTACAGCCCATGTACCCGCTACGAGCTGCCAAAGGTGCAAACGGCGTTGGAAAGCTGGAATTATTTAGCATGTTTTAGAGCAAGAATGACAAGAAAGAACAGCAAGAGGGAACACAAAGGAAGGTTTCTAAGAAGTGAAAATTTTAGGTTCCTGTTGACAAAATCCTCTAAACATATGTGGAACGTAATCAAAATAACCCCTCACTGTAGCTGAGAACCAGATTCTGGTGGTCTGAAATGTGCAAAAGGCAGCCCCACGAGGAAGACAGTAAGGGGTTTGTGCTTCATATTCAGGTGTGCAATGCACAGAGGCTAAGTACAAGAGATCTACCCTTATAGATGAGCACACACTTCCTAGACACATAAAAAGGCTTGCCTCCAAGCTTGTGGGCTGATTTTCAATTTACAAATTTTTGAAGGAAGATGTTGACTTCCTGATTGAGTCACTTCTGGCTTAGCCCTTCCAGTGGGGCTGGAGGTAACTTGAATATGGCAATAACTAACAACTAAGAGACAATCAATGAGATTATGGGGCTGCAAGGGTTAACACTCCCAACTGTCTCTGTGTTTGGAAGGCAAGACAAAGCTGAAAAGTCCCACTATGGCATATACTTTGCACCCACTCACCATATTTACTTTTCTGCCTTGTGAATGACAGGTGTGGTCTTACAGGCTGCTGGTTCTTGACCTATTAGTGTGAGAACAGAGAAGTATTTCAGTGGTTCAGAGATGGGCCAGTATATATCAGAGCTATGATCTCTGAATTACAGTTCTGAGATTTCTTTATCACTGAGGCTGTCATTGACATACTAACAGTCAGGTCATAGTTAAGTATGATGCATGAATTCAAAAGAATATTATGCAGCCTTTACTAATGATAAACAGGAAGGATGAAAGAAACTTACAAACTGTTTACAGTGTAATGAAAGTTAGATTGAAGATTAACATGTGCACCATGGCGATGACTTTGCAAGATAAAGTAGATATAGGAACTGGAAGCCAAAATGTAAAATTAAAACATACTAAGGGCTCAGGTTTGAACTTAATAGTAGCATGCTTGCCTATCATATATGCCCTAGGTTCTAGCCCCCTCACCAAACTCCAGACAATCAATCAAACAAGCAAACAAAATAGGGAAAATTGGCTTATTTGGAGATGATTTGTCAAATTATTATTATTATTATTATTATTAGTAGTAGTAGTAGTAGTAATCACAGTATTTTATTTTATTTTGTGTATATCTGTGGACCATGTGTGTATAGAGTCTAGAGGCCAGAAGAGGGCATCGGATCCTCTGGAACTGGAGTTACAGTCAGTTGTGGGCCACCATGTGGGGGCTGGGAATCGAACCTACGTCCTCTGGAGGTGTTCTCAACCACTAAGACATTTCTCTATTTCTACTTTGTTGCCTTAGTTTTCATTATGTGTATATAAACACATAATATATAAAAACATAATACATAAAAACAAAAAGAAACCCAGCTGATGGCTAGCATAATTTGGGAAACAAGGAAGATTCACCTTTTCATATGTGTATCTTTGGGAACAGCATGAAAGTTTAAAGGCTTGAATTGGGCCAAATTCATAAAGTTAATAAAGTGCATATGTGTTATATATGAGGATAGCTATAACAACCATTCATAAAACATGGAATTAGATTAATTAATACTTTATTTCCAGAATTACCAATAATTACTTGAAAGAAAGTTAGTTGCGTGGCTTTTGCTGTGGGCCTTGTCTAACAAAGGGAGGGGTAGAGAAAAATAGCAATAAGTTTATTAGACAGTTGTCAAATGAAATAATTGACTATATTTTTGTCACCTTTGGCAATGTATTTTTTCCAAATAAAAGGTAGGAACTTAGAAGAGATGAGTCTTTTTATTGCATTTTACTTATCTATTTTGTGTGTGTTCATATACCCACTACAGCACGTGAGGGCCTCAGAGGACAACTTGTAGGAGTTGGTTCTCTGCTCGCACCATGTGGGTCCTGGTGTTGAACTCAGGTCTTTGGATTGATTGCCTTTGTCAGCAGAGCCATCTCACTGGTGCATTAGAACTTCTGGGTGGAGTTAGAACTTTGTGACTGGGCAGCTGCAGCAATCACTCTCTCTGTGATTTTTATAGATGTTAGGATTCCAGTAGACGCTAAGGATGGACCCAGATGTAAGAAAGACTTCTGTGGGAACACAGGTGCTAAAGCCAGCTCCCTGTTGCCTGCCACCATCAGCTTGACTGACTTCCCTTTCAGCAGCCTGTGAATAGCTAACTCACCTTGGCCCTTCTGGTTCTTGACATAGTACAATACATCTGAGTTCCATCTCTAAATGGGACTCTGAGTCTCCTGACATTCTTGCCACAGCCACTGGTTTTCTTCTATACCAAAACAATGAGAACATCTGCGGGTCCTGAGGTCACGGTGGAATGACCCCTGTAGCTATGGGAGGAAAACAGTTCCTGAAGCGTGAGAAGGGGAGGGCTTTGTTGGAGGAGGTCCACGTCTATCTTTTAGGGGTTAATTCCCTCCTGTTTCTTCTCCTCTTCATCCTCCTTCCCCTCTTTTGTTTCTTCTAATCCCCCCTTTCTTCCTCTTCGTTCTTCATGTTTCTGTGGTGCTGATAACTAATCCAGAGTCCCATGTGTAGCAGTCTGGTGCTCAGTCACTCAGCTGCATCACTAATCCAATGCATTAATTTTAATGTGTGTATAGGGAAAAGTATTCCATTAACAAAAATGAAAGAAAGAAGGGGAGAAAGAAGAAAGAAGGGGAGGGAGGGGAAGAAATAAGAAATAGGAAAAAAAAAAAAAAAAAAAAAAGACCAAAAGGCTGGAATATTATGGTCTTTTCCATTCTATTTTTTTTCCTTAACAGGTTAATCTTAAAGTATCTATACCTTCTCTCTCTCTCTCTCTCTCTCTCTCTCTCTCTCTCTCTCTCTCTCTCTCTCTCGGTTTTTCAACACAGGCTTTCTCTGTGTAGCTTTGCGCCATTCCTGGAACTCGCTTTGAAGACTAGGCTAGCCTCGAACTCACAGAGATCCACCTGCCTCTGCCTCCGGAGTGCTGGGATTAAAGGCGTGTGCCACCACCGCCCAGCCTTTTTATCTCTTATATCTAGGTCACCCCCCTCCCACTATACACATACACACACACACACACACACACACACACACACACACACACACACACACACACACACACACCACCGTAGGAAAATCAAGAAACAATGGAGACTAGATGGTGTAGCAATAGCTCCATAGCTCCTAACTAGAAAGTGATGCTTAGCAACCAGGACCGCAAAGTTATTTGCCTGGCCATATGGATTGATTTTGTTTTTGTTTTTTGTTTTTAAAGCTCTGATAATAGCTGGAGATTATCCTGTGGTCTGGAGTAGTGATTCCCAGTGTGTCTTTGGGTCATGGTTTTCTTTGACAGGCAGCAGTCAATTTCATGTTTACTTGACCTCTATCTAGGGAGGGCACTTCGGACTGTTGGCCATTTTCTTGCACTAGGGTAGAGGAACTATGGGTCACACGTTGTCAATAGTCATTCTGAAAAGTGGACTTCTAAAATGGAAAGGACCAGCTGTGGAGTGGCAGAAGACCCTGGTTACTTAGTTCAGAGATAGAGTGCCAAGAAATGGATGTTGAAGTGATTTATGGGGAGTGAAGAAGGTGTGTTCTCACTGCATGGGAGATAGGAGATGGGAATAGGGTTTGAGGCTCTGCTCTAAATTAAAGGGTGGCTCCCTAGTTTGAAAACAACAAGGACACCACACCGTGCACATTTGCATATTCCTGTGGCCCACCAGTGACTCCGATGAAAGCCTCTAAAACTAATCTATATGTACACTTGAGAATCTGCTCCAATAGAACTCTTAAAGTCATTTGTCGTTTCCTAAAGTTGGTGAAAACTCTGCTTGTTTGCGCCTGCCCTATGTGTGCACTTGACAGGTGTGGTGACCGAATAGTCCATCTGACTTAGCAGATGACTCTTCCAGCCCCTTTTAGCCTTGTAAGTTTTCAAAAACTAATGGACTCCAGGAAGGAAATGGCCGTTCTATCACCCAAAGCCAGCCAGGAAATACTCTTTATTTTAGGCAGCTTCAGGGTTCTTGGAGAACATGGGAGTAATTACAAAAATGGAAATTTCTCAATTTCCTGTCTTCATCTTTGGCCAGTCTCCTATAGTTTCATGGGCAACAGGACCCTTGTTCTTTCTGCCCTTGTGACACTCTGCTGGCCGTTGCCCCAGTTCCCTAAGTAACCCCTTGTGCCTCGTACCTAGTTCCTTTTCCTCTAGCATTGCTTTAAGTTACCATTCTTCAATCATTCGGCTCCTTGGCTCGCATCTGAGTGGGGGTGTGTTTTTCCTGTTTACTAGTTCACATTTTGCTTGCTGGGATGGGGATATCTTTGTCCAGATGGTCCCTATCCCAGGACATTTTGAAGACTATCTGTGAGCCAGCAAAATGCCAGGGAATTTCTTATTTTCTTTGGATTCAAGAAGGTCCCTTGGTTTGTTCTGTGTTGCCTAGTCATCCTGTGAACTTCAGGCATGGTCCCTTCAGAAAGCGGTGTTTTTCCGAGCACACATATACACGTAGTGTTTAATTATGGAATAATCAAAATTTAGTTTTTGGCAGGTTCTTGCAAAGGCAGGCTGTGGAAGGGATAGTTTTTAATCCCTTCTATGAGCCTGGCTAACCCTTTCTCTTTAGTGGCTTTATTTTTTTTTTTAAAGTACAATTCTTGAGCCTCAGAAATGCACTTGGAGCACATGTTGCTGATTGGACACTCCACAGGAGCTGACCCCAAGGACTCAGTGTATGCCTAACCTCCTCCCAACACCCAATCCCAGAATGAGCCCAAGTCCTTTAGAAGCAAATCACGTGGAATAAGCCAGATTGCAAATGAAAGCTGCATGGTCTATTGGCAGCAGCATAATTTGTGTTTATTATGCTCTTTCAAGCACTGCTCTGTCTCCCTTTGTCTCGTTTGCTTCTTGCACAGTAGACATCTGCTCACAACTGAAATGCCTTGGAAGAACTTGATCCCTTTGGGCTGGGAGAGGTGAGGGTGGACCAGGGGCCACTTCATCTGAATAGTGTTTAGCAACTTCACTCTGAAGTGTGATGCGAACAGCCTTTCTCCTCCCCGTGTCCTGCAGCCGAGCACAGGCCCTCCTCCATTGTCTTGCAACATGCAGGAGCTCTCCGAGTAAAGGATGCTGTGCTGAATGACTACTCCTGTTGAGGGCTTTTAAACGCTTTAACATGTGGCATCATTGTTATAGCTGTCATTGCTGCCTTGGAATTTATTCCCGGCTCTGAGAAAGGCTTTTAAGCCATGTGTCAGGTAGCACGTCAGCAGAAATTGCCAACAAGCATGATTTATATTCAGCCTTTTAGGGCCGGAGGAGTACTGCCTCAGGCCGCTTCAGGTCTGAAGAAGACGGGAGCCACATCTCAGCCGTCTGTGACCTACATCTGCCCTTGGCCAGGCTGATCATTTTATTGGAAGGGTAAGAGACATTTTCAGTGGCATATTTCCTGAATATGCCTTCCTGGACTGTAGTTTTAGGAAGCTGTCGCTTTGTACCTCACATCACCCTTCTTCCTGTCCCATATCTGCACGTAAGCCCTCTTCCCAAAACAATTAGGAAGGGGCCATTCTGGCTGTCCGTTCTAACTGAGCACAGGGTAAAACTGTTAAAGTTTGTTTATGGGTGTATTTGTTGTCAGAGAGCTTGTAACTGGAAATTTAGATTAAGTGATATCTCATTCAATGGGCTATTTCTTATTCCATAGAACACCATGCAGGTATCAAATACAAACTTAGTAAACAAAAATTAATTCATCCACCTAACAGATGGATGGATAAATAATGAGAACATATCCATATAAGAGAATTTTATGCAGCCTTAAAAATAAGTAAGGCATTGATACATATTATAATGTGAATGATCGTTTTTTTGTTTTTGTTTTTTGTTTTGTTTTGTTTTTGTTTTTCAAGACAAGGTTTCTCTGTGTAGTTTTGGTGTCTGTCTTGGACCTTGCTCTGTAGACCAGGCTAGCCTCAAACTCACAGAGACTCTCCTGGCTCTGCCTCCCGAGCACTGAGATTAAAGGGGTACACCACCACCACCTTTTAACATATATAAGCAGCAACATGGTATGATATTCCATTCCTATGAAATATCTAGGATAGACAAGTACAGAGAAATAGAAAGTGAACTATTACATGACAGAGGCTGGGCCATGGAAAAAGAGGGGGATGACTAGTAATGCATATTGAGTTTCTTTTTGAGGTGGAATAAACTCTAGAATCAGATGGTTGTGAAGTCTGAATGTATTAAAATCACTGTACTTTTCAATTTTAATAGGCGAGTTTTAAATCATGCAAATTATGTCTCAAAGCTGTAGGTATGCATTATTTGTATGTAAATTATAATTTGTAGGTTTTTTTTTTCCATTTTAGTTCCTTTGGTATGTGTGTGTATCTCTTTCTCTGTGTTTCTAAAGGGACTTAAAAAATTGACCTAACACTGTGTAGTGATTCTGAATTTACTTTTATAAAAACAGAAGATATGAAACATAGTTATATGCCAGTAGGAAAGACTTGCTTGGTGAAATTGCTATGGATGGAATTAGAATTTCATAACTTATTTTGCTTCTCTGTATGTTTTCCAATTTAAAAATGTGCTTGGTTTATTTTGTAAAACTTTGAAGATAAATCTAAGTTTTAAATGTAAGAATAGCGTGGCTGGGATAACGAACATCAGATGGAAAACTTGAACTAAAGAACAAGCCAGAGAGGTCAGCCCTTGGATTTACTTTCTTTTTCACACACTTAGAAAACAGACTACATAGATGGATTATCTTAGATTCATAACCATGAATCAAGGAAGCTTACCACGTATTGAGTACACCTGGCTGCCATGCACTCCGAACACCACTGTCCTGTTGGGCACATTAACTTAGATCTGCTTGGAGAAGGTTATGTTCAATGCTTCCATTCACATTCCACAGGCTAGAAGTCAGTCTTCTAGTCCTACCTCGCCGCCGGCTGCACCAGGAGCCTAGACACAGGATTTCTGATGGGTTGACCAATGTCTTGTAAAAGCTATGATAATTCAGAGTAAGAGAAGTGTAGATTTAGAGAACATGATGGCTAATCTTGATTGTCAGCTTGACCACAGCACAAGGGGCTGGGCACTCCTCTGGGGGTTTTTCCCAGTCAGATAATTTGGAGCAGGAAGATCCACCCTACATGTAGACAGTACTTTCTGGTAGCAGCTGATAAAAGTACAGGGAAGAAGAAAACTTTGCTTTTGCCTGATTGCTGTTGCTGTCACTGGAAAGTTCTTTGAACCTGTTGCTGCTTCTCTTCTTCCCCCGAACGTCTTCCCCAGACTTCTAGTGGAGACTGAAGACCAACCCTCCAGGAGTCCTCCAGGTCCCCAGTGCTGGGACAAGGCTACTAAGACACCCAACCTTGTGGACTTAGCAACTACTGGATTCTTGGCCTCTCCTATGTGAGACAGTTGTTAGATTACCCATACTCTATCCTGCAAGCAAATATATCTCATTTTAATATGTATTTTCATTTTATTAATTCTGTACCTTTAGGACAACCAATTAATACAGAGGTAAACTAGCAAATGTCCATACTTTCTGTTTAAATGATGCCTTTTGAGTATTTTCTAAACATTTGACTATTTTTTAAAAATATAATAACATTATATTTGTGGAACATAAAAATATCTTGAACCGAATGACAATTTTAGATTATACTGGTAGGTAGTAGAAGTTATCAGTACTCTTTAAAAACAGGATTTGGTGATGGATTCTCACTTCTCATAAGCAGGTTGTGGCAATCAAATGACCCTTGAAGTTTTTTAAGCCATGTGTTCATTACTGTCCTCCATTTGTGTTCTTTCTCATTTTGCACAGACAATGGTTGCTTATAAGCCACTCACATCCTTAATTATCTTTGTATCTAAGTTTTTACAGGTGTTTTTAGCAGCAGGGTTGATTTTCTGTGCAAAGAGCTCACATAATACCCCTATAATGACATCCATATTACTTATGGTAATGCTAGGCATTTTAGTGAATAAGCCCCCAATTTCAATTTCTTAACAGAATAAAATATATTTCTTACTTATACAACTGGTATAGTATGAGTATGTCATGGGAGCTTCCAACACGTTGAGTCAGTAAGCCAGGCACCTCCCTTCTTTCGATGATATCTATCAGTTTGAAGGTCACCACAGTCTTTAACAACTAGCTGGGTATATAAGGAAGAGAGAGAAGCTGCACTATAGTGCACATGCTTTCTATGGTCCGAGACTAGAAATGAAGTACAAAATTACACAGCCCTTGGCTAGTCATGTTACATGACCATGCCTAACCAAAGGGAGATCAGAAAATGTAGTTCAAGTGAGTCTTTTATCCAGCAAGAAAGGAAAGTGTTGAGAAACAATTCCTTACCACAAATGGAAGAGAGTCTAAAGTGTTTATAATGACTACATGCTCTTTTATGCCTAGTTCCTATTTACATCTAGAACCTCATCTTGCTTCTTGAACTCTATTCTATTTCAAGACACTAAATCATAGAGAAGTCTGGGGCTGGGGTGTTGATAGCTCATATAATAATATTGTTTGCCAGAGGGACAGTGACTAGCAATTATTCCCATCTTTTGATCTTCTTATCTTTAGTCAGTGCTGTGGACCCAACCAGCTTTTATCAACACTTTTCCCACCAAATTAAAAAAGCCAGGGCATTATGAGTGCTATTGCTTAACCACTGTTTGATGTTCTGTGATTTTTCCATTTTCATTTCATCGTAGAAAATCTTAAGGACTAGGAGAGAAGGCATATCCTTCTGTATAACTGGGAGAATTTTCACCAAAGGAACTCTCTGGTCTTTGTCCTGTCATTCTCTTATGTGGAGAATAGTTTAACTAGAGTTATCTAAGATGCTGGTCCTCAAACATTGATGTATTTAAGGAAAATTTGGGAGGTTTTTGAAACAGAGTATTTTAAGTTCGCTTCATAGAATCTGATTTAGTTAGGTAGGTGTGGCATCCATGTATCCATACTTTTAAGGTTCTGGCATAATGGTCTGTGAGTTGTAATTTCAGAATTATTCACCTAGCTGGCTATAGAGTAAAAAGTAGAAGACAAGAAAAACTGGCTAGACAAACTTATTCATCTCTACATGAGTAAGTTTTAAATTATTCCAAGTGGCTAGATGAAAGCCAAGGAAATACTACTAGAAACTTCCATTACCAATCCCCTTGGTTTGTTTCTTTGTGTCTGTCCCTAAACTTCCAATATTTGTGCAACATTACTGTAGCAAAACTCTTATTTTTAGTAGCCACGAGATACTGCTCAAGAGAGGACAATGTCACATGTGTGGGCTTGCAAATGGGATTTTTAGAAGCAAGAAAGAGTGTAAGCTCTGTGGTGGCAGGAATCAGGAACCTAGCAATTGTCTTGCCTTCCTCCCCTTAAAGCCAGTTCCTTGACTGAATGCATCAGGAAGCCACTGTGAAGTAGTTGCTAAAAATGTAACACAATTATGGATGTCATTGGAGAGGTGTTTACAGTCATCTCCACAAAGGAGAAGGTCCTGCTTTGCTTTGTGGTGTCCACACATAGCTAGACTAGTATTCTTCTGTGGTATCCCACTTAAACAAGGATGTTTATAGTCTGCAGACATCTTGGCTGAACAAAATGGAATGAGTTCTGGTAAACATGTCCCATGGTAAAGCATTCAGTCAATGGGGAGTTTGAATTTTCTTAAAAAAATGTGGTTTTGGATCAAAGCAATGAGTTTCTTGAATCATCACCAGGGCATGATGGTCAATTTAAAATAGTCAAGACAATAACAATTTTAAGAAGACTTAATTGATTTGATGGTTTGGAGGACATTGGGAAGAAACAGATGAACATGTGAGCTGCTTTTCTGCTCAGAAATGCCTAAGTGTAGGAAGAATACGGATCCTGAGATGGCTGCAAGCACTATTTCTGCATGAGGCAGTTAAATTGCATGACCTATAAGGTCCTCACTTGATTGTTCATGGCTGGGCTGAGGGACTGAGTGCCTTAGCAGGATGCCTCCTGGAACTTCTGTTCTTGCTGAAGCTGCTGAAAATGTGTCAGGTCATGTGGGGCCCATAGGCTTTTGGGTTTTCCTCTATTCTTTGGAAACAGTGCCATTAAAACTCAATTTACATGCTGCTTATGAGGGCAAACTTACCAGGAGAGTGGCTTTCTTAAAGCATCACTGTGTCCCCCACCCCATCGGAATTCATCTGCTGGCCTTTGGGTGCACTAGGATAATATTATCCTCATTTTGCTGCCATCCCCAGGAGCTGAGGGAAAAAGCTGTCACTGGTTCTATGTCTAAGTAAAAGGAGAAATTATCAGGAATCAGATGAAGATTTGGTGATCTTTGGCAGACAAAGAGGATTGCCTGCTCCTGTGTTAGTCTAAGCGTTCTTTGGCTATAAGGTTTGTGATATACACAAACAAAGGAATAGCAACTGGGAAGCAAAGCACTGGTTTATGAACCTGTGCCAATGTCTGATAGGTGGATATGGCTCTCTTTGATAAAAGCTGAGTTCATATTTAAGGAATCTCGTGAGAAGTCTTTGATAATATTAAGATATAGTACTGTCAGGGGACCCGTGAGTGAATAAATGAATGCTTTGCTCTGGTCATCCATGCTGTTGTAAGTTTCCCAGGAAGCTTTACGCCTGGAAAAATAAAGAAAAACAATACATCAAAATTCAAATATTACTTTATTACTGGCTAGACGAGTGTTAAGAATGCCTAGTGAGAGCTGGGTTGGCATGGGTATCCTAGTCAGTAGCCCATGTGCAACATTCTTATGCAAGCCCCAAACTTCTACATCTGAACTCTTTGAACAAAACACTAGATACACAGACATAGCAATGTTATATCCATGTTTGAGACAATAAAGTCTATGAATATTCTGGTGCATCTTATCCCGTGATCAATGAAGATGGTAAGCAAAAACTATTTAGGAAAGCAAGATAGCAGCCCTATCCAAGGAGGGTGCATGACACTTCCAGGATGACAGAGGCTGAGAATCATAGGGAAAAAGTCAAGCAGTTGGGGGTATTTGAAACCCTTAGCTAGTCTATCAACTGAAATAAGGCCCAACACTGTTATCCTTGTCTAGAGGAATGAGAATTCTACATCCCTATTGTGGAATATTTAACTATGTAAAGATGTGTTTCATTTGTTTATGTTGTGAAATATTGCTTAAACTGTGTAAAGGTGTGTTACATTTTTTGCCACTGCATTTGTAGGATGTAAGGATGTGTTACATTTGTTTCTCCTGTATTTGTTTAATTACTAATAGATGTGTTACTGTTTCACCTTGCCTAAGGCACCTGATTGGTCAAATAAAAAGCTGAATGGCCAATAGCTAGGCAGAAGAGGGATAGGTGGGGCTGGCAGGCAGAGAGAATAAGTAGGAGAAATCTAGGCTTGGGAGAAAGAAGAAAGGAGAGAATGAGGGAGAAAGAGAAGGAGATGCCCAGAGCCAGCCAGGCAGCTGCCAGCTAGCAGACACAGGGTTGGACATACAGAAAGGAAGGTAAAAAGCCCTGATCCAAACTGTAGATGAAGAGAAACAGGTTGATTTAAATTAAAGAAGAAAAAAAGCTAGCCAGAAATGAGTGTAAGCTAAAGCTGAGCATTCATAACTAATAAGTCTCCGTGTCATGATTTGGGAGCTGGTTGGTGGCCCAAAAGAGAAAGCCTGCTACACATCCCCATAAAGAAGGTACAAAGGATAGAGAGAAAATTAGTTCCTAAGCTGGTCTTGGCTCTTCTAGAAAAGCTCACTATTCAGGGACAGTGACACAAACAATAAAGTGGATAAGTCTTCAGTAGACCCTGGCTTGCTTAGGTGTCCACGAGCTATATGGAAATGGAAGGACACACAGAAAGGTGATCAGGTTGCAAAAGAGATTAACACAGTTCACCAGGCTAACTATGGGAAATGATGGTGGAGGAGGCCGGAGCAAGATGACCAATTTAGTTCAGATTGTTACCAGTCAAAGATGTAGACGCTGGTGGTAGAAAAGTATGTGTGCCCCTGGGTGGAATCCTATAATGAAAAATGACCCATTCCACCCTTGCTTGTTAATGTAAGTTTCCTCTTTCGGAAAACAGGAAGATGTTATCAGCATACAAGTCAAAAGAGAAAATGCACACAAAATGCAAGATCTGTTGTGTAATAATTACTCACAAAGTTCTTTGTTTTTTGTTTCTCAGGAAAAAAAAACATAATTTCAAAATGGTAAAAAATGATTCCTTGGTTTCTTAGAATGTTTATGTATGTATGTATGTATGTATGTATATATGTATGTGTATGCATGCATGTATGTATGCATATGTATATGTTCCTGCCTCCAAGAATACCCAAGTCCTTGATCTCTAGTTGGAATCATTGCTGTATTTGTGGATCCTGGGAGTGAAGTCATTTGAAATAAATGGAGACATGAGAAATTCAAAGCTAAAACTAGTATACTGCTACTATGATTTTTTTCGGGGGAGGGGGTGGAGTGACTTGCCTGGGTGATGATAAGAAGTGGTTGAACGGCAGACCCATAGTCAGAAAGTGGAAATACTTCTACTTCTCCACCATTCTGGATAAGCTTGTCAAACTTCTGGGCCTCAGAGCAATTTTGAAGTCCTGCAGTCTGCATCCCTGAAGCCAGAGCTGCAGAGCTCAAGGAAGCAGAGACAAGGTGCAGCTGACTCAAGCTTGCTGATCCTGTCTTAGGGGTTGGTTGGAAGACACCCAATCTATCATAGACTGCTCAGTCATAAAGTGTCTCTGGTGCTTGTTATAAACTCTCTGCCTCCTTTTTCTCATGACAGCATTTAAAGTTACCCATTCTAAATTAAAAAAGAAACATACCATATTTTAGGGGTGCTAGCATTTGTGATCACAGGCTGCTAAAGTTTGCAAAGACACGAAAGGCAGTCTTCTCCATCCTCTGCAGCTTACAGATCTCAAAACTGAGTCCCAGGAAGGTCCAGTAAGGTGCCCAAGGCCACAACTGCTAACACAAATTACGAGGACAGTTAGGATCACAGTGCACATTGTGTAGTGCAGTGACTAAGATGAGTTTCAGGTCTGCATGCTGGAGCTACCCAGCTTGATTCAATTTACTGGGAGCAATTCTTCCACACAGAAGCATCTGAAGAATGCTAGTTAGCTCCTTTCCCTCATTTATTCACTTTTATAACCCACGGAAATCAACAATCCCTACCTCATATGTCAGCATGAGATTTTAAATGCAGATAACCCATGTAAAGACAACATACCTACCATTTAGGAAAAACAATACTGCGACATTTTACCATTAATTTCAGATAACTCTTCTATCTCCATAAGATTTTAGTCAACTGTATATAGTCACCAATTCCTTGGGGTTCAATGTCCTGAACTCCTGTAACTTTCACTCCCTTCACTGCCAGTACCCCACATCTGGATTACTGTCAGTACCTGTTCTTTGCTTCTCCACCTTTTCAACTGTGCCTTGGTTGTTAACTGTATGAAAAACAGTCCCCAAGCACATTCCCACAGTTCTGTGGGCCAGGAACTCAGATGCAGTCAGAAAAGATATTTGTCTCTATTGCATCCCTGGTCACTCACGTGATAGGTACAGCACAGGCTCTCATCTGAGTTTCTCTGGGGCTGTCTCTCATGCTTGATTCCTTTCCACAGGGACCACAATGTGAGCAGCTCTGGCCTCCTGGTAGTCTGGTGGGCAGGTACATGGGTAAGTGTTCCAAGACACTGGAGTGGAAGGCGTCAATTTCTAAAGACATAGGCTGGAAAAACTGGCAAAGCATCACTTTCACCATATTCTATTGGTCAAAACAATCACAGAGCCTGCCCAGATTCAAGGGGAATAAAAATAGACCCTACTCTTCAATGAGAAGAGTGTCAAAAAAATCTGTGACTGCCTTTAATCTGCCATGCTACACTATAGCAAATTATTTTCAGAGGATCACAAACTAACTTTAGAAAATGTAATTCAAATCATGTCACACAAACCCTCCCCCATCGATTTAAGTCTTACATGCCTACTCATCGTGCTCAAGATAAAACACAAACTTTTAAAGGTAGCCTGTGAGACCCTGAACTCCAGTCCCTTGACTGATTGTTTATCGGCATTTTCCTTCTCTGTCTTGTTTGGGTCTATTCTGACACCTGTCTAAAGCAACACACCGTTTACTTTCTACACTCCCCCTCTGCATGTTTGATAGTGCTTATTATTACCTGGCATTGCATTATATTTTTATTTGTTGATTAGCCTATGTCAGCTCCCTTAGGATAAGGACTTCCTTTACCATGTGTTCTTTCAAGATTTTTATTTGAACTAACAAGTGGTGATTTTACATTTTTTTCCTCTAGTAGGTGGTCCAGTTTGTGTGTGTGTGTGTGTGTGTGTGTGTGTGTGTGTGTGTGTGTGTGTGTACTTGACTTTCTGCTATACTTTCATCTCTTCCTGTGGGAGGGAGCTGCCTTGGTGTCTAGTCTACCTGCATGCAGAGGTTAAGGAAGAGAGTCAAAAGGAGCATGCAGTGACCTTGAAGAAGCTGTCCTCAGGAGCTGATATTATAAAGACCTATTGTATGTTAGGTATGTAGGTCATGTGTATGTAATGGGAAACAGAAGATGCTACCTGTGCAATTGAAGAGAATAGGATTATAGAAGTGTCAGTGTGACGATCACTCAAGGCTAGCAAGTCTGAATGAAAATGCCACCAGATTAATGGCATTGACAGGTAACAAATTTAGGCTCCTTCCTCTAGGCACAAAAGACTTGGAAATCAACTTGCTTAACTTCATTGAGTCTGTGTTTTCTCAACTATGAAGGAGAAACAATGATGCTCTATGGACATTTCTGTGAGGAGTATGCACATGAAACCATCTGCAGTAGGTTTAAATGTGACTGCAAGAGTCCCAAAGTTACTCTCCCATTGAGCGGTAGGATCTGTGTAGCTCCTGGAATCTGGACAGATTGTGTCTGCTTGGATCAAGGCAGAACATTAGAATGACACCCTCAGACCTCCAGGAATAGGTCACAGACAGCCAGATAGCCAACTTTATGCTTGAAGCTGGTCTACCCCTGGCTGCTGTGGTGCTGTTGAGTTCTGGATGAGTCCTTCCTGAACTGTTCTCGTGCTGTGCCAGCCTGGGCAACACATAGGTGAGTGGAGAAGACATCTCCAGTGTGAGTCTGCCAAACTGAATGATTCCAGGCCCCGACTTTTGAGTCGCTCCAAACGATGAAAGTCACCTCACTCAGTCAAGGCCCCAAACAGGTGGAACAGAGAATTGTCTCTTTCCAAAACCCTGACAGGTGGAATTAATGAGTGTAATAAAGTGTCGGTTTCAAGTCACTGTGGTTTGAGGAGTGTTTGTTACATAGCAAGGGAGAGCTGGGACAGAATGGACGTCTTCCAGCCCATCCCTTGCACTCGGAAGATGTTCTTAGCATGCCAAGTTCTTTCTTCCCCTCTAAATTTCACACAAGTCTTGGGAGGAGAGATGTGTCTGTGCCTTAATAGACTGGTGGATTTGTTTGTTTGTTTGTTTATTGTTAAGACTTATTTTATATGTATGAGTGTTTTGTCTGCATGCATGTATGTGTAACACATTAGTGCCTGGTGCCCAGGTAGGCCAGAAGGGGGCACTGGATCCCCTGGAATTACAGTTACAGATAATATTGAGTTTTCATCTGGGTGCTTGGAACCAAACCCAGGTCTTCTACAAGAGTAACAAGTAACTCAAAGTGGTAGGTTTTGAGTTAGGTTTATAACGTAACCCAGAATTTTCCAGGCAGAGAACGTACTTGGGATTCAATGCCACCCCAGGCAAATGCTTAGGGTAAGCCTTCAAGTAACTGACTTGGAACATCTGCAGCAGAAAAAGCCCCTGAGTACAGGAAGGAAACTTCTCACAAGAGGCTTTCTAAGCAGCTGCTTCCTTTCTACAAAAGAACGACATGTGATGTGAGCCCTCTCTACAGGACCTTGTTCCCCAGGCACAGCCCTCACCAGGGCTTAACCACGGAACTCTCAGGGGCATGTGTGGTCCTTGCACAATTCCTTTGCCTCTGGCTCAGTGTAGTATTATTCTGCCTCACTTCGGCCCCATATCAGCCCTTCTTATTCCTCTTGTCTAGTGTCCATTCCTTGTTTGTTTATTCAACTCCCCTTCCCTGTCTGTGTCCCAAAAGATTTCTCCCTGTCATTTCTCTCATAGAACTGGAATAGGGATTCACTTTTGCTAGTTTATGAAACTTGCTTAGACATGGATACGTCTTAAAAGGGGCAATGGCTGCACAGATTTGAATGCACTTACCAATCATGTCACCTTGGTTCAAGAAGGAAGGGCCTTGGCTTTTAGGTAAATTATGGATCCTAACAGGACAGTTCTAAAGGGTTTTTCCATGCTCTGTAAATGATGAGTTGCTATAGAAGAGTTCAGATTCTGCAAGTTCAGAAACTCTTTTGATTTCAATGGTGCTGCTAGGAGAGCTGTTGCCAGCATTTTGGATTTGGATCCAAAAGCAGTGTTAAGGACCCCAATCTTCTTTCAATTCTCCTTAAAAAGGAACTAAGGGAAGCTGAGGGTGTATAGCTCAATGGTGATAGAATGATTGCCTAACATTATACAAGGGCTTGGGTTTGAGTCCCAGAACTGAAAAAAAAAAAAAAAAAAAAAAAAGAAAGAGAAAGGATGAATAATAGGAAAGAAACAAAAACCCTGAGATCCTCATTGGACCAGAATTCACTATCACTTGATGGGAAACTTGCTCATGGCCTTATCTGTGTTGCTAATCATTGTATTATGTCAGTTTCAAGGCTCCCCTCAGATAACTTGAGCATCGTTTTCTCACTTCATCTCTTAAACAGATCTTCTCACTTCATCTCTTAAACAGCTAGAACAGCTGCCAACTACTTATCTCAGTGTTAGTCCCTCCCCTTCCTTCTTCATCCAGCTTCCTGACCACTCAGGCTGAGGGATGAGTGTAAGAGCAAGGTAGGAGGACAGACAAGACCTTGCATGGCTGATCGGTTGAGCTGGCAATAACCATTGTGGAGTAGACAAAAGACTCGAGTTCATTCTCCTGTGGAGGTGTTTTGAGTTTGGGGTACTTTTCAACCAACACAGCACTGCTGAGGATCCATGACTGGCCACAAATGAGGTACTCTCTTCCCAAGTTAGCTGTGCACATCACCTACCTCAGTCCGGGACATCTCCTAATCTGTAACATGTTTATGCTGTTTTCTTGTTCTCTAGAATGTACCCAAGTCAGTTCTCTTTTCCTGTGAAGTGTATATAGACTTTACAACAATGTGAATTCCTTACTTCATTGTTGGTGTATGTCAGTCATAAATAGGTCTCCAACAGCTTATCAGGCCAGAATCCAGGTGCTGGCTACCATTTCTTGTGGCTTGGAGTCTTCTCTCAGGCACACATGATTGTTGGCAAAATGAAATCGTTCACAGTTCCAGAACTCACAGAAGCTGATCTTCCAGAGCAGCAGGATAGCGTCTCTCTGACACTTTGCCTTCTCCTGAAGGCGCTTCTAATTAGGTCAAGTCTACTCAAGAAATCATTCCTTTGCAACTCAAAGTCAGCTTATTAGCAGCCTGAGATAAATGTCAGGATGAGTGACCTACAGAAGGCTGGCTCCTTTCATCTCAGGAGGCAATCCTGCAAGGGGAGGGAGCTGACACAGGAGTGTGTAGAAGCACCAGCATCCTCTAACCTCGCTCTCTGGAAGGGGCTGGAAGAGCTCTCACCCTCCTGACACTTCTCACAGGGCCCACATCCGGGACCCTTTCTGTGGGATGGCAGTTACTTTCTTGCTGCAGTCTATGAAACTAAAAGTTCCACAGACCATGTTAGCCTGACTCTTGCCTCTTACATTTCTCAGGTGCCAGCTTGTATGTTAATCAATATTTATTAGATCTGCAACAGCCTCACCAATAGATTTTCTTCCTAATAAGAGTCTTTCCCTATTAGTACTGAGAAAGAGGGTAAGCATTTCCCAAAAACTTCTCTGCCCTCTTCAATTCTCTGTTTTACTACATTAGTTTTAAAATTTTTATAGACTATTGAAAAAAATCCTGCAAATAAATGAAAGCTATGGAGTTTTATAATAAATTTTACACTTTCATTATCAAATATACTATATGAATTTATTCACTATCAAAACCAGAAAAGTCCATGACAGAGCTAGAAAAGTAATTAAATTTATATGCTCTTTCATAACTCATGTCCATTGCTTGCACTCAGTTCTTATCCATCCTCTTTCCCATTCTCTTTTCTTTGTGTTATACTATACACACGAGTACATTTATTTACATATATTATTGGCTAGCATATGGGAGAGAGTACACTTTTTTTTCTTTTTGAGATTATGTGACTGCACTTAATTATATTCATTCTAAGTTTATCCATTTTTCTTCAATTTTTAAAATTTCACTTTTCTTTAGAGATGAGTAATTTTTATTATCCAACAAGGTTGATTCCATTTTTTTTTTTTGCTATAGTGAATAAAACAGCTATATGCATAAGGTGTAAATATCTCTGCGTAAGGGTGTGGAGTTCTCTGGGTATTTGCCCAGGTAAAATAGCTGGGTCTTACAGCAGTTGTTTTTTTAATTTCTTGAGAGATCACCAAACTGATTTCCACAATGGCTGTACTAATTTGTATCCTCACCAAAAGTGAATAAGGATTCCTTCTATCCACACCCACTCCAACATTTGTTGTTGGAAATTGCTGGTGATAGCTCTACTGACTGGCTAGAGAAGTTATGTCAAAGTAGTTTTAATTTTCACTTCTCTGATAGCTAGAAATATTGAACATCTTTTAAAAGAGTTATTGACAATTTGTACTTTTAAAAAATTGGCTGTTAAGTTCATCTACCCATTTATTGATTGGTATTTGGTTTTATTTCCTTGGTATTTGATTTCTGAAATTCTTTGCAAATTCTGACTGTTAGCTCCTTGTCTGAAGCTGGCAAAGAAAGATTCTTTTCCCATTCTGTGTACTGTCTGTTTGCTCTGCTTATGGCTTCCTTTGCTGGGAGAAAAAAACAAACCCAACATTTTATTTCCGTATTGTCCCATATGTTAATGCTTGGGGTTAGTTCTGAGATGTTGCTGTTCTCTTTAAAAAGTTCTTGCCTACCCCAGTATCTTTAGGGGTATCCCCTGGGTTTCCTTCTAGAGTTTTGTATTTCTGGTTTTAAACTGAGGTAGTTGATCCATTTTGAATTGATTTTGTAGAAGGTGAGGGATATCAATCTAAGTTTCTTCTTTTGCAGGTAGAAATCCAATCTGGATAGGCTATCTTTTCTCCAAGTATTTTCTTTCTTTCCTTGTCAAAAATGAAGTGAGCATAACTTTGTCATTGTATTTCTTGGCCCTCTGTTATATTCCATTGAGCAGTTTGTCTGTTTTTATGCCTTCCTCTCTGTAGCTGCCTTCACCACTCTAGTTCTATAGTATAACTGGAGGTGGAGTACAGTAACACTTACTATTCTTTCTCCTGAGGATTGCTTGGGCTATTCATAGTCTTTTGTCATTTCACATGAATTCTTGTATTGTTTTCCTAAACCTTGGAGTATGACATGAGAATTTTGATACATATTGCATTAATTCTCTATATTAATTTTAGTAGTGTAGACATTTTCACAATATCAATATGTCTTCATTGTGTAATATCTCCTGTAATTTCCTTTTTAAATATCTTGAAATTTTCACTGTAGTGGTCTTTCACTTCTTTAGTTAGATATATTCCTAAATTCTTAATTTTGGGAAAAAGTTATTTTGAATAGAATATTTTTCCTAATTTCTTGCTCAGAGAATAGACTATTGCTATGAATAAAGTTTACCTTTTTAAAAGAAAATATTGATTTTTTTTTATATCCTGGAACTTTGCTGTAAATATTTATTAGGTCCAAAAGTTTTCTAGTAAACTCAGTAGCATCTTTTAAGCAAAGGGCCACATCATCTGCAAAAAGAGATATTTTGACTTCTTCTTCTACTATAGTTATTTCTTTCTCATCTCTGATTGCTATAGCCAAGACTTCAAACACTATACCAGATAAGAGAGGGGAAAGTCGATGGACATCCATGTCCCATTTCTGATTGTCAAGAAAATGCTCTTAGTATGTCTCAACATAATATAATAATATAATATAATATAAAAGTTTGCTATATATAGCCTTCATTATTTTGAGGTATGTTCAATCCATTCTTAAAGTCTCTAGAACTCTTTATCATGAAGCATGTTAAACTTGGTTAAATGCTTTTTCAGTACCATTGAAATAATTATGTGACTTCTGTCTTTGAGCTTATTTATACGGTGTATTGCATTTTCAATGTCTGTATAGTGACCCAACCTTGCTTTTCTGGAGTGAAGCTCACTAGGTCATAATGTATATTCTTCTTACTGTGTTCCCAACTTCCATTTGCAATATTTTGTTAAGAATTTTTGCAATTTGTTCACCAAACAAATTGGTCTGTCTTTTTTATTGTCGTTTGTCTTTACCTAGTTTTTGTCTCAAGATGATAACTGGCTTCACTGAGTGAATATAGCAGCGTTTCTTCGCTTTCTATTTTATGGAACAAGTTAAGAATTGGTCTGAGTTCTTCCATGGGAATTTGATTGAATTTGGTAGTGAATCCACATGGTCCTGGCATTTTCTTCCAGGGGAGGCTCTTAATAACAACTACCACTCACTGTTTGTAATGGCTTCATTTAAAATTTTAGCTCTTCAGAGTTTAATTTTGGTAGATAATATGCTTGTAGAGATTTTTCTATTTTTTTCTGTAATATCCAGCTTTTCAGAGTATATATTTCTGACAAAAAGAAGGAGAGAGAAGATGTAAATTAATGAAATTAGAGACCAAAAGAGTGTCGTTACAAGTGACTGCAATGAAACTCAAAACATCATTAGAAATTGCTTTGAAAACTTATACTCAAAATTAGGTGTTTTTTTTTTTTTTATTCAGGGCAGGTGAGGAGACAAGGGCCATGGAACAGTTTGGAACACCTGCTTGGCAAATCCTGAACAAGTTTTTGGATATTTCACTTTGAAATTTGAGACCAACTGGCCAGTCTTCTGGTTTCAGTTAAAACTACACTAAATTAATTCTATAATATTCTGTTTTGGGGAAAACTGAGGCTTAGAGGTCAAAATGTTTTCTCAGGGTCACACAGCTCATAAGTAGTTAAATTTCCCTTTGAATAATACTTCAGTTCATCTCATACCTCTGTCTATACTAGTGTCCTAATACCGTTTCTCCTAACTTTTAATCTTTAAATAAAATCACTTAGGTCACTTAGGGCTCAATTGCTTGGCGACAGCTGTACTGCTGAATTTATTGTTGTGTGGGATCTGACTGTGTATTCAGTTATTCATCATGGTGGCTTATTTCCATCTGTGTTAGGGGATCATCTCTAGCGTTTCGATTAAGTAATTTCATCCAATTTACCAAATGCAGGTCAACTTTGTCGTGTAGCAGGGCTTTACCAAGGCAGAGACTGAGAGTTACTGGGACATAAAGCTGAGTGAAGCAACGCCATCCTGTCACCCTCCTGCCTCGGGAAAGGTTCTTGAGGGCCTGGTTTCATGGCAGGGGCAGGCTGAGAGCGGGTCCCAAGTGGAAACTGTGCGAAATTCCAGCCCATGGTTAGAGAGCTAATTGTACTGCTCATTTGTTTGTATTCCCTGTCAAAACTAAAGAGAGACCACAATGGGAAGTGAATATTTATTGAGTTTGTTTCATAACTGCCTTTCCCCCAAGTGTCTGGTTGCCTTGTGTTGATTCCGAACACTCACCACCCTGCAATTCACAGATGAAGTTACCCCCCACAGGGATCCAAACATCCAGACTGAAGAGGTTCAGCCATCTTTTATGCTGGAAATTGTGTTTTAGCAATAACAAACCACTTTGAGGCACTTGAGGCTTGGCTTGAGCCACGGTGGCAGAGAGCAGGGTAATGACTGCATCTCCTGTGGAAGGGTTCCTAGAAGAGCCCAGTGGGAATGGAAAGTTCGGGAATGCCATCAGAACTCGAATTAAGACCACATGTGCAGGCAGGAAGGCAAAGTTTGATAGACCGTTGATTGTTCAGCAGGACACGGAGTGCTCTTTTCTGAGCTAGAGCTTGAAAATCTGTGGGTCCATTGCAAAGCCCTCCTGTTACCCATTAGCCCACAGGAGTGATCCTTCTGCAGCTCATTCACAGTGAAAATTTAACCTCAGGTCGCCTGCCATTGCTATTGAGAGGAATTTGCTCAGGGAATGGAAATTAATTTCCATAGTTGCCTAAATAAAATCTAATCAACAAGATAAATGTTCTCCCAGGAAAACATGTGCCATGCATTCTAGAACAATGCAGAAATGATTTACCTTGAATGGTCTGCTTCTTTCTATGTTGTCTTTTCCATGGCTCTGTCCCCTCATTAGGAAGATAGCCCAGAACTGGCTAAAGGGAGAATGATTGCCTTTTGTAACCTTTAAAAGGTCACCGAAGGCCTATGAATTTAAATCCATGGGGAAAAGAAAGTGGTGGAGGGCTTCTAAGCTTGGATGGCGTTTTGTGGTTAGATGTGATGCAACCAGGGGCAAGTATTAGACGTTATGTTCTCCAGATGGCTGCATGTCTCAGCTCAGGCCAGAGATACCGTTCAATTCCTCTGAGTCGTTTGTGTGAAATATGTCTGGGATGGAAAGTATAACCAAGTAAGGAGTCTGTAAAAGAAGAGCCAAGTTTAGAGAAATTCTTTTCCATGTAGCTGGATCCAGCTCTGTGGGTGAGTTCCCTGGGCTCCCTGCAGAAGGAACACCGGAGAGTATGTGCATGCCCTTACTCAAACAACGCACTTACTGGGATGGTACTGGCAAAGAAGAGAAGGACCTTGTCCTTTGTTGAGAGCCTGCAGGGCAACACAAATCTACAAAGGCAGTCACATCAGGTAGGATGGAGAGTAGATTTTTCATCCCCCACTTCAGAGAATGAGGAGATTGGATCAAAGGATGGTTAAAGAACTTGTCCAAGATGTAAGAAAGCAGACTTAAACTGATGCAAACAGTCTGAATCCCGTGTGCTCGCATATGCTTTACCCTGCTACCATTAACACTGTCATCAGAATGGCAGCTAAAATGTTACCACTTTGAACACTCTAACCTTGTGTTTGTTTCTTCAGCTAAACAAGGCAGATATCATTGGGATGTGGAGGTGAGGGACTCACCTAAGCTAGACAGATAGGTGATTCCCCTGGGACAACTATATCACCAGAGTCTTACTTAGTGGAAACTAGAAATGTGCTTTGTACAGAATTCTCCTTGAAATGGCACAGTACTGAGCATCTGTGATCTCCTCATCTTCATCCCTTCCCTTGTAGAAAAAGCTGTTTTTCTGGAATGTGTTTTTTCCCTTGTAGAGTTTTGCTCTGGTCACTGTGCTAGCCAGACAGAGGACAGAACTGCTGACCAGTGCTCTTGATCCCTATTATATGACAGGACGCCTTTGGAAGTGAATGAAATAGTAGCTGTGTCCAGTAGCTGCTATCCATGCCCTGACGGTAAGCTGCAGTAAAAGGACAGTGATTGAAATGTTGGGAACACATTTTCCTTCATGGCTATTCATAGATTTGGGCTGATTTTCTATCTAATACCCTTGTGAACAGCTTAGGTCTACCAAGTTTCTATGTGACTTAGTCTTGCTTTGGGTCCTGGTTTGACATGGTATCCTGAACATACTGAAAACCTGGTTGTTGGGGAATATTATTTTAAGGTGTGTTACTTTTGTTTCTGTTGCATTTGTTTAACTCTGTGAAGCTGTGTTACTGTGCCTGTCTAAAACACCCGATGGTCTAATAAAGAGCTGAACAGCCGATAGTGAGGTAGGAAAGATAACTAGGCAGGCCTGGTAGGCAGAGAAGATAAATAGAAGGAGAAATCTTGGAGAAAAGAGAAGAGGAATGAGAGAGGAAGGAGGAGAACATCGGGGGCCACCCACCAGCTACACAGCCAGACATGGAGAAAGAAAGAACTAATGAAAGGTATACAGGAATAGAGAAAGGTAAAAGCCCAAAGGCAAAAGCTAGATGGGATAATTGAAGTAAAGCTGGCTATCAACAAGCCAAGCTAAGGCTAGACATTTATAATTAAGAATAAGCATCCATGTGTGATTTATTTGGGAGCTGGATGGCAGGCCCCCAAAAGAGCAAAAAGCAACCAACAACACCTGGTTAAGGCAAACTACTTGTCTAGGAATCTTAAGCTTATTATGTGGTGTTGAATACTCCTGTCTGCACCATTCTGGGATTCAATTATAATTAGCTCATCCCCTTCACAAATCATATTTCAACCCCATTTGTGTATTTTTAACTCTTGAATAAATCCTAACAAGGGGTTATACATACTGGTTTATTGCTATAAAATAGTATGTTAAATCTGAGGGTCTTTTGAAATTTTCAAAGTCAATATTTGCATATCTAGGACATTTGAAAATAGGTGGGGCCATGGAAGGAGCTGTCTGTTCAGGCTTTTCCTCTGTACTCAACTATCTCCCCTTTGATTTCTGAGAAATAACAGAAAGAAATGCTGGTGACTTTGTGTTTTCAAATTAAAACAATTATCACCATGTGAATAATTGTGCTGGTTGATTCATCAGGTTAGGCTGTTCTGTCATTAAAAATTAGTCTGTGCAACTTCTATGAAATATTAAAATTAAAACTCACTGATTTCTAGGAAAAATTGTTCTTAGCCTGATTGAAAATGATAATTTATCTGTAATCAAAAGGCATAAGTTGTTTCCCACGTCAGTGGCCATGTTTTGCCTTGGTGAATGAGAAGCAGGATGATTTAATTAATTAATGTATTTACTTGAGGCAATGTCTCCCTATGGAGACTCAGGCTGTCCTCAAACTCACAAAGATCTGTCTGCCTCTACCTCTCCGGTGCTGAGATTAAAGATGTAGGGAATCATTATTTTATCTTTACTTAAAATTATGTATATATGTATGTATGTATTCAAGTTTTTCCAATTGAGGTGACAATGCTCTCTATTAAAACTATAAAATATCTACAAAAATGTCAGTGCCAGGCATAGGGAACCTCCTTTTGAGCTGTTGGTGGGGGAATTCAAGAGAACCCCAAAACAATATAGTTCATTGATTTTAGAGCCTTGCAGAAAAAGAAGGTAAGCTCCCAATGATAAAGATACCACACATTTTGGACAAAGGACTTGAATCAATCTAGATCTAACTGCCTGAGTTAGAACAAGTCAGTTCTCAGAATCAGAAAGACTGTGCCAGCTGCCAAGGGAGGAAACCACTTAGAGTCCTACCCAGCTAAATCGCTATGACCCTCAATACCTAGCATGGCAAGCTATTCTGAAAGGCATGGTGATGGCACTTACATCCTGGTGCAACCAATATCCACTTAATTAGGATGTAAGGCCAGCTCAATAAGATGGTATTCATTCATGCCTGGCACTATAAAATTAGCAAAATACCAGTGCCCAGTGAGGCCATGGAACCTACAGGAGAGCCTACCACTGCCACTTCCCTAAACCAGTGTAATCTCTAACTGCATTCTAAAGATTTAGCCTTACAAAAAATCCAGATGGATATTGCTCTAACCCCTCATCAAAGAAGTTTCTTTTTTTTTTTTTTTTTTTTTTTAAAAAAAAAAGGAGACTGTTACAAAATGCCACAACTGGTCAAACCGCAGAGATTAAGTGACTATGAGGTACATACCCCCAATTAATATGTTTCCAACAAAACCCCAACACTTAAGACTCAGGGAGCATTATAGAAGAGAGAGCAAGAAGGCTGTACAAGCCAGAAGACCAGGGCTAGGGCATCAGCTGCTAGACAGTGTCAGAAACAAGGATATAAAGCAGGGATGTGTAGGGAGGAGGAGATGGGCCTGGGAGGAGTTGTATAAAATTCTCAAAGAGTTCATAGCATATTTTACTATTTAAAAAAAAGGATAGGGAAGGCATGTGCCACCATATCAAACGGATCTAATTTATTAAGTACTTGGTGCAACTATTCCATGTAACAGCTTTTACAGGGCTTGTTGGGGCTCATGCCCTTGAATGCAGAATGTATTGCCATTTCTTTGCAGTAAAGAGTAAAAAGTGATGTTTCATTCTTAAAATTCATTAAATTCGAGCTGCTGTAGAGAAGAGGGAGACAGAGACAGAGAACCACATGACTAGTCTACATGCCTGTCAGGTTTATCTTTCTATATGCAGAATATTGTTTACCTAATTAACATGCTGTAGACAATTTGGAGTTTCTTTGAACACAGTTCAGTTTAGAGTTCCCATGTACATGCTTTTCTATAAGTTCAGTTCTCTAACCTCCTTGCTGTGTATCTTGGCAGAGTTCCCTGTCTGTTTGTCTTTCTCTGAGTTACTTGGGACCCAGCAGAAGCAGGACAACTTCTGTGGGGTCTTGCTGGGGTAATAGGGCCAGGCCAAAATGATCCACTCCTGGGCTGTGACTCCTGACCATTTTTGGAACTGTGAACACCAGATCCCAACTCTCTTCAAAGTGCTGTGTGGCACTTTTAAAACTGAAGTGTATTAACACTGTCTGTTTTCAGAATTTGGGACAGTGTAAAACAGGTTGGAATTCAGTGTCCCAGAGCTTCAGAGAAGGTAATTGCAGCTATGTTAATTGAATTTTTACCCGTGTACTTGGCACCAGGCAAAACTTAGCCTTATTGTCTCCACAGCCCTACGAAGTAGGTCTTGCTACAAGCATTGTGTTAGAGAAGAGATACTCAAGGTGAAGGAAGAATGTCTGTGGCCAAGGTCATTGAGGAAGGAATGGTGGAGTTTGGATGTGAGCATGGGAAGAATGCATGTAGTCTTACTGTAGGTAGAGAGCAATGTTCCCCTTGGTTGAGGGCCAGAAAAAAGTGCTTGTTTATGGCGGCCTGTGAGCATTCTTTAGAGGTTGTCAGGATAGGTTTCTCTAATGGCCTTAGGGTCCCTGGGACCAAATGTAACTACTGTTCAGTTGGAAGCTTACTTCAGCCTCACTTTCCCCCATTCCAAACCCCATCTCCTCTCAGAAAACCTGCCAAACAGCAGCCCAGAGATGCTCAAGGCTGCTCCTATGGGGTATTTAAACTCTGGTCCACAGACCTGCCACATGATTTCTCCCCCTGCCCCCAAGATCACCCAGGAATGCTTTGCTGAGATTAAACCTGGTCCTTTACTTTTAATTCGGCTTGATCTGGCTTATTGCATCATCAGAGAAACCTAATACTGGAAATTCAAAATTCTTATCACCTAATAAAACTAACAGTTTTGGAAACCTGTAGAAGGTATAGGACTCCTTCAGAAAGTGTTCATATGGTAGCTATGCTGGATGCAAAGAGGCAGTCAAATGACTGATTCTCTGAAGTCTCCTGTACAGACTATCATGTGGCAACCAGGCTGTCTGAAAGCATGTTACAAATCTGGAATCTTCCCTGTAGGGCCTCCTGTTGGAGTTCATGATATTTGAAACAATTATTCTTTTTGTTGTTGTTTTTTGTTTTTGAGACAGGGTTTCTCTGTGTAGCCCTGGTTGACATGGAACTCACTCTGTAGATCAGGCTGGCTTTGAACTCACAGAAATCCACTTGCCTCTGCCTCCCTGAGTGCTGGAATTAAAGGCGTGTGCCACAAATTATTTTTAATAGTCAAGGCCACTGGCAACATTAGATTTCCCAGCTGTCCAGCATGTAGGTTATTCTCCTAGCTTGGAGCATCACAAATGTGATGTTTTTCTGTTAGCTTAGTGGCTTGAATCTAATGATATTTTAGTTATCATCTGGAGCTCCATGGTCCTCTAGTCAGTGCCCAGCCAGCCACTCAGGCAGGGACCTGGGGGGGGGGCTTCCTGTTCCGAGGCCATGGCTTTGTAATATGTGGGTTTAACCTAAGTCTCTCTCGTTCATTTATCAACAAAGACTTGGAAGTCTGATGTGAGGATGAAAACCTGCTAGATCAGAGAAGCCAAGAAACACCAGCTGACCTTGCTTTTTGGCCTAAGATACAGCAAGAGACATATCTCTTCACTCATCCCAGAACTAAAAGAAGCTCCAAGCTCTAGTCCACCCTTTCCTTCCATTTTGTCTTCTCTATCCAAATTCCTGGCTTCTGTGTGGCTAATTCCAGTCAGTTAGTCTCGGCTCTGCCCCCGATTCAAGGTTAACTTTATTAACAGTCTTGGAATGTCACAGTGCCATCAAATATCTTGCAACACAAATGGAGAGAGGTCTGAGATGAAATGTCACAGAACTGTTTAATGTGCCTAAGCAAGGATTTCCTGATGACTCTGAGCACAGGTGCATAGCCAAGGATGCAGAAAAACATTTCAGTTCCCAGTCTAGCCCAGCACCTTGGTCACTTTTTCTCTCAGTGCTGGGCTTGTAGCCGATGATTTTTTTTTTGAGACAGAGTTTCTCTGTGTAGCTTTGGAACCTGTCCTAGAACTTGCTCTGTCGAACAGGCTGGCCTTGAACCCACAGAGATTCACCTGCCTCTACCTCCCAAGTGCTGGGATAATGGCGTGTGCCACCACCGCCTGGCCAGCTGATGATGTCTTTGCTGTGGAAAGGATGAAGCTATGTGGTACTTTGATTTTGTTTATTTGTTTGTTTTTGGGGTTGTGTGTGTGTGTGTGTGTGTGTGTGTGTGTGTGTGTGTGTTTTCAAGACAGGGTTTCTCTGTGTAGCTTTGCACCTTTCCTGGAACTCACTTGGTATCCCAGGCTGGCCTCGAACTCACAGAGATCCACCTGCTTCTGCCTCCCCAGTGCTGGGATTAAAGGCAGGCGCCACCACCACCCAGCTTGGTACTTTGATTTTGAACCTCGTTATTTATTTGGTAATTGATGGTGGTGCTTTTTCTTCAGGAGTTGCTCACAGTGACTTATGCTTCATGCTCACCTTGTGCTGTTGCTATCTTGAACATTTGTTTTTCTAGTCCTTCTGATCCTGTCACTCTCTTGTTAATGCCTTCAAGGTCTACCACTGTTTCTAGGATGATGTCCAAAAGTGACGAAGTGATGACTGCCAACCTATCTTGTTTGCTTAGTGTTTTCACCTTCTTTTGTTTATCAAGTACTTACATATTGCTGAGCATGTTCCAGGGCCTCTTCTAAGCACTTCATATCTGTGAACACCTTTAAACAGTGTAGTATTAATCTTCTAGGATTGTTGGAGCAGTGTGAATGTTTGGGTCACCTCTAGTTCAAATATTAAAAGGTAATCACCAATGTGAGAGGAAGCTGGACATTTGCGATGTGGTTCCTTTCCAAGGGGAGGGGGTGCCCTCATTACTGACATTAGTGCCTTGTACATGAGACCTTAGTGGATTCACTAGCCTTTTTAATTATGTGAAGACACAGTCAGAAGGTGATACCCATAGGCCAGAATGAGCCATCATCAGAGATGGAATATGTCTTCATTTGGAATTTCTAGCCTTTTAGAACGGTGAGAAATACATTTTTTTGTTTTGTTTTGTTTTTTTTCGAGACAGGGTTTTTCTGCGTAGCTTTGCACCTTTCCTAGAATTCACTTGGTAGCCCAGGCTGGCCTCAAACTCACAGAAATCTGCCTGCCTCTGCCTCCCGAGTGCTGGGATTAAAGGTGTGCACCACCACCGCCCGGCGAGAAATACATTTTTGTTGTATCTGAGCCATCCAGTCAAAGGCATTTTGTTACAACCCTAACATACTAAACTGTTTTTATGTTTCTCATTCCCTTCCAAAGATGGGGAAATGGTAGCACATGTTAAATATCTTGCCTAAGACCAAGACCAGGTAGCTAGTAGGCCTGGACTCATGTCCATGTGTTTGGGTCAGACTCAGCACATGCAGAACAATGGTTCTTTCAGGGCCTTGAGAACCCCTCGTTCAGGTCAGGCACTCCACAAACACCTGAGCAGAATTCAAGGCACTGCTGACTGGGCCTTCACCACACCCTCCAACCAGCTGCTTTCAGCTGTCAGTGTGAGGAGCAATTTCCCCAGCCCAGCCCCTCCCCCAGCTGACCACATGACTCACTCCACAAGCATCTTGTATTTTCTTCTTAGTGCACTTAGCACATTGGTGATTAAGTAATTCGGTGAATAATGTAGGCGTTTTTCAGTTCTCTTAGACATTTCCGTGACTTGAGGGTAGAGAGCATGTCTGCTTGTGTCCTCAGTGCCCTGTACAGTACTCAACAGGTTGCAGGTGCTAAATTACCATATACTGCATTTAAGACATTTAAGCTGTCAAACTGGAACAATCGCCCAGGGGGACTGTGGAGTTCTGGGGTGGATGAAAATGCCTGGAAGGCAGAAGTTCTGTTCCTAGCTCAGTGACTGGCTAAGCAATGTTGGACAGACCCCTTAACCTCCTGGCCTCCCTTTCTTCACTTGTAAAGGAGGGCCCAAACAAGTCATATCTAACCCAAAAGGTATTTGTTAGTGCCAAATGAAAAGGAGTGTACTCAGGAGTTCATTCTGTCTAGACTTTTATTGGTTGTTATATTTTTTCACATTTATGAAAATGTAATTTTTTACTATAGTTTCTTGCTGAAGCATTTGATATAAAAGTTACATAAAACCCAAATAAAAAATGTCTCTGAATCCAGCTCATAATAGTCAAGAGATACCTGGGACAAAGGAATCTTTTGACCTGTACTGTCAGCATGTAGAGAGAAAGATCTAGATTATGGGCAGTTCTCTGGCTCATGCCACTTAGAGCCTTCAGCAGACAAATTATGAGGGAAAGCAAGTGGTGGTGGTTGTGGTGTGTGTATGTATGTGTGCGTGTGTGTGATATTAAAGTGGTATATTTGATATCTTTGACAGTAAGAGATATCAAACATGTAAATGAGTAAATTAAAATTAATGCATAAGAATTCATGTAGGGAAGGATTGGATGAAAAAAAAAAAGGAATGTAATTGCTCCTAGGTATGGTGGAGGAGAGGCTTTATTACAGATATGTGGGAGATCATAGCCAGAAGCAGGGACCTCTGGGACAGTCCAACGTGGACATGACCTGAGCTGGGTTATGTGAGGAAAGGGGGGAGGGAAAGAGAAAGGAGAGAGAGAGGAAGCAGGTGCAGCAGCCAGGAGGCCCAAAGGGACAAAGAGAGTAGGCAACCAAAATAGTTGGATTATATAGGGGAGGGCAGCCCAGCCCCCGGGCTGCAGAGTTCAGGGTAGGGGGTGAGTGGGGCATGTCAGCCTGGAGGGGCCTGTAACAGGTAGGGATTGAGGATGCTGGGAGAACTGGAGGCCAGGTCCTCTTTGCCATGTTAAATAGGCACCTCAGCCATTTGTCCCAAGTTTGAAACTTGACAAGGATTACCATGAAAGTTAAGATCCTGGCTGTGTCTTTGAGGAGAGGGAAGTCCTCTGGGGTGAGGCATGTGGAGAGGCATCTGAGGCACCTGGCAGAGTCTTGTTTCTTAAGCTAGTGGTGACACAAAAGTTTTGTCGATAGAATTAATTCTAGTACCTGTTTGGGTAATTGTCTGTGCCTCTGCTTTGTTTTTCAATGAGATGATTTTAAAATAAACTGAAATGTAGCTGGAGTTTTCTCCAGTCCTGCCTGACCCACAGTCAGGACAAATTTCTCTCACCTGCCAGTCCCAAAGCCACTCAGACCCAACCCAGTAAACACAACGCAGAGACTTATATTGCTTATAAACTGTATGGCCATGGCAGGCTTCTTGTTATCTAGTTCTTATATCCTAAATTAACCCATATCTATTAGTCTATAAGTTGCCATGTGGCTCATGGCTTACCGGTATCTTAACATCTGCTTCTCATCATGGCGGCTGGCAGTATCTCTCTGACTCAGCCTTTCTGTTTCCAGAATTCTCTTCTCTGCTTGTCCCGCCTATACTTCCTGCCTGGCTACTGGCCAATCAGCATTTTATTTATACAGAGCGATACCCACATCACTGAAACAATGTGAGGGAAGACCTGGATCAATCTACAAATAATAACAGCGTAGAACTATGTCTGCAAAATAAAAGTTGGTTTCAGTAAATATCTATATTGGTGACTGCCTTAACCAGGAGTGGACAAATTTCTCTGGAAAGCACCAGATTCTCCACAGTTTAGGCTTGGTGGTTGTCCATCTGTCTTGAGAACTCTCCTCTGTCACACAGACTACAGCAGCCAGAGACAACATATCAACAGAGGCAGAGTTCTGTTCCAAGCTCCAAGTTTAGAAACAGGTTGAGGAGTGGGTTTGGCCTCAGGACAATGGTTTCTAACTCTGGACAAATCTTTAAGTGGATTGCTGGCTGGGAGTCTTCTTGTTCTAGCTGGTTCAAAAGCATCACAACCTCTATCTGATGCTTCCTTCCAAGGAGCTGATAAAGGCCACTAATTACTCTAAGGTTGCTTTCTTCAAAAAGCCTTGAAAACATGTAGGGATTGCCTTCAGAGATTAAGTGACAGGGAGACTGTTTGCCTGTGTCGTTTTAAGCTGAACTTGGGTTCCAGAAATACCTGGACTGATTATTCAGAGGCAAGGCTAATGAGTAATGAATAAGGCAGGTGCTCAAGGTGGGAGACTAC